>NW_004955420.1:1784214-1845585 GCF_000276665.1 Chinchilla lanigera
CAATCTGGCATTCTTACATCTGGTAATCTGAGCAACTTCACTGAAGATAACAATATGTAATTTTGTTAAATTCCAATTTGTTCTGAAGTCCTGTATCATCTTTACTGTTCAAAAAATTCCATTTTGTTCTGAAGTCCTGTATCATCTTTATTGTTTTTGCTTTGTTTTGTTTTTTCCTATATTGTTGGTATTTTGCTATTTTTTTTTTATTATTCTCTTTAAAATAAAAAAAATTTTTTTAAGTAAGATGTTCTGGCCCCCATCAATGTCAGCAGTGTAAGAAAATATAGCATGTAGTTTTATTTCTGAGGGCTCCGTGGTATTTAATTAAAATATACATTAGGGATGTCTACAGATTACGACTATCCAGAACAATATCTGAAAGACTTCTAAAGAATAATAAACACTGGCCACCAGGTGAACATGGATACCTTGATGTTGGGGTGCAGCCTCACTAAAGTCCTCTTGCTGTATTCACTATTGATTCCCAGAGCAAGCTCCACCTCCTTGTAAAGCATTATGAAGATCTTCACCCCTTGTTGCTGTCACAAGAGAAAACACATGGAGAAGTGAGTCTCAGGAAGGGTTATGGTTTTCCTTTCCTCTGCCTTTCTCTGTGGTATGCTTTTTTTCCTCTGTACACAGGTAAAATAAAATATTTAATAAAAAGGCAATACAAAGAGGTGAGAGTGACTATTAAACCCAAATATAAAAAATAAAAATTTATCTCCCTTCTATTCTTATGTCAGGAGTGTCATCGATATTTGGTTACACGGATCTAGAATGCTGAAATGGTAACCTTCACTGTTGAAAGTATTCAGTTGTCTTACAATTCTCAACATTTCCAAATACTTGCCACTGAGGAAGTTTCCACCTAGGTCATGTAATAGCACTAGAGTTCTTTGTTTACTGGCAAAGTGTTTACCTCCATCAGCTGAAATAACAGTAATAAGGAACTGTAATGCAATAGCTTACGCTAAATATTTTGTATATATCTCAGAGGCATTGTTCATATAATTTTTCTTTATTGAAAAAAGTTATTAGCCAGGAGTGGTGGTGCACGCCTGTAATCCCAGCACTCAGGAGGCTGAGGCAGGAGGATCGTTGCAAGTTCGAGGCCAGCCTGAGGTACAAAGTGAGCTCAAGGTCAGCCTGAACTGCATAGCAAGACCCTGTCTCAAAAAAGACAAAGAAAAAAAAAGTTATTTAGTGGAAAAAATATTTCTTAATTTTCAGAGATGAATGCTGGTTCATCCTCAGAATTAGATGACTAAGATCTATTCCCTGGTGAAAGGACTTCTTTAGAAGTAAGCTTCTCTAACATTCAAAATCTGAGTTTTAACAGGAGCTTAGTATAAAATGGAAACATAGATTAACAACGATCCAGCTTTAGACCTAGGATCTAAAAGGAAATATATAAACCTATTTTCACCCACTGAACTGCATCAAATTAAGTGAAAAATGCTTGGTAAATGCTAACATGCTATAAAGTAATATTACTAATACTAATCACCAAAAAAAGCCATCCAAAAACCGGCAGTACAAAAACAAATGCTAGTGTTTTTTATTCTATTTCTGATTGGTAACAGGCTTTTGACCTAAGTTAAATCGCCCACCTGAGCACTCCTCCCCTTCTGCACACTCTTACGGACCGCCTAGCATCCCCTAATACATAGTGCAGGGCTCCTTTCCTCCAGGGATCTCTATTTAACTACCCCTGCTTTGTGGTTCACTTTTTCACTTTTTGACTTCTCAGTAGTGCTCCACAGTCAGCAACATCTAAGTTTTCACTCTCTTTGCCCAGTAGCTCTGAAAGGCTTTGGAAACATTGCACACATACCAGAGTATATAGCTAAATTATATCTAGGCATTTAATGTCCTAATGATTAAAAGCAAGAATTTTTCCATAATACTTTCTAAACTATTAGAGATGGAGCTATATCTGATAAACTATAATAACAAAGATAAGGTAGTTATAGCTTAAATTAATAATCCATGGCAATTAGACATTACTTATAATGGAAATTTGAATCAAAACTTTAACAAGTCTTACAACTGTGTTGAACTCTCGCATAAGAACTGATTATTTTTGTAATGCTAAGCAATGTGAAATGAAATAGGAGTTAACACTTTTAGATAGTGGATCACAGGTTATAAAATCTTGGAACAAACATATAGTTCCCCAATATTGCTCCATTTAAACTAAGAAGCACGTTTTGGCCCTGGAATCCATGTCACTTTAAAATATTCATATCCTGTCTCCTGATGGCAGTAATGTCTGAAAGTGTAATCATTTTTTCAGAAACACTAGATTCACATTCTGGTGTACATTAAGCAGATTTGAGTACTGCAAGATTCACTCTTGCTCTGAAAAGAAAAACAAAATCAAAAAGAAGATAAATGTTCTATTGTTCTAGTTAACAGCTCGGCTTCAGGAGCTCACTATAATTACACAACCACTGCTGTAATTAAGTTAGTAAGAACAACTCTGAGTAAAGAAGGAGGTGGTAGTCCAGACCGGGAGTGTACAGATTCAGGTCTGATGGTCCAGCCAAGTGAGTGCTCTAGAGCAAACCACTGACGGGGACTCTAAAGAAAAACTTGAAGGTTTTCTTATTCTTCTTTTACATGCAGATCCAGTTTGTTATTTGAGTATTTTAGGATTCAGACCTGAATAATGGCTCCCTCCTTAGAGGCTCCCACTACAAAATGCAATACAAAGCATAAACTCAAATTTCAGCCTAAATTATAGAGCATTACACTTGACATCTTTCATAAAGGTTCATTTGCTTTAAATGAATGAAATTCTGCTTCTTAGGCTTAAGACATTATTACTCACAAAGGCATTTGCTGCAAATTAGGAACTTGGCCCGAATCCTGCAGTTTTCCATTTTCCTGCATAACTAATGGACTTTTGAAATAATAGAGATGTTAGCACTAACAGATTACATTGTTACCCTCCACTTATTAGCACATGACACTTTCTTTTACACTGTCTTTTCTGATGTAAATATTAACTTTGAAAGAAATAAGGTAGAGACAGTTAATTCTTTTTTATTTTAAATAAAAATGACCAATAAGGAAATAAACATAACAAGTCATTTTAATATGGTTTACAATTATTTATCTACACCTATAGCCAGAATAAAGTTAACTAATGATAAAATTTCTGTGAAAATAAAGCAATAATTTCCTCCTCTTTTGGTCACAATATTACAAAACTATCATAAATTCTATAAAGAGTAAAGAAAAATTATTCCTAGCAAGCAAAGACATTTGCCTTGTTGTAATAGTGTAATCTTATTTTTTAAAGTAGGAAATATCAAAGCCAAATTTATCCAAAGAAGGAACTGATATTAATTCTGTAACTTAAAAAGTACATTTTGATACAGCCTATATTTTATTAATGACTTAGGTGACCTAGAAGAAATGACATTTTGCTCAGTGAAGGAACACGTAAATAGGGGAAGTAAGAGGTCAGAAGTTCTGGAAATGACTCTGCAATACATATTTTCTATTTCTGCTGAACCAAGCCAATTCAAAGATTTCAAGGAATAAAACTCCATGGATCATGACTTTTAGAAGAGGAAGCTTCTGCCTTCTAATTCATTTCTCATCAAGTAGATCAGATACAACATGCTAAACAGTGGGAATATGTAGGAGCTTTAGTTACGTGTACAGAATACATGTGAAGACAATGACAATTTTTAAAAAATTAAAGTGGAAATCAAGGAGACTTTTTTCTTATTCATTTTATCATTTGATTTTTCAAGGAGGCATGGTCTAAATATTTTCTAAACACAGCCAAGTTTGCTCACTACTTGAAGAGAACTTACAGACTCCCACCCCAGGATAATTACTAATTTTATCATTTCCAAGTACTTCCCAACATTTTAAGAAAATGAAAAGTAAAGTATAAAAAGAAATTGTATCATCACCATTTCAAGGCAACAGGCATTGAGATATAACAACACAAATGTTCATATTTCCTTTTTTAAAACCAATTTTGCTTAAAGCATGATCTTAAAGGTTAAAGATAACTTCGCCTCCAACCTATAAGCCATCCTAGCCTACTGCTTTGATAAGACTCCACTATTTTCTATGCAGAGAGGTGGTTGTCTCATTTCTCAAACATGAACATATTTTCCTCTTAATAATTACTGCTGCAGTTCTGCATGTACTTTATGGTACAAGAGAGAAAGAAACCAATATGAAGCCAAATTCAGCCTGAAAAACAAAAACCCTTCCCTATAAGGCTCCAGGTTACTGCAACTGGAAATTCTTTTACTGTAAGTCTCATAAGAGATATCACTTGAGTCTAAGTTTGAAACATATGCAATCACGGTGCAGGGGTTTATTTATCAAGTATGCAGTGTATCATCTCTTAGTTTTGCAAATGCAGAGCTATGGAAACTCCCAGAATGCAATTTCTTTGTATTCTAAGCAAATGCCTCTGAATATTGTCATACACTATTTTGAACCACTGATACATACTGCATGTCAGAAAACCAGAGAAACAGGAGCATCAATGTAGTTATTACCAAAGAAACAAAAAATTGTATTCATTACTAAAAAACAGCCATTACAAAAGACATTACTTTCTAAATTCCTCTCAAAAAATCTGCATAATCAGATTTCAGAATAAAACACATTCATTTTAATCAACCTTATGGACCTCTGGGACTCATTAATGCAAAAGTAAATATTATGTTTCAACCTCATACTTTGCGAAGCTAGTATGTGGCTTTCAAAACCTAAATTATTTATGTGAAGCAGTGTTTATGTGCATATGAAATGTCAAACTGGAATTATCTAAGTGTTAAAATTTATGATCAAAGTATATGGTGCATTGAGATTAAGGGAGAACATTCCACTAAATGTACAACTGAGACATTAATATTTAATGGTATTACTATTTCCTTAGGAAATTTTTAAAAATCATTACACATAATTTAAAAATTACAAGCTTCAGAAAATGGATGAGCTGGAAACAAAGCCACATTATCAAGCAATGTTTGCTTGGCCCTGATATTTACGACGGACCTCACCAGAGCTCATGGGCAAAAAAAGCAAAGAGAAGCCACACTGGTAACATAAAAGGCACTTCACACAGGTACCTTTGGGGCAGTAGATAAACATATCTGTTAACAGAGGCAGAGGGCCAGGCCTCTGAGCTTGCTTGGGCATTTAGTTTTTGTAGGTGCCCTGCATATACCTCACACTCAAGGGATCCAAAATTTCACTTTCTGACACTGAGTTCCCCCTATCACTACCAGGTTCATCTTCTTAACACACCATTTTCATCAAAGCACAACTCCTCCCCAGAGGGAGCGTGGGTCTGAAATAAAGATTTCAACTTCTTTTGCCCTCAGGTTCGCAGAGGAATACTGGTTGAAATTCTAACACAAAGGCATGGGGAAAAGAAAAAGAAGGAAAAGTGAGAGGGAAAGGGATACTAGGATGTAGAGGACAGGGAGAAGAAATGAGTGAAAATGTGAAAAATGGAAATGCTAACCTACAATTACCCAGGATCCATAAATGTGGGAGCTAAAATATTTAACAATATTTTAAAAGATTAAGATGGTTTCAAACAATAGCAAACATGTTACTGCTCCCTAATTTGGACATCATTAACGAAAAAATCCGATTTAACTTAATTTGGTTGAAGATCCATTGCAGAGAATTAATTAGCAATATGAGCATAGTCATTGGTTCCCTCCACTGCTTCAATTATTTATGTTTTATAACAAAAAGCACATACTTGATGCTAACCCAGAATCTACAGGGCCAGCTGCATAGGAAACATTTCACATTATTACTGTACATTGTTCCAAAACTTCTACCAAACACCACCAGTTCTTATTGTCCTCCCTCTCTGATATTCTTCTGCATCAAGTTGGGCACATCTGACTGAGACCATTCTCCAGATGCCTTTGTCTTCGGTTTAAACAATGGAATAATGAACAAAATAAAGTAGCATGTTTCATTTCATCATTTATTATTCAGTGATAAAGTGTTATTACAATTTTATTGCTTATAAAATTAACTGGTTATAACTAACAAACAAAAATTATACAGTTGCTAATATAATTCATGCTGTAAATTAGGTTCAAATATGCCTGCACTCAAAAGGAAAAGGAAAAAAAGAATTAAATGAATGGAAAACCATAACTACCCTGTTTTTTGTCAAACTCTAAAATGAAAAGTCATTAGTATATATGAAAGGCTTTTAAAAAGAAAAGGCAGATCAGAGGCAATAAACATTTAAAAATTTATAACATCTGTTGGGAAAATACATACTGCTTTTCGTTTAAGAATGCAGTCCAACCTCCAACGATTTCCTTCAACTACTGGGCGTTTAAGGAAGATTTCTGGACTCAACCTGAAATCATAAAACCAAGATTTCAAGGGAAATCACAAGAAACAGAGGCAATCTGAGCTCTAATTCTATCATCTTACTGCACCATAGCTGGATATCCAAAGTTTTGCTATGAGTCCGTGTACAACTTCATATAGGAAAAATAAATTTTATCTGTATAAAATATCTGACTTAATTCTTCTCTCTTTTATGTTAATATGCACACATATATACATGTAAATACTGTTGATTGCTTATCCCACAGCCTTTCTTTACGCTGCCCTTCCTTGCTATCAGAGCCTGCCTCTCAGTACAGCACCTGAATATACAAACTAATAGCTGTCCTGGACAATGAAATATATGAGGTGATACATGGGGTTACTGAGAAAGTTCTTCCTCTTTGATGGAACATCACACACACACACACACACACACACACACACACACACAGGAAAGCCCTGCTCCCACTCTTCTGGCTTTAGGCTGGATGTTCTTTGGGGCATGATGCTTAGGGAGCGCCGCAATGTTGACAGAACCCTAAAATCACGAGATCACTCCACCAACCCTAGCACTGCCCAACTTTGAATTTCTCACTGAATGACACAAGTAAGTCCTCAGTGTTTAAGCCCTCCTCAATTGAGCATTCTGTTACTAGGAGCCAAAGGCATTTTAAACACACACTTGCACGCTGACTTCCTACACCAGCAACAATGCCAAGGGAGCCTGGGCTTTCTGAGCAGTGAAGGAGGAAGGTACCCAGAACTCCCAGTTCCGGACAGGACCCCTGCCTCCTCTCACTGAGCAGCCTTCTAAGGCAGCTGAGTGTGCAGGAGAGTCACACTTTCCCCCAGGACAGCTTTAAAGTCAAAGTCTATGTTAAATATGTATTCAGTGTAACTGCCTGCTCATGAGGAAAAACAAACAAGCGGGGGGGGGGGGGTGTTCAAAACAAAACTCTTATCTGAATTGCTAAGCCTAGAGGTGCAGGGAGAGAGTGTGTAATGATTTAAGCCCCGTAGAATTCTGGACAGGGACATCCTGGCAGGTAGTCTGCTAAGCAAATGAAAACAACGGCATTTGTAGGAGCAAAACAGACAAAAAGAAACTGTTTTAAGCTCTAGTTCATTCACTTTAAAAAAAAAATCCAGAGATACAGTTTCTAAAGGAAACACACACTGGATAAGACCCAAAAGGAAACAGAAGAGCACATAAGAATAAGCACTTACATATTTCAATTATGGTGGGAAATCAGCTTAAAGATAACCTATGTCCAAGTAAACAAACCACACACAGCGACTAATGAGAAAAGATCAGAGGACAATTACAAAGAGGATTGTTTTAAGCTTAAAAGCTCAGTACTGTACACTGCTAGCTCACTGAAGGAGAAGGATGTCCAGTAGTGTATACATACTGTCTATTTTTTTGGCATACACAGTCAAAAAGCCCTGAACTGACCTTTGGTTTGGGGTCCCTACATTGTATACTCCACAATCAAGTCCTTTTTATTTAACCCGCAAATGTTGTGTACCCTGGGTGCAGAGCATTCAATGAGAGGTGATCAAAATATATGGTTAACATTTCTTTATTTCAAAGTTATTGAAAAATAAGTTCCTAAAACAGAAACAAAAAGAAATAAAAATTCTGACTAACTTTATACCTATGAAAACATTGAATTCTAATTTAAACTTTTTCACAATGAAAACTACAGACCCTGACTTTACAGTTAAATTTCACCAAATGTTTAAGGAAGAAACGTCAGTCCTACTCCGACTGAGAAGACAGAGCAGCAAAGAGTACTTGCTGAGTCACTCAAGGAAAACAGCCGAACAATGATATCAGTCGAACAACGACATTACAAGAAAACTACAAAACAACGCCTGTGTGATCATTAAAAGGGAAGTTGGCATAAAAACCCATCAGTTTGTCCTGGGATTACTTGGGAATGCAAAGTTGGTTTAAAAGTTGAAAATCAATGTATGTAAGTCACACATTGACAGGCTGAAGAGAAAGCAAAAGAAAAAGATGAGAAGAAAGGAGGAAGAGGGAGAAGGAAGAAGAGGAGAGATTTCAAAAGAAGATGCCTCTACTCAAAAACTGCAGAAACAATTTACAAAATCCAAAATCTGTTCACAGTGAAAAATCTTAAGTTATGAACAGAAATAAACTTACCCAGTAAAGGGTACTTATAAAATATTCCCCTAATATCACACACAGTTATGCGTGTGCAATGGGAACGAGGCCTGGAGACCATTCTATCACTTCTGTTCAACATATTACTGACGATCCTGGCCAGTGTAATAAGGCAAGAGGAAAAAACATAAGGCATATTAACTTGAAAGGAAGAAGTTAGCTTGTTGTTATTCATGGGCCATGTGATTATGCATGGAGAAAAATCCTGAGAAATCTACACAAAGTCAGCTAGCGCTAAGGAGGGAATTTAGCCTGGTCACAAGGTATAGGGCAATACACAAATATTAATTGTATTTCTAGTTCTTTTTGCTCTCAGTGAATGATTAGAAAATGAATTTTAAAATACCATATACCTCAAAAAACATGAAATACCCTGTGACAAATTTAAGAAATTTTTATAAGACCTCCACACAGAAAAGTACAAAACAGTGCTGGGAAGAATTAAATAAATAAATAAATAAATAGTGCTCTTGAATTCAGAGGCTTAATGTTGAAGAAGAAAAATAGAATTTTAAGTACTACACGACCAGTGGTAAATTTCCTATTTTTTTTCCTTTGGAGAGAAAACTTAAAAATGAGATTAGCACAGAGAGAACTCCAGAAGTTGTCTAGGTGAAAATTAACAAAAAAGAAAGGAATTTTCTGCAATGAGAGATGTTGCAGCAGAGAGCCCACAGACACAAAAAGTCTTTGCGTGTGTGTCCACGTAAGTGCATAGGGGGCGGACATCCTCTCAAGTTGGAAGAGCTGTGATGCCTACAGGCAGCTGTAAGCACTTAAGATTTGGCTCCATAGATGGGTGCTACCACACCAATTCTGGAGGCCAGAATAAACACTTTTTGAGCTAGACCACTAAAACAGGGAATCTTAGGGAACTGGAAAGCAATTGGGAGCTAATGGAAGCGAGGAGCTTAGGAAAACAATCCATGAAGTTGTTTATAACCTCCTGGCTCTTTCATCAGCTGTCCGTATGCATGGATTTGATCCTAAATAGTATACTAAAGGATCTGAAAACAGAACTAAGGACAGACCACCACCCAAGTCCCAGACTGGCCACCAGGTGACACACATAGGGCAAAAATCTGAAGGGCACTACAGAAACTTTGTAAACAAAACTGACATTAAAACCACACCCAGGAAGCTTGGATAGAACTTTTTGTCTATATCCACATAAGTCAGTTCCCTGCTCAAAGAAAAATAACAATACTTTCCATAAGATTTAAACAAGATTCAGATTCTTATAAAATTTTTATAGCATATAATGCAAAAAAGTACTGGGCATACAAAGAACCAGAACAATCTCAACTTGCAAGGATAATCTACAGATGGCAACAGCAAGATGACATGGATATTGCAATAATACGGCTTAATTCCTCGTTCGA
This sequence comes from Chinchilla lanigera, assembly GCF_000276665.1. Lineage (NCBI taxonomy): Eukaryota > Metazoa > Chordata > Mammalia > Rodentia > Chinchillidae > Chinchilla > Chinchilla lanigera. The sequence goes on from NW_004955420.1 coordinate 1,794,145, forward strand.
TAGTGGAAAAATAGGGCAACACTCTTGAAGAAATAGAAAGATAGAAAGTCCCCCAAGGAAATGGAATATATAAAGAGAACCAAATGAAAAATTTTAGTTTTCAAGATAAAAACTAAAATTACAACAAAAATATAACCTCCCCCAAGAATCACTGAATAAACTCAAAACTAGAATGGAGATTACAGAGGAACAAAGGAGTAAACTTGAAGAGAACTAAAAAAAATTATATAATCTGAACAACAAAGAGAAAATATTTTACAAAAATAAAAAAACTTCAAAGATTGTGAAACAATACCAAAAAGATATTTGTATCATTAAAAATTTAGAAAAGGAAATTACAAAAAAAGAATTACAAAAAATTAATGGTAAGAATTTCTCAAATTTGGCAAGACATGTAAAACTATCTGTTATCAACACCAAACAGAATGAACCCAAATATCAAAACCAGACTACTCAAAACTAAAGACAAAGGAAGAATATTAAAAGCATTCAAAAGAAAAAGAACACATTACTTAGGGGAGAAAAATGATTCCAGTGACTGAATATTTCTCCCTAGAAACCATGGAGGCCAGAATGAAATGGAACAACCGCTTTAACTAGAGTTTATAAACATATCCTACAACTAAGAAGACAAATAACCTAATTTTTTAAAATGGAGAAAAATTCGGGGCTCATTCCATAAAAGAGGAGAACAATTTGACTACATACTTCAAAAAAGTTTTTAAATGTCCAAAAAGTACATGAAAATCTGCTCATCACGAAGAGAAGTTGCTGATAAAAGTGAAAACCATAATGAAATACTATTACATATCTTTTGGAATAATGACCGATAATACCAAGAACTTCCTTCACTTTTCATGAAGGAAGTTACTGTATAGGTTTTACTTAAAGTGCATGCGGTAATAAGATGTTATCTTAGTTCTTAGTTATGAAAAAGAAACACCACCCTGTTTCATTCTCTCGCTGAAAGTAGAAAAGACTCAGTGTTCCATCTCTTTAGCTGCTTCAGTGAGAGCTTATAGTTTAGTATTCAGAACCTTCAAACAAGATATTGTTTTCTTGCATAAAGCATGAAACTGTGAGGGCTTCACATGTAGCTCAGTGGTAGAGTGTTTGTAATAGATCTGGGGTTAGATCACCAGCTTGCAGGAAAAAAGGAAAGAAGGGAGGGAGAGAGAGAGCAGGGGGAGGGAGGGAAATAGAGAAAAAAGAAATGGAAAAAAGGAATATGGGCTTGATGGAAAAACTATTTCTTCTCTCATGTCTTTGCCAAACTTTCAGAAATATTTTTAAAGGAATATAGAGCTACATTAAGGTTGAACTTATCCACATAATACCAACTAAAATAAACTTCTAACTCTTCTATGTAGCGTATCATGTCATATTTTTCCTTTCTGGCAACTTATTTAAAAGAAAAAATTTGACAAGGATATAGACCAGGATTAAGCCCCTCTGCAAGCACGATCATACTGACCATGGCATGCCTACCTATTGATTAGATGGATGACTCTCAACCCAAAGAGATATCGTCCCCATGGCCCCACTCCTGCTCCTCTGCTGACCCAACCAAGCAATATTTGGCAACGTCTAAAGACATTTTGGTTGTTCTACCTGGGAGCTTGCTACTGGCATTTGGTGGGCAGAAGCCAGGATCCTGCTCAATATCCTATAGTATGCAGGACAGTCATTTGCAACAAAACACTAGCTGACCCAAAATATCAGTAACCCTAGATTGAGGAAGCAGATCCTAGAATTACAAGTTGCCACATAACTTGAGCAAAATAATAGATGATGGGTTCATATTCCTATTTGCCTCCACTGTTCCTAAAATCTAGACTGAAAAGGAAATAATTTATAATGATAGTTTTACACTTCCTATACAAGGTACCATTAGGAAGGAAACAGGATAGATAATATTTTTGTAAGGACCATTTCAGCCAACTAAGTTCCAAGGAAGGAAACATATTTTAGACATTTTCATTTCCATCATAGCCAAAGCTGGCATCTGTGATAGCTTTTAATAGCATAGGTAGACAGGCAGTTGGAACTGGAGTCAGATTATAAAGCCTGCACCTACTCCAGGAGTAAAATTCCCTAAGAGTTCATGAATTTTAGATATGAGATTTCCAAAGGCCTTAATAGGCATCATTACTTCCATGGGCATTTTTAAAGAGGGTCAGAAACTTGGAGCCCGATATATGTCCAGAAGAGCTGGCTAGGTGCAGTCATTACAGAGGACATTTAATAGTAACAGGGAAATGGAACAATTACAACAGCAAAGGAGAAGCATGCTTACTGGACCTATGGAGAGCCATGCCAAGTTCAGGAAAGATACCCAAAGGGGATGAGGGGCCATGACTTCCACAGTCACACTTGTACTGCAGCCTAGTCTTCATTAAAATTAATACTTGAGTTTTTAACTACCAAATGGAAAGACAAAAACAAAATTACCAGGCTAAATACATTAAGAATGTATTTTTCCATTTTCTAATATCCTCTTCAACCTTTTTCAAGTACTGTAATTTTTCAAGTACAGACCTTTTACTTCCTTTGCTAGATTGATTCCTAAGTATTTTGGGGGGGGTTAATGTTATTGTGAGGGTGTTGTTTCCCTAATTTCTTTTTCAGTGAGTTTGTTATTTGTGTACAGGAATGCTGATTTTTGAGTGTTGACTTTGTATACAGCTACTTCACTGGATCTGGTGATTAAATCTGGAAGTCTTTAGGTGGAGCTTTTGGGATCTTCTATGTAGAGTATCATGTCATCTGCAAATAATAATTTTACTTCTTCCTTTCTTATCTTTATTCTTTTTATTTGTCTCTCATATCTAATTGCTCTGGCCAGTATTTCCAGAACTATATTGAATAGGAATGGTGACAGTGGACATCCTTGTCTTGTTTCTGATTTTAGAGTGAAAGCTTTCAGTTTTTGAACATTTAGTATGATGTTGGTTGTTGGTTTGTCATAGATGGCTTTTATTAAACTGAGATAAAGATGGTCTATCCTGACTTTCTTTAGGGTTTTTACCATGAATGAGTATTGGACTTTGTCAAATGCTTTTTCTGCATTTATTGAGACTGATCATTTTGGTTTTGTCTTTGTCTCTGTTGATATGGTGAATTACATTTATTGATCTGCATATGTTAAACAATCCTTGCATCCCTTGGATGAATCCTACTTGGTCACGGTATATAATATTCTTGATAATTTGCCACATTTTGCTTGACAGTATATTATTGAGGATTTTTGCATCTCTATTTGGTAGGGATATTGGCCTGTATCTCTCTTTCTTGGTTGGATCCTTCTCTGGTTTTGGTATCATGGTAAGATCTGCTTCTAGGGATGAGTTTGGGAGTATTGTTTCCCTTCCTATTTCATTAAAGAGTTTGAGGAGTAATGACATTTGATCACTCTAAGTTTCTTGTAGAATTTAGCTATGTATCCATCAGGACCTGGCCTTGCTCTTGGTTAGGAAGAACCAATATAGTGAAAATGGCCATACTCCTAAAATTGTTATACAGATTTAATGCAATCTCAATGAAAATACCATTTGCATACCTCATGAACTAGAGAAAACATTCTTAAAATTCATGTGGAACCAAAAGAAACCTAAAATAACGAAAGCAATTCTGGCCAACAAAGGCAAGTCAAGGGGCATCACAATTCCTCACTTGAAATTACGCCACAAAGCTGCTGTGATAAGAACAGCATGGTGCTGGCAAAAAAAGAAAAAAAAAAAAACAACCAAAAAACACCAGACCCAAGCATCAAGAGAACAAATTAGAAGATGCAGAAACAACTCCAAATACACTCAGCCACCTGATCTTTGACAAAAGGGCCAAATACATTCACTGGAAGAAGGATAGCCTCTTTAATAAATGGTGCTGGAAAAACTGGCTTTCCACATGCCAAAGACTAATCCATGTCTATTACGATGCACTAAACAAAAATCAAAATGGATCAAAGATCCACTAAATCTGCTAGAAAATAGAATAGGTAGAACTCTTGAGACATTGGTATACGTAAAGATCCTTATGAACAAAACCTGATTATACCGAAACTATCACAAAGAATCTAAACATTTGGATTCTCACCTTATTAAAAAGCTTTTGCACAGCAAAAGAAATCACCAACAAAGTGAAAAGACAACCCACAGAGTAGGAAAAAATTTATGCCAGTTGTTCTTCAGACAAAGGACTAATATCTAGAATACATGAAGAACTGAAAAAAAATCAGGCCCCCCAAAATCAAAGACTCAATCCAAAAATGGGCATCTGAGAAGAATAGAAACTTCTCACATGAAGAAATACACATGACAAATAAATATGTGAAAAAATGTTCAGCGTCACTGGTTATTCAAGAAATGCAAATCAAAACAATGTGAGATTCCATGTCACTCCAGAAAGAATGGCTGTTTTCAATAAAACAACTGAGAACAAATACTGGCAGGGGTGTGAAGAAAAAGGAACACTTCTCCACTGTTGGTGAGAATGTAGCCTAGTACAGCTACTGTGGAAATCAGTGTGGAGATTCCTCAAAAAACTAGGATTAGAAGTCCCATTTGATCCAGCTATTCCCCTACGGGGTATCTTTTCAGAAGAATTAAAAGCATCATATCACAGCAATGTATGTGCATCCATGTTTATAGCTGCATAGTTTATAATGGCTAAATCTTAATAATAAATCCATCAACCAATGAATTGATTTAAAAAATTTGATTTTTTAATATAATGGAGTGTTACTCAGCCATAAAGAGAGATAAAGTTGAGACATTTATACCAAAATAGGTAGACCTTGAGACTATAATCATAAATGAAATAAACAAGACACACATGTATAAATATCACATTATCTTTCTGGCATGAGAAACTAAAAATGTAAATAATAACAAAAGTGTACAACAGATGTTGTGAAATAGAAAGAAACTATCCAAAAGGAAAAGGGAACCAGGGAGGAGAGGGAGAGGGGAAGAAAGAAAGGAAGGGAAGATGGGAGGGAAGGAAAGAAAGAAAGATAGAAAAATAAGAAAAAGAGGATAAAATGAAAACAGAGCTTTGTGAATGGGGAAGGGACTGGGGCTTGAAAGGAGGGGACAGGAATGGAGAAAAAAAGAGGAATCAAGGTATATCATGTACAGATACAAATTCCCTATCATGAATGTGATTTTTATGTATATGTAACTTGTAGCAATAAATGTAAATAAACTAAAAAATATACATATTTGGAGGCTAAGTTTTTATTAATGACCATTAGTTAACTGATTGACACATTAGCCAAATCACCCTTGGGTATTGCTGGGTTCGTAATGCTCAATTTCTGAGCAGCATTACATTGTTGTACATTTATAAACACAGAAACCTCTGGATAAAAGTCTCATGGATAAGTACTAACCACCAATCTGTGATAAAAATCTCTTCTTTTGCTTCTTCCATTGCATTTGCCACATCTTCAAAATATCCTTTGGCATTAACATACCTGAAAGACAAGGTAATTTTGTTCTATGTTTGTTTTTGTTTTATAAAATAAGACAAAAAAAAGAAAAATGCTATTCTACGGTATAGCAAAATACGTATGGCCCTGACCTAGAGTCTCTGTCTCACCACCAGCTGACTTTGTGTAAGTGGAAAACAAAGATTAAAATACAACCTTCCATCTGCTACCTAGGAAAAGCAGGAAGCAGACAGATCTGAGCGACTTGATTCTTCTCTGCCTAGAGTGCAATAAATTTGTTGAGCTGTATTATCACAGGGGGCCAAATGAATCTCCTCTCATGTTAAACTCACACATGGTGTTTCATCTGAGCCTAAAATCAGACTGAATTCCAATTATGGGAAGAAAAACACATTAAGTATGATTTTATGTAAAAGAAATTCTAGCAAATCAATGCTTTTTTATAAATCATGGCTGATACGAATCCCTAAGGAAATGTATGAAGTTAGCTTTAAAAAAATCAAACTTTCAGATCTAAAGATAGCTAAGCTCACTGTGAAAAACCTTACAAAAACTGGAAAGCTAATCTACTTACCAGGTAATTCAGCAAGGCCCTCAGAAAGACAGGATTTTGTTAAATATAACGCATAATCTCTTTTTATGTTTTTAAAAGTTGATCCCAGGTGAATTGCAAACATTATAATATTAAATGCCATGAAGACCTTGATATCCTAGAACAGAATGATCTTACCATTTAGCTAAAGTGTTGTCCTGGATAGCAGCATAGGACCCAAATCGATGGTCCTTAAGGAAGTTGGTGCCGTGTTTCTGGATGAATTCTTCTATAGCTCCTCCCCACCACCGAGCATGTCTATAGCTGTTGCATTTTAAAATAAGTGTCCTTTCAAAAAAAACCCAAAACAATAAAAAAGTCACTTTGAATTCTTCCTCTTGAAAAAAATTTACAAATTAAATATGTTCTATTTTATTTATTACTATAATAAACATAAATTGAAACTTTTAGGGAAAGAACATAAATAGAGGCTGCTAAAAGTTTTGGTAGAATTTCTGAAAATATTCAATATATACAAAAGAAATCTTCAGGCTACTTTTTCACTCACTTACTCATGCAAACACACACCAAGGTACTTATGCACTTAGAGTTGTGCTAGGCTAGGAGGAGGCACATAAAAGAGGTGAAAGATCTAGGTGTAGGACAGTTGTTGAGTCCTTGAGAGGACATTTCCCTCGGTGCTGCCTGCTGCTAACTCCCTTGGCTTCTGGAAGTACCACCCTGACTAAGCTTTAGGAGCGTCATCCCTTTCCTTTTCTGGGTCTGCCAAATGGAATATTTCATTCCCTTGATCCCAGGAGCTGATTCCTTCACCAATTCTACCCACAAGAGCAAACTTAAGGACTTAGGAATATTAGGAAGAGACTTCCCTCTCCTGAATTTGAAGAGTGGTGTTATGGTTTGTGTCTGGGTGTTCTCCCAAAGCATCATGCAGTCATGGGGCGGGCTTCTAGGGTTTATTATTGATTCATGGTCCAATGCTGGAATTACGGGTGTGAGTGTTACACCTCTCCTGCGGCGGGTAGTTTGCATACAATGTAAGGGAGGGAAAGAGGCTGCCTGCCATCCCTCCTTCCTTTTGCTCTTGTTGCTTTCACTCTTCTCTGCCATTTGCCCTCTGCCATGTGCCACTCTGCCTTGGAGCCAGCCGAGTATGGACTGAAACCTCCACAAACTGTGAGCCAAATAAACCTCTCCTTCCTTAATTCTGGGTGTCAGGTATTTTGTCTCAGCAACAAAAAAAGTAACCAAGACAGGTGGGAAGCAGCCAACTCGCCACTCTGAGACCAGTTGGCAGACGGAGCAGATCCATGGGTGACAGACCTGAGAAAGGGTAGGAAATGTGTCTTAATGACAGAGTTTGAGCCTCATAATTAGGCTCAACATAGATGATTAGTTCTGGTATAACCTAGTTTGCACTCAACTTTTCTGTCGCATAGACTACACTGTCATAAATTATGAGAGATTTATAAATGCTAGAAAAAGTTCAGCATAGATTACAGAAAGTTTTTTTTTAATGTCAAGTATCAGAACTGGTGATTACCACCAAGAGGTAATGTGAAATTCAAAGGAGAACCAGGTGTTGGAGACAGCATTGAGGCAGAAATCTACCACCCCACCAATTCGAGAGGACTGAGTGAGGAGGAGAGTTCAATCTGGGGGGATATGGAGCAATTCTCATAACAAGCAAGAAAGGGGCTGTGTTAACAGACTCTGAAATAATTATTCCTAATGATTAGGAAAGTAAAAACATCTCCCCTCATTATGTCATAGATGAATGCTGAACTCTGGAGACGTTAATGCTGATGCTTCTCAGTGTAGAGACCTGGAGGTACGTAAGACACAGCAGGATGGGAGAGGAGAAGCATCCTTCAGCAGGTGTGGCAAAGGAGACAAAGTGTCTGGGGCCAAGAGCAGGAGGGCACAGAATGCATGAGTTTCACTTGTCATGCAAATACAACTGAATTTGAGCTTAAATGCCTCTGCAAACCAGCTAGGAGAAAAAGATTCTGTGGGAAGATAAGTGACACACAGAAGCCAAGAAGAGTCTGAGGGAGAGATAAGCGACACACACAGGTCTTGTCAGAGTGTGTGCTTGTGTGGTGGGAGCCCTCCAAAACAGGAAGCATGAGGAGTTGAGAAAAGATGTGTGAGAAGAAACAGTGAAGAGAACAGCCTCCCTAGAACATGGGATTACAAAGGCAAAGAGATCAAGGACCTTACATTATAAATGGAAATTTGGGCTTATTTGATAGAATCACAAGAAGCATGTGCCGGGAAGAGGCCGGTGAAGCCTGGATTTGAACAGATTCATTGGGCAATGGTGCACAGTCAACGAGGGCTGAAATGGAGACAGGGAGGCTCATAAAGTCATGGTCACAGGGACCGGTGAGAACTGTGGCCTGACTTCTCCGATGCTATGGAAAACAGTGCTGGAGGGGCTGAGTTTTAGCTCAGCGGCACAGCGCCTGCCTGGCAAGCATGAGGTCGTGAGTTTGATTCCCAGTACCAGAAAAAATAAAAAATAAAAAATAAAACAGTGCTGGAAAAAGGGGTGAGTGGCAGTGCTGTGGCATTTCCAACAACAATCCTGAGCATTTCCTTTTCAGAGAATAACAGTAAGTGCAGCAGCTGTTCACACTGTCACACTCACACATCTGCACACACATGCACCAATGTATATTAGTAGGATTATGCAGACCTACACTGGTAACTGTGTGAAGAAATTATACATATATATTCATGTACACAGGATGAACTATGTAGGCATAAATGTGTGTATATGTATATATACATGTGTTTATATATACTTATATATATACACACGGTACAAATTATAATCTTCCAGAAACATACATATCAACACATATACTCACTAGTAACATCTATAGTAAATGTACATTTGAGCATCTCATGATATCTTTCTTCAAAAATTTATAGATAAATAGAATTTTTATAAATCAAACTTTTTAGGTCTTTTATTAATTAAAGAATATTGATTTATAAAATTTTATTATTTTTAGATGTAAAATATCACTCAGTTTGGTAAACTGAGTAATAAAATTCTGTTAAAATAGGCATACACCCACACACTAGATCATTTGTAGGATACTCTTCTTAAAAATATATACAGGAACAGGTTTTACAACTTCTAATTGATAAGCTCCAAATAACAATTTTCTAATATTTAAGTAATTTTACTTCTTTCTCATTTAGAGTTGAGAGAAAAAATTACGTTTTAAGGGGTTTTGGTAAAAATACTTGTTAAACATTTGCAGCTTGAAAGGTTATATTTACCTTGAAAGATTATCAATTCGAAGTCCATATTTCGTTTCTGTCTCCTTCTTCCCCACCTTAATTCTAAATTCTTTATCCACCAGCAGGACAAAGGCAATAGCACCACTGTCTGGTTTCATATATAATATAAAGGAATCTTTCACTATTAACCACCTGTGAAAAGGTAATAAGAACTTTTGAAACCCAAAGAATAAATTATTATGACAAATCTTAAATAAACATTCTAGTAGACTGTAGATTTACTTTCATATTTTACATGGAGTTTTTTTTAATCACTTTGAACCAAAACAAAACAGAAAAGAACACAAACACTTTCTATTATGTTTTTCTAAGAAGTGTTAGCACCAAGCAATTAAAAGTAATTCAATAGCTCCTTAAACATGAAAGGCAAAACCTGGAAGACTGTCCTTGATACTGTCAGGTGGCATTCGTAAAATGTACGAAGGACAACCAGTTGTTGGAATGACCGAATAAGTAGCTAACACAAACTACAGTGAAAGGGAGAGATAAGTCTATCTGCAAGCAAAACCCATTAAAAATTCAATATTCCACATATTATGTTACTTATTTCAAATGATTTGTAGTTTATAGACCTTTGATAAATGATGCTTAATGGGACAGGAACATCTCTCAAAATTATTTCCATTCAATGCAAAGTATATTTAAGAGCTTCAAAATGGAAAACTACAGTGATAATCTGAGAGTTAGGTTAGATAAAAACCTTAGACAGCAAAGATAAATCAGACATGGAAGCATGTTCTCTGAGGAGCCCGCTTAGGCTAATAGAGACACAAACAATTCTAGGCTAAATGAGAAAGGTACTAGAAAAGTGAAGCAAAAAGTAACAGGTGCGAAGAAGAGGGAGCCCTCAGTCCTAGTCAAGAGGATGAGGCCATGGAATTGTCCTGAAGAGGCGGTGTTTCAGTGAGGCCAGGAAGGGTCCCAACAATTAGAGGGTGCACATCCCACAGGAAGGGAAGAGACAACAAAGGCACGAGGGGTGCAAATGCTGCAGTTGCTGGGAGAACAGTTTGGAAGACCAGTGCCTGAGGGAATATTCAAGGGGAAGAGCTGGGAAAGTGGGCAAAAGCCACTCTGAGGTGGGTTTGAAAGCAAAGGAGGCTGACTTTGTATCATGGAAGCAGTGTTTCCTAAATGTACCCAATGATCAGAAAATCTCTTGCAATACTATTTAAAAAGAACTGATACCTGGGCCCTCCTCAGCCCCATTTCAAAGGCCTGAGAGTGTGTTTTTTAACAAAAACACCAAGGAAATTCTTTTATTTTGAGAAAGGATCTCACTATGTAGCTCAGGCTGGCCTCAACCCTCAAACTCACGATAATCCTTTTGCCTCAGCCTCCCCAGTGCTGGGACTACAGAAGCGCATCACCATGCCTAACAAGGCAATTGTTAAATAAAAGACTCCTCATGCCCCTGCAAGGCAACAGGATAATAAAATCCTTGGACCCATGTTTTAGAAAAAAATTATGAAGAGAAAGAGGGATGTGGTGAGGAGGGTAAGCAAATGACTGCAATAATACAGATCAGTGCTTCTCAGAGATTACTGTGCACATACAGCTCCCCGAAGATCCGGATAAAATGCAGATTCCAATTCAACAGAGCAGAACCCGAGTCTGCATTTTTAGAGAAACTCATAGGTGATGGCCATGCTAGGACCACATCCTGGGTAGTAAGGATTTAGATGACTGACAGGAGAGAAGAGATGGAATCCATTCAAAGCACTTACAACTATAAATATAACTATCATGCTGCAATATAACATGTATCTTGGGATTAATGGCAATGTACCTTTCACTGTAATAAAATTTTTAAATTTAAACACACTGTTTTTATTATACCATATATATTACACTGCAGAGTAGTGTGTATACATATTTGCTTGTAACTGGTGATCAGATGAATCAGGCAACAATGCAATAAAGCAGTAATGAGTATAATATCATATATCAGACAAAGTAAAGCACATAGGAGATCCCACCTAAGTGGAACCGATAAGGGCAGAACACCAGGTTATAAATTAAGTAATATGTATATTAGCATGGGAACTCAGTATGTGAAAAAACCTATGAAAAACACTTACTGAAATTGCTAACCACATTACACTTTAGTGGCCTTACAATCTGGATCTAATGTGGACAAATCTACATTGATTTTCTCCACAGTTTTGCTTCATTCATTTGTCTTTTAAGAGCTGGAACCTGCCTAATAAAAAAGGGTGTGGTAGATACTTTACAGTAAAGGAAATACATATGATATGGTGAACAGAAGAAAAGCCATCAGGGGCACAGAAAGCAATAATCAACCACAAAGATTAATGTAAATAGAGAGATGACACACTCTCTATTGGGCCTGAGCTTCCTAGTTTTTCCTGTCAAATCAATAAGTAAAAGAAATAAAGAGATCTCACCAAAACCAAATTTCAAAGGAAGTTTCTCCCTGGGGACCTAAAATAAGGCAACTGAAAAATACAGTGGATAATATTCTCAGGAATGATTTTTAGTGAATGCAGGTATTACACATTTTGTAAGAAATCTGATAACAGGCCATGGTACCAAAGGGTAACTCGTGATTATGCATGAACTGAGTTATGAGTTATGAGTTCAGACACGTAGCTGCCAGTTGAGAAAACTTGGTTAAGGTTAAAAGATACTAGATAGAACACGTGTCTATCAAGGTTCCTTCTTTCCCATGGCTCGTGATGTAAGCTAGAGAGTAAGCAGCATGGCACTGCTGCAGCTATCTGGCACTAGTGTGCTATGCTGCTGAGCAGCAAAGGACAACAGGCTTTGAAAACCACAGATGCCAGAGCTGACAAGCTGAGAAGATGTCAAGCGCCCCAGACTCATGACTGCCTGCCTGTATGTTAAGGATATATGAATGACATCAGAGCCAGCTCTGGTTAGAGCTCCACACCACAGAGATAGGCAGTGTGGGATGACAATGGAATGTGTCATTTCCAGATGTACCAAACTCCCACCACTGCAGTAGAAAATAAACCTGAAAAACACTCCTACGAGCACACATTTGTGGCATAACCACCAATGCCAAGGGCTGCCCAACACGTCTTTAACTAGGAGCCACTACACGCCATCAAGCAGGTGTGACCTGCACGAGGTTCCTACTAAAGAGGCTCCAGAGAAGGCTGCACTCTGCTGCAGGAATGGGGCACTTTTCTCTAAACCACAGACACTCCTGTAGGCTGCAGTCTTCTTCAACAACAGTGAGGTGGCTGTGCATCTCATGTCACTGGGCCAGGTCACTCTCAACTCTAAGGAGGCTATTCACATGGTGTCCTAGGTAAACAGTTCCACCCTTGCTTCTCCAAGGTGTGACAGCCCAGAAATACAGAACTGCTTAGCACTGTCATCTCAAGTTTGGAAACAATGCAAAATGGAATGGTTTCTGTTTGTCAATGATGCTGAATTCTTAACAGTCATCAGATAGCAGAGAAAACACTTTTACTAAAAGCTCTTCTTAATAGTGCCATTCCTTAAAAGTCCTCTGATACCCCCCTCACTTCCCCCCATCAGTAGATTTGGTTTTCTTCAACACGAAGATACGCATCAAGAGAGGGTGAAGCACCCGCCCTCGGATTAGCCTATCTGAGCTCCAATTCTGACTCTGCTTCTCCGTCTTGGCCTCATCTCCCATTGCTCTTTCCCACTATGCTGCTCTAACTGTGCTTCATGCTTGATACATATGTGGGGGATGTTTTGTTGTTTCTTGAGCTTCTGCATGTGCTCTTCTGTCCATGGAGGCAGTCAAACCTCTGTTTAAACATCCCTTCATAAGGAGGCTATTTGATCTGAGTGTCCCCATCCCCAGCTCCACTCCACCACATGGAGCTGCTCCACGGTTCTTCACAGCACACCTGGAAGCACTCATCTGCTTGCTTCCTGGTCTGCCTCCCGAACTTGGAAGTAAGGTGGTTGAGAACAAGGAATGCGGCTGTCACATCCACCCTGTCTGCCCAGGGCCTGGAATAATCTAGCAGCCCAGAGCAAGTATTAAGGCAAAGCAATCATGCCTACTGAATCTTACACGAAAGCATTCCCAGAACATGAATGAAACCATTTAAATACTATTACTGTATAAAAATCTTAATTCTTGGAATAGGTTGTAGTCCAGCAATGTAAATGGTAAATTTATTGCTTAGCATCTACACAACTCTTTCTCTTAAGACACTATTTAAAATGAGAAAGTTAACGTATAGTCTACTACCAGCTACAAAGATTTTGCTCCATACATGTGCTCCTTAAGCAGATGTTTTACATTGTTGGAAGAAATGCTTCTCGTGTTTGTCTTTTCTTTTCTTTTTACTTGCCCCTGCAATAAAGTCACTAAGAGAAATAATTTAAAATTTAACTGTTTGCCTTACCTCAACTTGTCAATATAAGATAAACAAGAAAGTAGTCAGAATGCTTTGTATGGCAACCTAATAAAGGGGAGCTGTAAATGAATGTCACCTTTACAAGTGACTCCCACTTACACACCAATCGGCAGATTTCTACTGTGAGAAACTCTGCAGAGTAATTTTGTCAGCTATGCTTTGTCATCTATATCTGATGTCTGATACTAAAATCACTTCCATTTGACTCAGGAAATATTAATATGGAACCAAGGCTTTAATCTTCATAAAAAGATTTGCACAATTTAAAATGAGGACACATTTCATTCCAAGGAGCACCATATCTTCTTAAATTGTCCTAGTTGAAGCATGATTTAATCCAAAGTTAAAAAAAGAGAGGCACATTTCTTTTATGTAACAAGTTCTTTCTCCCTCTTTCCTGGCTTTGCTTTTGTGGAGGTTGCAATTCAAAAGCCAGCTTCTAAGGGAGTTTTTCCCAGACTCCTCAAGCTGAAGTCACCCACTCCAGTTCACAGATCCCTCACTGTATCACTGCCTTGCTTTTTCTCCACAACTTCCCACTCCCTGAATTTATATCACTGCCGTCACTTGTTGACTTAGCTATTGCCTTCATTTCTCTCAAACAGAGCTCCATGAGGGCAGGGGCTTCTTTTCACAGAGGCTGGAACACAAGCTGTAGGTAGGAGGCACTTCATAAATGACTGAATGCACCAAACCAAGGATTCCATCCCTCGAGTAACCACCTTAGGTTGGGTCACCACAGGTGTAAGCTCTAAAACCAGGATATAAGTGTATCAAGCAATTTAGAAAGACACTGATTAGGGTAGTGGTGCCAGGAAGCATCAACAGAGAAGTAGGGAGGGAGGAAAGAAGGGAGCCTGAGAGGATGTGTTGCCATGCACTTTACGATGGGCAGTCAGGCTGGAGGCCAGCTGGGCACTCTGAGAGACAGCCCTAGAACATGCTGAAAAGCATCACAGCCCAAGGGGGAGCTGGCAGGAGTGAGTAGCTGCAATGGGGCTGCTCATAACTCCCATCTGTTCTGCACATGCAGGAGGCCTCTGGCAGTTCTGAGAATCTTCGGGTAAAGAATCACTGGTGCTTGAAGTTGAAGGCTGAAATGCTGCAGGCAGCTAGTAGCAGCTGAGTTAGGCAAATGACTGCGGAGGAACGGTCAGAAGGAATCTACCCAGGTTTCCCAGGGCTGGAAAGCCAGCCTCTAGAAGAGGCCCGGTGCAGGGCAAGGAGCCCTGGCAGGGGCAGGGGGCTGATCCTTCATCCTCTTCCAGCTTGGCTCGGGTCTGAGCACTCCCCAGGGGGCTATGCAATCTGGGGTGAGAGGACATCTCAAAGGGGAGTCTCTGGATTTTCTTCCATGTTGCCTCTACCCCAAGTTTATATAAGTTAGAGACGTTTATTTGAAAGCAAATATCTTTTCTAGTATACTAGTTCCCTTTATGTTCTAGTAAAATTTTTTATAACAGAAATTTTCATTTTCTTTAGTTTAATCTTATCTTTTAATTATCATTTTTTTCAATCCTTCCAAAGCTCATAAAGCAAGAGCCCAGCTTGGTGAAGGTTTTGGTGAAGCTTTTACTTTTTGGCAGTAGTATATTTTAAATAGACATGTTTACAAGTAGATCCCTGTATTACTTTTATATAATTTGAATACCCACAATTTGAATACACACATAGCTTAATTCCTTATTTACAAAAGAACTTATTTATCATTTTCAAATTGAGGCATACTACGTATAACTATATATGTATATTTAATTTCTTAACAAGGTTTTAATCATTTTTTAAAATCCTGGTATGCTATTATTACAACAGTTCTTACGTGTTAGGTGCAAAACTTGGGAAGACACTAAAGTCAGAAGAGAATTCTGCTGCTCAAGGAGTCTTCAACTGGTTAGGACATAAGATGAAATAAAGTTCTCTATCTCATACTTTCACAAATATAAGTCTAAAATTACCATCCCTGAAGTCTTCTCAATCTTTTTCTTTTTATTCTTTTAAAGTGTACAATACAGATGTTTTTTAAAGAAATATTTGAAAAATTACAAAACCGCCACCAATATCTAATTCCAGACTATTTTTATTATTCCATAAAGAAATCCTACACTCTTTAGCAGAAGTGAATTAGGAATAAAAAAACTCCCTTCCATCCCTTGAAGATCTTTATCTACTTTGATGTCCAGAGATGAAGGCATTATGTAATATTTGGCTTCTTTGCAGCTAGCTTTTTCACTTATGATATACTCAAGGTCCATCCACATTGTATCATGTGTTAGTACATCATTCCCTTTAAGTTTTATTCTGACATAATTCATATACCATAAAACTCACCCTCAAAAAGCGCACAATTCCATTTGTAGCACATGCACAAAACTGCACACCCGTCACCACTCTCTAGTTCCAGATAATTTCTTCACCCCACAAAGAAGCCCCACACTCCACAAAGAAGCCGCACACTCCACATTGTCTTCATTCCTTCCCATGCTTCAGTAATACTTCACTGTATGGAAATATCTCAGTTTTTTCATCTATTCACTTGAATTGTTTCTACTTTTTTGGTTATTATGAATAATGCTGCCATGGACAAGTTTTGGTGTCTTTTTTTTTCAATTTTTTTAGATGAATACCTAGGAGTGAAATATCTGGGGCATATGACAACTCAATGTTTAACACAATAAGAACTCTGTTTTGCAAAGTGTCTGTACCGGGGCTGGGGATTTAGCTCAGCGGCAAAAGCGCCTGCTCTGGCAAGCACAAGGTCGTGAGTTCGGTTCCTGGTACCGGAGAAAAACCAAAAAAAAAAAAAAAAAACAAAGTGTCTGTACCATTTCACATGTTCACTGGCAATGTACAAAGGCTCTAATTTCTCTAAATCTTTGCCAATTTTTGTGATTCTCTATCTTTTTGTTAGAAAAATTTCACACCCATTCTAGAGAGTGTGAAATTGTTATCTTACTGTGGATTTGACTTATATTTCCCTAAGATAGTGATGATGAATAATTCCATATGCTTATCAGTCATTTGTTCCTATTTGGCCAATCAGTTTCTGAGTCTTATGTCAATTAGGTTGTGGGTTTGGTTTTGTTTTTGGTGTTGGGTGTGCAGCCCAGGAGCCTGGACATGCTATGCACATGCTCTACCACTGAGCCACACCTCTACCCCCTCCACTGGATTTTCATGCACATAATTTGGATACTCTGCCACCTAGAGTATCCAGTTTTGAACAGAATATTTAAATGGATGGTAGAACTCGGATTTTAAAATATCACTTAAAATTTGCTCTCTCATGGCTTTCAAAGGATTTATTATTTGAAGCTACTACATAAATACTTTCCTAAACACCTACTTTATTAAAACGAACACACAAAATTCCTAAATCCTACCTTTTTGACCATCTGTAGCAGGCTCTCCCCTGACCACAGCAATTCAAACCTGGTATTCTGTGTCCCCCGGATCTTTTCATGATCATGCCTTCTCTGAAAGAGACACCAAGTTAACCCATCACTCTCAAATTCACATTGAGCTTGGTCAGTCTCACAACACGGGGCCAAATAAATCATCTCATTCTCATGTGACCTTCCTCCCCACTCTTTTTCCTGCATCACGAACTGCTTGATGTCATATTTGTTAGCCTGGGTGCTCTAGCAGCTTAGAAGCTCCTATGTCAGATACAGCCCTTTTGAGGTATGAGGTTGCATAATTCTATTGTGTACAATGCAGGGCCTTAACCACCCTGCCTCTTGGTTCTAAACACTAAGAGTTGCCTCCAGCCAGTAACTATGACAGTCCCATGCATTTCTATGGCTCAGTGAGTGCTGCCGAGACTGGAAGAAGCTGCCCCTCAGTTGCTGTTAAGCCTGGAGGGAGGAACCCCCAAAAGATCCAGCACACTTCTACATTCCTCCATGCACAGTTCTAGCAACTGAGCCAGTCAAAGGCCGGACAGCAGTGCTACTCCCTTCGAAAGTACATTCCTTGATTTTGAAAGATGTGTCAAAAAAGGAGCAATATCAACAGCTAAACAAAGGAAAACAATTTTGAAACAATGTTCCTAAAGAACTAAAATTAAAATTTAAGCCTTGCATTTAATCAAGCACTAAAATAATATTGTGAAGGAATATAATCATTGAGTAAATTTCCATCTATTTATACAGTTCTTTTATACAATATTTTAAAATAGTTATCAAAATGATTGATAAACATTTTCATAAGAGACTAGAAGAAAAGGACTTAAATATTTGATTTTTTGTGCATTTTCCCCACAACACACTTGCTATGAGCATTGAACACTCCCACTGATGGGGTAGAGGAACTCTGTACTGTCAGCACATAAGAGACAGCGAACAGCTGCTACCACACTGTTCATTACAGGAGACACTTTGCTTCATGTAAGTAGATCGCCTGAGTAAAATGGAGATAAAAGCTAGCAGTGAAGCCAGGGGCGCTCCATCACCAGGGCATGCTGCTGCATCAAATGTTAATGCTCATCAACTTTTTACATTTCTCTACAAAGATCCAACACTGGAACTTACAGGCCCTTTGGTCCCAAGTCACGGATGAAAGATAACTGGCTTATATCAAGGAATTCTGTCTGAAAAGAAGTAAAAAAAGAAAACTTTAGGCAAAAAGGAAGATGGAAAGAAAAATAAATTTGTGCATTATATACAGATCAAAAATCATGATATTGCCCTGAGACTGTACTGATTAGAGGTATACAATTAAAACACAGTCAAGAAAGGACCATCTACACTAGGATGTAGAGATGAAATACTCAAGTGGGTCATGGGTAACGCTTTTACTCCCAATACTGTTTTGTGTCCCTTTCTATTGTTGTGGAAGAGGGTTGTTTGTCAGATCATACAAGAAGTAATAAAAAAAATGGATGAAGGGATTGACATTGGTGCCAAGCTGTAGAAGACACAGTGGCCTTCGGCATGTGGAAATGAGAGGTAAAGAGAGAGGGGAAGAGCAGATTACTTAAGAAGGCAGCAGATGTAAGGTTGGGCTATAGGAAATCAGATGAAGGAGGGTAAGAGAAAATCATATGGCCAACAGGTCGCAGAGAGATTGGGGAACGTTAGACATTCACAGAAAGACTTTTTTAAATTAGTTGAGAAGGAAGAGAATTTGGGGCCCATCTCACTGGG
The DNA here is from genome assembly GCF_000276665.1 of Chinchilla lanigera. Classification (NCBI taxonomy): domain Eukaryota; kingdom Metazoa; phylum Chordata; class Mammalia; order Rodentia; family Chinchillidae; genus Chinchilla; species Chinchilla lanigera. The sequence goes on from NW_004955420.1 coordinate 1,813,003, forward strand.
GAAAGTATAAAGAAATTAAAAATTGTAACAGTTAGAATAAGAACAGTTCTAGCTAACATTTACTAAGGGCTTACTATGTGTTGGTTCTGTGTTAAGCATTTCTCAAGCATTATGGCAAACCTCTCTGAAGTAGGTACAGAAGTGAAAACTGAGGTTTATTGCAGGGGTAAGTAAAGTTTGTTTCCTTCTTTTGCAAAGAGCCAAAGTAAATATTTTGTGCTTCGTGGGCCATAGTCTCTGTTGTAAACCCTCAGCTGTAGTAAGGAAGCAGCCATAGATAACATATAAATGAATGTGTGTGGCTGTGTTGAATAAAACTTTTTTATGAATATGAAAAATAAATATAATTTTCATGTCTCAAAATATTATCATTCTTAATTTTTTAAGCACTTAAAAATATAAAACTTATCCTTAGCTCACAGAACATACAAAAATAAGCAGCAAGTTTAATTTGTTCCATGAGCATAGCTTGCCAACTCCTAGTTTAGAGAAGTTAAGTTTTCCAAGATCACACAGTTGGCAAGGTATAGAATTGGTATCAGTTCAGACCAAAGTCAGTCTGCAAAATAAAGCAGCAAAAGAAATGTATCAACATTTCTCTTATTCAAATTGAGTTCCTTGCATATCCTAGTGAGGTAAGGATTAGATGAAAATGTGGAGGTACAAAGTGACAAACATATCAAGAGTATGAGCAGCCTACATGTCCATCAACAGATGAATGGATAAAGAAGATGTGATACATGTATACAGTACAGCACAAGTCAGCCAAGATGGTTAAGTTTAAGTCGCATGTTGGAAAATAGATGCACTCTAAGTCCATAATGCTAAGTGAAAGAAATTAAACACAGAAGGCTAAATATTGCATGGTTTCTCTTATATGAAAAGCCCAAAGTCTATATAATATAAATTAAAAAATAAAAGAAAGGTGGTAGGTAAAAGGGCAATAAACTTTGTGGAAATCTGAGAAAAGGTGACATGGAGGAAGGGAAATTAAAAAGGATCAAGATGCAATTTGTATATGTACCAATACCACACAATGAAAATATTCATGGGATATTGCAGATATACTAAACAAAATTTTTAAATACTAGGTAATGCTTAATATGCAGGGGTTTGACTTCCGGTAATTCTTGAAAGAACTAGAATTAGACTTAACAATGTTTCTAAATCTACTGTTTTTTTTTTTTTTTTAAGCAGCAAATAGTAAATCTGTCAGAGGTCCTTAGACCGTGTCAACAATTGCCTCAACAGAAAAAAACAAAGACACAAAACATATCCTGCCAACATCCGGAAGCAGACAGAGGGGAGATTAGACACGGTACAAAGTTCTGTGGGAAGACTTGTACCAGGCCCATGTGAAGTTATAAAGTTACAGAGGAGGGGAGGGGCCCATAGCCCTGGCTGATGTGATCAAGAGGCCCTTGATCTACTCGTCACTGGGATTAAAAATATGAAATGTACGGTTTTCCTTGAAAATTCTATATGTGATTGAAAATATGTAATATTAACCTTGTAAGAAAAAATAACAAATATCTCAACAGCAGTCAGTTCTTGTGAAGTTCAATTAAATGCCCATATTTCTTTTTTTTCTTGGGGTCATTTGCAGAAAGTGGGTTTTTAAAACTCAAAAGAGCTTAAATAACTTGAAAATCTCAAATTAAACTTATCTTCACACAGCACTTTTTAAAGTAAGGATTTTAAAATCAAGGCCTTTAAATTTCATTTCTTCTATAAAACATTGTGATTCAACAGCATGCTTCTTTAAAATCTGATTTGCAGAAGTGCTTTCTAATTGGAAATGTAACCCACAGGTTATTAGAAGTGACATTCAGATTGTCAACCAAAGAATCCAACTGTTTTAAAACCCTAAGCCATAACTTCTCATTTTATCTTTAGAAAGCGAACAGATAATGTCAGTCTGAATTTGCAAAGTAACGTACAAAATTAATTTACACATTAATATAAAATTCATTAACAGCTTAGTAAAGTTTAAAGAGATTTCAAGGAGGAACCAGCACTATTACAGAGATGGGGAAAAACTCTCTGGCAATGAACATCCTAATGCAGATTTATGAAATTGAAATCAAATGTGTAAAGGTCAACCTGGAACAAGCCTAATTAACAAAATGTAAAATTAAGAGATTACAGTGTCCAACCTTCTCAGTGCATCTCCTGTGGTAAGAATCCCATTCTCCTTTGCAGCAAGTGATTTTCAGAAATAAGAATTTCAAGATCAACTTAATCTAACAATATTCCACATGGCTGAGAAAGTACTAATCAGTATCTTCTTATTTTGATAAAGGAAGTCATGAAAAATACAATTAAATAATATTTTTGGTGTTAAGTGGAAAGTGGGCTCATGTAGAAAACTCCAGTGTGACTTAACTGGGTATGTTAGAAAGTTAGAGAAAGAAGCAAGCAAGACAGAGTTTTCATGGGAAGAGACAAGCAACCAACTCTAAGGTTAATAATAAGCCTTAGAAATTATTTAGCAAGCACGTCCACAGGGACCTTCCTACGCATCGTTGTATTATAAGAGAAGAGAGATTTCAGAGGCCCCTTTCATTTCTCAGATAGCAAGAATTCAAGGGAGAGGCCAAGTGGGAAGTTAACCAGACACAGGGAAACAAGAGCTTTGGGTGGGGTCATCCCTGGTGGCGAGGTTGGGAGAAGTGTCCTGGGGGGAGGGCTGCCTTCCAGTGCACTAGTTATCACAGAAAACACTTTCTGTAATTCACAAATGCAGCCACTCAACTCACACAGCTTTCTCGGTTGGAATGGAAATGGAAATTCTATGTGCAATTTTATTTCTTACCTACTCTTTCAGGTTAAAGTTACTCATCCTTCAAAGCGGGGGAAGGGTGAAGTCAATATTATTGATCTGTGGGATGTTTTATCCAGGATTGCAAGTTAATCACTATCTTGAAGATAAGGCATCTGAGTCACAGGATTTAAATGGTTTGATTCAAGTTAGGATTAAAATGTGGTCTTACTGGTTTAGGGCCTTCTGGAAACTGTATTTTGTTCAATGTCTAGATTTTAATCTTAAAAAAGAAAAAAAGTACATTTATGTTCTTTATTCCTCTTACTTTTAATTTTCTGGAAGATAATCATTTTCCAGGTAATCAAAAGGCTCAGTTAGTGGGTTCTATAGTAGAGCAATCAATCATATAATTTCAGAACATAAAAGGAATTCCCGTTGGGAGATATTTTGTATGTTATTGTGCAACTCAGTTAGATATCACTTTTTGAAAACATATTTATCCCTACAGCAAAGGGGAAACATATGTATGCTCATTTTACAAATAAGCAAGAAAACTGAATGAATTACCAATAATCTTGAAGAGAACTGTCTGATACTGACTCAATTAAAACTCTGGGATGTTCTGTTTGTCAGAACTACAAGGAAGAAAAAAGAAATAAAACAAAGGCAGCTCTCATAATCCTGGAAGAAAAGATATTTGTCTGAGTGCAAACCCAACCATCCACTACATAAAAGGAAGAACACAGAACTGTCCAGGACTGACTTCAAAAGCTATTTAACAAAAAAAAAGGAAAAAAGAGAAAACAAGAAAAAACTGGAAAGAAAGCTCTTGTAAACAAGGTGGAGAAGAGAGATTGAAGGGAGGAGAGAGGATTGGGAAAAAAGAAGAATCAAGATACAGTATATCATGTACAGGTACAAATCCCCTATGAAGAATGTTATCAATATGTGTATCAAAAATGTACCAATAAAATTAATTTTAAAAAAGAAAACAAAAGAGCCAGTGCTTTGAAGCACTGACCAGTTTTTCTGGGTAAATCCTATTACATAATAAATCTTTCTCTGCTTTTTGAAGTAGGCCAACTTCACCAAGATGTTTCTCAGCTGACCATAGCGTTTTCTGTTCCTTTTTTTATTAGTATATTTTAGATGTACATAATGATAACATTCATCATAGGGAATTTGTACCCATATATGATATATCTTGCTTCTGACTGTAGCATTTTAGTTAGTTCTCAAATTCTCCTGATGATAAAAACCACCTGAACTATTTACCAACATTACAGGTCCCAAATACAGAACCAGACAGTCCTACAACTAAGGACATGTCCCCTGACCAAGTCATGATTGTACAAGTTAAAGGACCCAAGTTAACTTCAAAAGGTTTGTTTTATATTCCTAAAGTATAAATTTATAATATGCATGTATGTAAAAATAAATGTTACTATATTTTTTGCAGTTGGATTTTTTTAATATTCCCCACAATTACTGAAGGAAACACAATGGGTGCCAATTAAATTTCAACAAACATGATGTTTGCTGAAACCTAGTCTTTAGGCCACACTAAATTTGGTATAAAAGGAAAATTGCATTCGAGAATGAATGTATATCAAGTTGTATCCTATGCTTAAACTGCTTTAGAGAATTGAAATGTTGGAAGGAATGATCTCAGTAGCCACCAGAAACAATGTGGGGAAATATATTCCCTAAGTTGCTAACTAAGTTTTCTCCTTCACAGGAAATGATTATAAGGCACCCTAGGATGTTTCAAGGCAATATGGCCTAATGTTGAATATATTTTTATGACGGGAAAATAATTAAAATGAACGTTTAAAAATGTAAACATTCGGGGCTGGGGATTTAGCTCAGCAGCACAGCGCCTGCCTGGCAAACGTGAGGTCGTGAGTTCGATTACTGGTACCGGAAAAAAAAAAACAAAAAAAAGTAAACATTCTTTACATAAGAAGCTAAAGTGTAACAATATACATGGAAAGAGAAGACTGAACTCACTCACCAAGTACTGTCCTAACACCAGAAGAAATAGTACAAATAAAATCGCAGGCAGGCAGAAAAGCAAAAGAAATGGAAGGTTATTGCATGTGGGTATTAATACCCATTTAAATAATTCTCCATTAAAGAGAACAGCTTGTCAGATGTCAGAGAACACAGAAAGCGGCAGAATTTCTAGTAGCAGCAGCAGAGTCTCCTCACTCATTATATGTTCAGCAGTGTTTACGAGGCCAGGAAAAAGGCAAGACTCCTTCCATCTTGCTTCTCTTGAGATCCACTGGTAGAACCCAAACTACTAGCTTTCCTGAAAAAACACTCCTCTAGGATTACAAAGCCGTAGAGCTACTTAGAATCCATGGAACACCATGGCACAAGCAGCTGCAGGAGCTGGGGCACGGCCTGGTGTGACTGTTCTCTAAACTAATCTCTAAACATATCTCCATATGTTCTCTAAACATATCTCCATATGAATACAATCATCCAGCCTCAGGTATCCAGACTGAAAGCTAGTCTTCTAAATCACAACCCTAGCACACACATGCACAGGCACACGCATGCACAGGCACACGCATGCACACGCACGCACACATTCAAGGGCCTCTATGCGGGCCACGTTCGCTGTTCACCGACACCGTGAAGCCCACTTCCTCCTGCTTGCCAGATGCCTGTCTCCCACGGGAGGCAGCTAGATCTGTGACTGTTTCTGAGCCCACTACCTTCTCTGTTTCCTTGGATTTCTCAAGAGCCTTTTTCTTTGCCTAGCTTTTGCCACGCTTCTCACTCTCACATGAGAAGACTGGCCAATCAGATGGCAGGCAAAGTCTACCCTGTGTACTCTTGCAGTATTCATCTCTGCTTAACCGCTTTCATCCTTTGCTACTCCAAGTTTTTTCTGTGGAGCTAGAAAGGCTTTTTGGCATTATTTTAGAAGCCTGATGGGAGAAAACAATTGATTTCTAGATAATCTGGTCTATAACAGCATTTAAAGTTGATTTAAATCTGTTGCTATAGGCATATTAATTTAGATTCAATGTTTTTAAAAACAGTATCATATCACCATAAACTGAATCCTTGCTATCAAATCAATTTTGCATTCATTAATCTATTTTAACTCAAGGAATAAGTAAGGTACACTTAGACAAAAGCCCTTAAGTTAGAAATTATCTGAAATTTAACTCATAAGTGGCCACTTCATAAATTAATTCAAAACTTAAATCACTGAATAGTACTTACTGTGGCATGGTAGTTTCTATACATGGGCATTTTTAGTATCTTGGTCAGGTAATCTTCCAACTGTTTCTGTAATTTTAGATATGAGTTAACATAGTCTTATTTACAGAAAAGTTTAAACAGTGACAATAATGAGATCATCATTTCATCTCAACTTCTATAGGTTATTCAACTGTTTACTCATATTAACCGTGGAAGAGAATCTTAACTAGCAGGAAGGTGTTATGTCTACAGTTCTCTTGAAATGTTATTTAATTTCTTCTTGCTATTTCACTTTCCACATGCTTAGGCTTTTATACATTGCTGAGAAGACCTGAGCTACACGTAGTTTTAATCTTTGATAGCTATTAGAACAGGTCTTGTACACAGTAGATAATTTAATGCATTTATTGATTTTGCTGAAAACCTGTATTTTTTCAGTTCTAATATTTAATTTACTAGAATACACATCACAAATTTTAAACAGCCTTGAAGAAAAAAGAGGAGGGGGATGTTAAAGAAAAAGACTATCTAGTAAGATTTACCCTGATTGTACACAAGTTAGAAGGTGTATGTTGTTTGGGGAAGTGGGGATAAAGGCTAGGGCAACGGAACAACATAGTTCAAGCATATTGACCATCACACAAAATTCAGCACCTTTTTGCTGAAGCACTAGGGTTAATAGTCATAAGCATCTTTAGTGGGACTCAGATATGTGCACACAGTAAGCCAAGGCTGTAAAATTTTGGGTCCAGCGTCTTAGAAAATATTTAGCCCAGATCCATAAGAAGATTTTAAACAAAATGAAAACTGCAAAGGAGAAATCAAACATTTATTCTGGAACATAAAACTTTCAGATTATCAAACAGAACTGAAAGACATGAGAAGGAAGGGGATATATATATTATATAGATAATAGATAACTGGGATAACTGTACTTCTGATGTTTAATGGTTTATTGAAAGGAACAGTCAGTGCTTAATTTTTAAAAAAATTTTGGACCAATTTTGCATGCTTATATCTGGTAATCTGAACAATTAATTTGAAGACAACAATATGCAATATAGCAACCATTGGTGAATTCCAGCCATTTTGTCTACTGAAACTCTGTACCACTTCTAATGTTTTTGTTTTTATTTTTTATTCTCTGTAATGGTTTGATGAATCTTGCATTCTTATATTGGTAATCTGAGCAACTTTGTTGAAGATAATATTAATATAACAACCACTGTTAATTCCTATCATTTTGTTCTGAAACCCTGTATCATTTTTAATGTTTTTGCTTTGTTTTGTTTCTGTCTGCATTGTTGGTATTTTGCTATTGTCCTTTTATTATTATTATTATTATCTTTAAAATAAAATGTTAAAAATGTAAAACAAAGAACTGATAGATATGAGTGAATGGCTTATAACAAAAAATTCCATCTGCTACCCTGAAGCAGAGCACATAGAAATGTTCCTTGCCTTGAGTTTCTTGCCTAAGCACATCTTGCTCGTACTCTTCTTAGACCTTAAGCACAGCATAGAAATGTGATTTGACATATATTCTAAATGAGCTACTACAAATACTGCAAATGGATGGGAATATACGGCTCTAAAAGCATGGATTTTGGGGCTGGGGATTTAGCTCAGCGGCAAAGCGCCTGCCTGGCAAGCGCAAGGTCGTGAGTTCGGTTCCTGGTACCAGAGAAAAACCAAAAAAAAATTAAAAATAAAAAAAATAATAAAAGCATGGATTTCAAACTCACAAAGGCTCAGTTTTTGACCAAAGCCAGCCCAGGGAGTGCCAAGTTCCTATGAATACTCGTCCTCTCCTGGGGTGGTGCACCCTCTTCATGGTTTGGGGAAGTGACTTGGGGAAGAAGGGATGTCCAACTAACTCATGAGAAACTGAACCAGCCAGGGCCTCTAATCAGTAGTAAGAGAAGTTGTAGCCAGATCTCCCTTTCCCAATCATTAGATGCCATTAAATGCCATATTTCCACAAAATCATGTTCAAAGCAACAATAGGGAAAAGACTTACCCTTCTTCCAAAGAACTGTTCCTCTTGAATCATATTTTCATGTGAACTGGGCAAACTGGGCATTTGTCGAGGCTCTTCCCCTTTGACATTTTGTCTTCTAAATGTATGTCTAAAACACACACACACACACACACACACACACACACACACGATGCAAACATTCATTAGATTACTCTTTGACTATAACTTTCATATCTTACATGAGATGGATTTTTTTGTATATTATTTGTACATGTTTGCAATTCATGCAGTTCACACTCATCTTGGGGAGTGGATACATGTATGTATCAGAACTTGTTTCTTTTTAGAAATGGCTTATTTTTTAAAGAGCTTATTTAATTGGAAATATATACCAACAATTGATTAGATATCCTAAATAGTGAACAAAATACACTTTCCATCCAACTTGAATACTGGGATAACCTTATATTCGTTGTGAAAAGGTTACCTTCTGGTGGGAATGGGAATGCGGATAAAGGCTTTGTACTTGAGCAGTTCTCTGTGGAATTCTTGAAAGTGCTTGAATTTCCTCTTGACTTGCCATTTAAATTCCCCATGTGTTAACTCAATAGTATACAGATTGATACTTGATACCTATAGTGATAAATAAAAGCTGTTAATATCTCAGATAAAAAACCCAAAAGATGCCAATGAACCATAGCTAATAAGTAACATAGAAGTATATTTAAGTTAAATCTACATATTATATATAAGTACTTAAAATTTTTTTCAAAAACTGATGGCAAAAATAATATTCTCTTCAATGTTAAGAGAATTTATTCATCTGTTAAATTATATAAGACAAGATTCCTGTAAGTCTTGTCCTCTCAACATGCATGTGCATACATGCTCAGGTGTGCACATGCACACACACACTCACAAACACTGGAAACCGGAACCGAGGTAATACAGACAATGAACAAAGGCCCTAATTAGCATTGAGCAGTCTACTCTGCATATTTAAGTAGTGAAAAGGCAGTTGACAGAGGTAGGAGAGAAGCAGGAGGTCATGGAAGCCGGGAACACCATCTTAGCCCGTTTTGCCTACCACAAGTGGCATAAATGCCTTCTCCCCCCCTTCTGAAGCAAGTTCCAAGGTTCAGGCTTGTCTATACCACACCCCTGCCCCAAGGTCACACCAGTGGTATGTGGAGAAAGTGGCTGCACTGGTGAATATTCAGAATATACCTATATAATATATGTACTATCCTTATTAAATCCTCATAACAAATATATAAATAAGCACTATGATACTCATTGCTTGGATGAGCAAAATGAGGTAGAGTTTAATAACTTGTTCAACATCACAAAGCAAACACAAGAACTAAAACATGTAGTTCGGCTCTACAGCGCATCCATTTAACTCCTACTTATAACTGTCTCTCAACCTAAAAGCTGCCAGGCAAAATGAGAGGCAAAGGTCATCTTAGAGATGCTCAGTAGTTTGTCAGAGAGACATGGGCCCTACTCCTAAGAAAAGCCTAAAGCAAAGGCTGGACACCGAGGTGGGTGTAAAGTGAGAGTCAGCAAGGAGCTAGGATAGGTGCTAGGGCAGAGCGCTCGGTAGAACCAGCACTGTCACCCTTCAGGGCACAATAAAAGAGGAGCAGGAAAGCCTGCCCAAGGCCAAGGTAGTACTTGCTTCCCTTCTCTGAAGCAGGAGCCAGTGGCAGCCTCACCCTGCCTTTGCTTAGATTTAACCTGATGGGCAAGGAGCACCACTCACTGACACCTTTCCCTGCCTGCCAGACTTGCTGCAAAATCCAGGCAGTCATAGATCAAACACAGCTCACCCACACCCAGCTCTCCCTTTCAACTGCTTAGTTTTGCCTGCTGAAGACAGTTACTCTAAGCCTTTCCCACTTTCAGTGAAAATATTTGTGCATGAGGACTAAGGGCAGGTTAGGAAATCATCAGAGAGGCAGAGCTGGCCTGGAGAATTCTCTCAGGCAGCCTCTTGGGTAACAGTATTGGCCAGTCCCATATCCTGACTTTTTTTTTTTTAAGAGACAAGCGGCACCATCATTTTCTTGCTAAACGAGCCCTGACTTTGACTCGCCATTCTAGTTAGAAGAGATAAGCCCAAGAATCCACGTAAGTAGAAAACTGGGGGGAGAGGACAGCTAGGGGAGGCATCTTACAGTATACTGGGTTAGTAAGTTGCCATAAATGTCATTAAAAAGCACTGTCCAGCAAGGAGGAAAGAGGAGTATGACAATAAAGATTAACTAAGAAGAAAGCAAATCCTGAAAGGTGATGAGGACTTGGGTGTGACAAATAAAAGACAAGAGTCTAAAAATAGGATTCTAACTAGGAGGGAGGAAAATAGAAGTCGAAGTATTAATTCATATATATTGACCAAGACAAGGTGAGTCCATAAGTGCTCTGACCCTTGATGTAGATGTGAAACGTTCCACGTCCAGAACTTGTGCTTTTATCGGACAGCCAGAGAGATACGTCTGTATATTAGGCTCCTTAAATCCTTGAGTGTTATAAATAGCAGAGAAAGGGATACACACTAAAAAAAAATAAGTACATAAGGTTATTCCGATATGCCACAGTCTCATGCTTTGCATTCCACAGGCATCCTTTTAAGAGTCATAATTGTTACAAGTAAGCTTCTTAGGAGCTCATCGCAGCCCCCGTTATGGTATCAGTGAAGGGGACAAATTGTCTGCTGGTGTTTCAAATTGTGCTCTGCCAACCATCCCTGAGCAGCTCTCCCCGCTCATATCACCAGTCTTCACCTTCCTGAGTCCTGGGGTCCCCGGGAGACACATCATAGTCCACCTCCTCTCCTTCAAAATGCAGCTCCCGTGTGTCCAGATTTTCTATCAAATTGCTCATGTCGGCAGCGATTTTCTGCAGTGCAGAGGTATTTACTCTCGACTCGTTTTTCAGTGACATGTTACCTTCAGACATGGTGAAAGCAGTGGGGCTGAAGAAAAAGAAAAGAATTATACACAGATGTATAATTTGACCAAGTAAAGCCCTATCACACATGTGGGTCTAGGCTTAGACACAGCATCTAAAAACAGGTCACCCAGCTCTGTGACAGCCCCACTTACTCACAACAACAATTCAATTGATTTTCCTGATAACATCTAAAGGGTTCCTAGTTTGTAAATTATAATGCAGTAACATATTTAGCTGTAAACAAGAAGGAAAAAGAAACACCACACTGAAGAAATGCCAACATTTCTCTCCTCAAGTTTTATGAATTTAGATAAATTAGAATAGATTTAAGGAAGCTTAATTTTGGAATGCAGATTCAGAGAAAAGAAATTGCTTGTTTACTGTAATAAATAAAAGGAAAGAGAGAATGTGACATGAAATAAGCAACTTTCACTATTTCTTAAAGAAAAATTAGGATAGTAGATTTAGAAACATTCTTACGATAGCAAATCTCCACATTTTCTCTGTAGGTGACATCCTGAGCAAAGAGTATATTACTTCTTTCAGATATGAGGTTTTGGCCATGACTTTGATTAATATACCTGTTCCAAAAGATACTTGGGGGGCTAGAATTATACTTTTCACCTTTATTGAAAGGAAACCAGTTCTATTTCATTCTGACATTTAATAACACAAGTCGCTACACATCAGTACCCAGGGAAGAAGAGTTCCTACAGATTTTATTTTTCCCTTAAAAAACGGAGATTTAATCCTTAAGGACTGTCACCTGAGCTGGATGAAAAGTTCATACTGCCTGATGCAGAAATAATCTCTCCATTATAACTGGGCTCAAAATGGAAGGTCTCTCATACCAGTAACTCTTCTGCACATGTTCATTTATTACAGCAAATCAAAAGTACTAAGTAGGTATCGATGTGTGGGATGTAACAAGTGAAAATGTGGAGATGAAAATGGCTTGTCCCTGTGATTAAAGAGCTTCTGACATGGGTGAAAGAAAAAGCCAGAGAGTTTCAAGTTCACCCCTCACTTCATTCAAGGTCTTAGGCTTCCCGAAAATGGACTGAGAGGAACACACCTAGGTGAGGCTCTTTCCTACAGGTGGTCTCAGGAAGGTGGATGCTCACAGGGAAGTGCTAAGGACCTTACACAGTCTCAGACAGTTTTTATTACAGCCCCTGGAGTCTCTAAAATGTACACACTGCCATGTGGAAAGACCTTGCTTGGAAATTGAAAGGTGAGGGTGAAGGACAGTGGTTCTGGTTTGGCCATATACACATGTACAACGCACATATCTAAGCTACCTGCGAACTGTGTAATCTATTGTGTTTCTTTTTCATATTCACTGTAAAGAAGCTTGAGGCCAAAATTATAACCTGCTATTAACAAAATATAGTACTATATTTGCTCCAATCTCTTCCCTTCAACCTCTCTCCCATTTCTCATTTATACTATAATAATAGTTCATGGATAGTTTGATTAGTATGCATCTGGCTGGTGATAATTATTTATATACATTATTACATTGCTAATTAACAACAAATCTATGAAGGTTTGCTATTCCCATTTTGAAGAAGACAGGAGTTTGTCTTTCACTCTTTATAGATAAGGAAACTAAGGCACAGAGACATTAGGTAACTTGACCAAGACTTCAGACCACCTGTCCAAGGACAACTAGTAAGAGGCAGAGCAGAGATTTCAATCAGGCTTCTCTGACTCAAAAGCCAATGTTCTCAACCACAGTCACTACCCTGATGTCTATTTTCTGGATATCCATACATGACCTTGAATAGGGAGAAGTACTAATATACGCAAGTGCCCCTGAGCAAGTCCCTTTAAGAGCTAACTGTACTGAAAAGAACTGGGAAATGAAGTTCTTTCTGTAGCTGCCTCCATAGGACAAAGCCACTTCAACTCTCAGGACTTCGGTTTCCTCAGCTCTCAATTAAGGGGACTGAGCTATTTCATTTCTAGGGTCCCCTTATAATACAACACCAATTATAGATAAAAGGTGCCATATAATTGTTCAGCCTCCCTTTTAATTTAATTATTTAATCCTCCTTCTATCCCAAGAAATGAATATAAGTAGTTCTGCATTCAAATAAAAGCAGTAGGGGCAGAATGCTTTCTAACCTGGATAATTTAATCAAGGTCAATTCAGTCTCCATAAAGGAGCTGCTGTCTCTGACTATAAGTAAAATATGTATTTCCTTTTCTCTTAATTCAACAAAGAAACACTTAGTAGATGCCAACCATGAGCCATTTATGGCTATATTTAAATAAAAGGTAATGGAAAGTTCAGAGGGAAGGAGACAAGGAAAAACAAGTCAGAAATTACATCATATCAATTGTACTGCTGATGTCTAATGGTTATTGAAAGGAACAGTTAATAGTTTACTTATTTATTTATCTTTTTTGACTAGTTTTTGCATGATTATATCTGGTAATCTGAACAACTAATTTGAAAACAACAATATGCAATGTAACAACCACTGTTGAATTCCTGTCATCTTGCCTGGTGAAGACAACTGATTTACACTCCACCTCAGGGTTAACTTTTTAAAGCAGATTTGACTGGCTTTAAATTCTTAAGAACTTGGTTAGAGAGGTTCATAATAATTTATTTTATTTTATGGTCTGGAATGTCTATCAATTTAATCTTTAATATAAAGTTTACTTATGTTTTGTGACAAGTAACATCCTCTGCTTTAGTCACCACCCCTTGGAAAGGATCAGACTAAACCTACAGTCATTAGAATGATGGAAGCAATATATCTTGACAGCTTCCTGAATTTCTATGGTTAATAAATTAAGGTCACATGGTATTTGAGTGGACCCAAAGAATAAGCAGATCTGTGCATGAATCTGTGAAGACTTGACTTAACGATGGAAAATGAATTAAGTGATTTTTCCATCACTACATTTACCTGAGTGCTTCACAATGTCTTGTGTTGAATATTCAACAATTGCATTGCTGGTCTCAATCTTGAATACCAGGCTGCAAGGCTATGTACGCTCCAATGTTGTAAAATCTTTACTTATTAGTCAATGTTCTCTTTCATCTAAAATAATCGACCCGGGGGAAGGAGGAAGTGAGCAGCTGCCCAGCTACAGCCTACGCTAAGCATCAGTGGGATAAGGCTCCCAGTGTTCACACTCGAGATAGTGTAATTCATTTTGTTACCTCCTTATAAAATAATACTGCAAGATCACTATCTCTTTCAGTACCAAGAAGAGACAGTATCCATGGAAAGATAAGAGCAGCTGTGTTTTACTGCTGTTTGCATTGGTAAATGAGTGTTGGGTTTTTTCCTGGTTGTGACTATTAGGATTAAAGTCTTTGCAGGGAATATTTAATGACTTCTGGTTATTCAGTGATGAAATATTTTAAATCTAGCATCTTCTGATCTCAGTTCTCAACAAGATGAAGAAGTAGAATGTCAAAGAGAAGCAATTATTTTCCTTTTCAGATAAAAAATATGTGAACAGTCCCTTAACCAAAATAACACTAACAATGTTATCAAGTATAATTGATGTTAAAGTAAATATTAACAGTAGCAAATATTTGCTGAATATATGTTAGATGCCAGGCACTATACAAAAGATAAACCACATGACCTCATTCAATCCTTCTTCCTACAATCTTAGAAGCTAAGTCTTACTGTTAACCACACTTTAAAAGAAGCTTAGACAAGATAAGAAATTTGCTCTGGTACACAGAGCTGAGGGCCCTGTACCTGACCTTGACTGATATAATGCCAAAGTCTATCTACTTAACAAACCGGAAGTGAGAACGAGGGTACAGGATAGTTAAAGGAGACATTTACTCCTCCGTTTTATATTCTTAAAACTAAGGAACAATAACAACAAAATCCCAGCATTCATTCTTTGAAGATAATTGTGACTCACTTCTTGTTTCTCTTTCTAAAAAATATGCAAAGTTCTCCCATATTTTTCTTATATATTATTTGTGCTTATAAAGAGAATTAAACATAATTATTTTCTAAGCAAAAAAATCATATCATAATGTATTAGTGTGTCATTAATTACAATTAGATTATTTAAAATCAACCTAGGACATAGCTAAGTTGTAAAGCACCTGCCCCTCATGCACAAGGCCATGTGTTCAATTTCACTGTAAAATTAATTAATTTAATTAAGCCAAAATAATTAATGGATATTTCTTGCTTTCCCATTCTTCATTACATGAAACTGATTAAAAGATTCATACCATATAACCCTTCTAAAGCACACTATACAGAAGTTATTTATTTGGAACAAACTCCATATTCCCTAAAGTACAAAAATCACATATGAATTCACATACTAAATTCAATCTCTAATGATATAGTAAACATTGGATAAATATTTTTCTAGTTTAACTGACTTTGAATAAAGTAAATAGTATTACTATATTTTACTTTCCAGGCAATATATTTTGAGAAAATGCATTTTTTAAAAAATCTTTTCATGTCCTTATGGATCTCTGAATTATTTTTTTTAAAGCATCACTTCTGTGAGTATTAATGGAGGGCGCTTTGGTCAGAAAATTAAATATCAGTGGTGCAAGGGAAAGGTCAGATGACCTCGGACTGTTTGGGCTTTACTACTGGTACAACCTACAAGTTACTTGCTCCAGAAGGTCAGTGTCCCTTCCATGAACTGGAAATAGTGCTGGTCCGATCTCCTGTCTTAGGAAGCCATAAGGAGTACATGAGATAATCACTACACATCTACAGGCAAAGGTAATCTAGTTGTCAGTTTCTCCTTTAATTCTCTTAAAAGGTGACTCCTGAAGAAAATAATCTTTTACTTCGGTATTTCAATCTTTTACTTCAGTATTTTTCAGGGCTGACATGCTAGGCACTATCGTGTCTTTTGTCTCTTATTGTCTCCCAAAACTAACAGCTTTTTGGTTGGGACCCTGTAAGAATGGGATTCTCCCATTCACCTAGTCTTGCAGTTTCTTAACTATTCTACACTCACTGCAGACACCAGTAAGCCTTTCTCCGTGAGCACAACCATGGACAGTATTAACCAGTCGAATCCAGCTGCCCTTCCTTTTCACTGCACACTCCTCTTTTATCTCCCCACGCTCCTTCTCTGGGGTTGTGCAATTCTTCCTTTGCATTTACACAGCAGTGTCCTCTTTTTCCACTGTAGTCACTCCTGCTCCTTTTAGAGTCCAGTCCTTTGCTTTACTTTGACAAAACCTATCATCCCAGAAAAAAATCAACGTGTGTTCACACACAGCATTTTGCATATATTTTTAAAGGTCTGTGGGTGTTCTCTCATGAACTGAGGTTAAGAAGCCCTGTCCACTGAGCTGTAGTCATGTTCTTATGTGCACATTTATTCTCCCATGAGATGAAGACAGTCCTGGGAAAGAAGGTGTTCATCAGTTTTTTGTCACTGGGACAAAATACCCAGGAAGGTTAACTGAATGGAAAAAAGACTTATTCTGGCTCACAGCTTCAGAGGTTTCAGTCCATGGTCAGTGGGCTCCACTGCTATACACCTCAGGTGAGGCTGAACATTATGGCGGAAGGATGCAAACTGCTCACCTAACAGCAGTTGGGAAGCAGAAACGAAAAGAACCAGAGAAGGAGGAAGGGGCTACAGACAAAATATACCTTTAAAAAGCATGCTCTGGAATTGTAACTACTCCCAGTAAAGCCTACCACACATCTCTCTAGCTCAGGCT
Source organism: Chinchilla lanigera (assembly GCF_000276665.1). Classification (NCBI taxonomy): domain Eukaryota; kingdom Metazoa; phylum Chordata; class Mammalia; order Rodentia; family Chinchillidae; genus Chinchilla; species Chinchilla lanigera. Next base: position 1,829,626 of record NW_004955420.1, read on the forward strand.
CTAGCTAGATATTGAGCTAGCATAGTGTTAGCAACACGATTCCAAAGCCCATGTTTTCCCCCCACTCTAGGCCCCACCTCCTAATAACCCATTCAGCTGTTAGCACCCTCCACATCAATCACCTCTCTAGGCCTCACCTCTGAACATTTCTGCATTGGGAATCAAGCCCTTAATATATGAGTCTTTTAAGGACATTTCACATTTAAATGAAAACAGAAGGTTAGCGCCATGATCATTCAGATGGCAATTGAATGAGCACCTGCTCAACAAATATTTATTAAGTAATTAATCAGCCAGCTGCCCATGGAGAAACCTGTCAGTTGTGGGCTACTCAGTGCATGCCACAAGTTTATATCGTTCCTCCATATAACACAGGTAATCTAAAATGGCTGAGAAAAGCCCTGACAAGGATATAACCAGCTGCAGACGCCTTTGCAGCTAAAATGCTGAACTGCTGTGAGAATTAGTGAGCCGGGCTTTCACAGAGGGTTTTTTCATGCAGCATCTCATGTACTGCTGACAAGAACTCCATGAGGAGGTACTACCATTACTCCCACTTCACAGATAACAAGACCGGCTGACTGAGGTGACACGCGGCTCTGGCTGACCTGAATGCCATCCGCCTGTCCACCTCTGACCTCTACTTGCATTCATACAAAGAGGAGAGGCTGTGATGTGGAATCACATACACCCCCTCCCGCCCATCTCCTGTGAGCCCCACTTACTACTGCATCTGTGGCTCTCAAGGCAGAAGTCTGACTCCCTAACACTGCTGCCTTCTGAGCTCCACATCTACTCTGATCACAGGACCCCAGAACCCAGCAACCTTCCACTAACTTTCCCTTCTCTCCTGCTTCCTAGCAAACCCTCCGTGTGGCCTAACAATGACAGTGCTTCTCTCCCTGAGGTTTTGAGATTCAAGATGGTGGTGGAAATAATCTGGGGACTCAGAGTGTCCACAGACAGGAGCTGGAAGCCGTGTTCTCTCTTTTCCCTTGCCAATGCAAAGACAGAACTACAATGGCACAAAGATGTTTATGTAGTTCTTAAAATTCCCATAATCTCTGCCATTGGTGAAACTCACTACTCTAGCATGTTACTAGCATAATTCTGATAAAAAATCTCTCACAATCATTTTTAATGCTAACCCAAAAAGCAGCTTCCTGATAAATCAGTCCCTTGAGATGTCACTGTTTCTGAGGAGACAACCTTCCAGAAAGCTGTGTAATGAACCAGCGCTAAATTAGGATTTAACTTACATATTCTTAGAATGAACATCCTCTCTTGATTCTCATGATTTCTCCTAAACCCTCTGACCTCCTTGAATGGCCTTTTAAAAATACCCCAGGGGTTTGTTATCTGACAAGATCTTTCTTAGTCATTTCCTTTGATACCTCCTAGATTTGAATACTGCCCCTTTTACAGCAGTATCAGCTGCCCCTAGTCTATCTCAGTCCTATCTCTTGGTTTGGTTTCCAGAGTCAAACACAAGCTTTAAAGAAAATGTGCACCTATGCTGGTGGTTAGGAATATACTATCTGTCATTCACTGAGTGTCTACTCCGGGCCAACCACTGAAGGACACATATGCATACTCTACGTATCACTTCTAATCCTCCTGGCAATCCCATTTAGAACTGAGGATATGGGCCACTGCGGCCCACAGGGCAGCACAGTGGAAAGGGGGTGACTGGTCCCTGTGTGGGGGCCACCTGATGTGCTCAGTCCTGGCGTCTGCTCAGGGAGATCTCTGTCACCGCTGCTCTCACCTCTTCTCCTAATGCCACCAGCCCTCCTAGGCTTTTCCAGGTGAGGCCGGGGCCTTAGTACAGCCTGCACAGCAGGCAACAGCACCTGAGCTCCCCTGATTTTTGACCAGCCCCATAGAGGCTCTGGCTCATTCTGAGGGTTCTGGATTTGGAGGAAGGGCTGCACCAGAGGCACAGACGCTCACCTCCTCAGGAGCTGGGGGCTGGGAGGGGGCGCACAGGGAAGCAAGGCCCACTACAGAAAACACTGCCATGAGATTTTGGAAACAAACTGGACTGAGCTAATCATATCCCCTTACCTCTATACACACAACAGTGCCGAACAAATCACAGTTATTTTTAGGAAACTTTTAGTCAAGGAAAACAGCAAAGGTGGTAGCAGTTCCAAAAAACAGTAATAAAGGAAACCCTCTAGAATCCAAGAATTAAGAACCAAAGTAAGTCAGATGGGTACACTGGAGGGGGCCAAAGAGGTTTTGGTTTGAGATTACAGTTCTTTTCCTCATATGACTGTTAGAAGATGTGATCCCAGGACTATACAGGAAGCAAAGGCAGAGAGGCAAAATGCCAGAAAAAAACCTAGAGCTTCACGGAGCTACATGGTATTTTTAAAAGAGACTAAAAAAAATGTACATAGCAGCCCTGGGAAGAAACTACAGAGAATTATGATAACTACAAAAGAAAAATCTTTACGTAAGAATTCTCCAGGAACACAATTCTGGCTTTCGGGATCTCAAGCACAGCTCTTCAATTGACCACAGATAATAACTATAAATTCGAGACAAAACATAAAACATAACTGCCAGAAGAACAACCTAAATCCATCAGTAACTAGACAGGACTCTACATTTGGAAGAAATTACATATTTTCTGCAAAGACTGGCCTTAGACCATTCTAACTTGGGTGAATAAAACTCAAACGGAAAATTCATAGTCTTACTGGCTTGAAAAACCAAAGAACAAGTTTCACAACAATCAGAGTAGCTGGAAAATGAGGTTAGAAATACTAGACAAGACCAGTCACAGAAGAGGGCCTCCGACTCCACAGAGCTGACTCTGTAAATACTCAGGAACAGGGCACGTTCCAAAGATACTTCAGCTTGTTCACAGATGAACTTAGCTGATATTTCTATTCCTTCCCTCCACAGGACAGACAAAATGTTAGGTTTGAGTCCAGGCAAATAAATGACTGCTTTAAAAACAAAGACAGCTCTTGAAGGAAACATAACTGAATGCAGGGTTTCTACATATACCAGATACAGTGCCTATGCCTAAAACGGTTAGACATAGAAAAAAGAAAAATGTAACTCATTTTGAAGACAGAGGTTATCATTGGAAGCCAATCACAAGATATTGAAGTTAAATAAGATTTTGAAGCAACTATTATAATAATGCTCAAGGATAGAAAAATATGTTTTTGATGAATGAATAAATACATGATCTCACTGGAAAAAAATTAAAATTTTCTGAATGGCCCTAAAAGCCCAATGGCAATGACAAAAAAAAGTCAGTAATCTTGAAGACAGGCCAATAGAAAGTGTGCAATTTAAGAACAGACAGAGACGGAAAACTTTCTAAAAAATGGAGAGTAGGGACGAGGGATGTAGCTCAATGGTAGAGTGCTTGCCCAGCATGTGTGAAGCCCTGGATTTGAACCCAGCAGTACTGTGTGTGTGTGTGTGTGTGTGTGTGTGTATATACATATATATATATATATATATATATATATGTGTGTGTGTATATGTATATAGTTTCTATAACTATATATAATATATAAAATTGTACAGGTATAATATATAATCTAGCACAGATATAATGGGACACAATGTTACTTTTGGTAAGAACATATATCACCAAGGATCTATAAACATTCAAGAGTTTTGATTTATCATCTTTACTATCACTGTTTATTTTTCTTAAAACCAGTATTACTTCTTATGATGGTTGACCCATTTAGGTAGAAAAGCTTCTATTCCCTCATATAGATTTTCTTTATTATTAAAGTTCTTCCATAGTACCTAAAGTCTATGATATGATAGGAAGGAACAAAATGGGGCAAAAAAAAAAAAACTATTTGAAGAAATAATGTCCAAAAAAGTCACCAAATTTTTGAAAGAAAAACAATTACAAACTTCAGAAGCTTGATAAGTACCAAGAAAGAATAAATACAAAGGAAATCACACCTGGCTACATTAACATCAAGCTCATGAAGTATAAAAAAAAAAAAATCTTAAAACCAGCCAGAGAAAAATAACTTTGTATATTTAGGAGAATCATTAACATCTCATTAAAAATAAATGGAAGTCATAGGATGGGAAATGACCTAAAGCACAGTAAATAAGATACTGAATATAAATACTAAACATTTGTTTATCCCCAAACTAGTCTATTCATTCAAATTCCAAAGAATTTCCCCCAGAACCAGACAATATGGTCCTATAATACATAAGAGAAATTATGAGAATAAGTAGATAAGATTTGCTCTATCAAATAGATCAAGATTTATTATAAATCTGTATAAATTTAAATTGTAAAGTAGCAATTGGGAAGCAAATAGAGACCCCCAAAACAAACCCAAGCAAATATAAGTTCTTAGTTTACAACAGAAGTGGCATGAAAAAATTAGTGAGAAAAAGAGACTTTTCAATAAATGATGCCAAAACCAGTGGCAGTTCATAAATAATTGTAAAATATAATTAGCTCTGTCCCTGAGAATTCCCTTAAGAATACAGTCCTAACTGTAAAAAACAAATGTTTGTAGGATTAAAGATCTAATTGTGAACAACAAAATTTTAAACCTTTGAAATAAAATGTAACAGAATCTTCTTAGAAGAGACAGAAGTGTTAGCATGATGTAAAAAGAATAAACCATAAAGGAAAAGCTAGTAAATTTAACTACACTGAGATTAAAGTTCAAATAGACAAATGTCAAAATTAGACAACAACAACAAAAAATTAAAGAAGGAGCCCAGATTGAGAGAAGACATAAGAATATTTAAATAAATAGGAAAAAAGACCCAAAACACAATAGAAAATAGGCTTCGGGTTTAGCAACTCACAGAAGATTTATTCTAAGTTGACAACAGCCTTTAAACACGTTCAGCCTTTCAATTAATCGGGAAATCTATGTTGAAAGAACAGCGAGATACCATTTTGCATCCATTGGACTGGGCAACTTTTTGCAAGTCAAAGTTACATGGCATTGGTAAGTAAATGGAATGCCAGGCATGGTGGCACATGCCTGTAATCCTAGCACTTGGGAGGCTGAGGCAGGCGGATCATTGTGAGTTCGAGACCAACCTGGGCTGCAAATTGAGCTCAAGGCCAGCCTGAACTGCATAGCGAGACCCTGTCTCAAAAAGACAAAAAAAAAAAAAAAAATAGGTAAGTAAACGGAGCCTCATGCACAGCTAGTAGGAATGTGAACTGAAACAATCTTTTAAAAAACAATTCAGTGTTTATAATAATTTAGTTACATCCAGTAAACTTAAAGATGGCAGAAGCTACCATCCAGCAATTCTTCCTTTAAGTGTTTTCACAAAAATCTTCCCCAAAGGGATAAAAAAAAGATGTACATTCAAATAGGCACTGAAACATTATTCAAATAAAAGGAAACTAGACAGTGAAAATATAATATTTTTTGGTAGATCGAAACCTGATTCCCCTCATTATCAGCAGTTAGCACATACAAAAGTTGGTTATGGTTGGCATCTGTTCAATGTCCAGTAAAGAGATGAGGCTAAATGTTCCCTGCAGCCCAGCTCACCATAGTTAAACTATGGAATCGGGCTGGGTGCCCGTCAACAGATGAGGAAAGGAAACACGGTATACACGTCCAATGGGGTGTTACTCAGCCACAGAGATACACGTCCAATGGGATGTTACTCAGCCACAGAGAAAAATAAAATAGCATCATGTATAGGAAAATGGATGCAGGTGAAGATCATCTTGTTAAACGAAATAAGCCAGACACAGAAAAATCATGTTTTCTCTGATAAAAAATAATAATCAAACAGGCAAAATTAAACTAGCTCTCTAGTTTACACTCAGGTGCACTCAGGTAATAAGATAATAAAGTAGAGGGGCGGCTGGGAGAAGAGGGCGGGGAAGAAATGGGGAAGGGAAAGTCAGGGAGGGAGGAAGGGAGGGGAGGACAGGAGAGGAAAGGAGAGGGACTGTTAGAGAAAAAGAAGGGAAAAAGAGGAAGAAGGACAGAAATTATCAAAATATATGCATACAAGGGGGAACTGGAAGGATGAAAATGATCAAAGTATGTTACATATGCATGCATGCATCTCTCAGAATGAAACGCATTAATCTGTACAACTACTGTGCACTAAATTTTTTTAAAGATGAGATGAAATGATCCCATACAGAGACTGAAAGCAAACTTTGCCTAGTATAAGATAACTAAATCAGCCTCCCGAGTGGGGCTTTAATGCTGTGTGGTTCTCAGGTATTAAAGCAGAGTACTTGTTACTAATGGTAGTGACCCACGGGTAAGGAGAAGACAGCCATTGAAACTGAAGGCATAAGTGCTTTTTCTCCTGCAAGAGCTAATAAATTGCTTTAATAAAGCTTTGAAACAAGACAGCCTTAACATACTCATTTGAAATGTTTCCTCTCTTTTGCACCAGGTAATCTAACAATTCAGATTAAGTTGTGCCTTTATGTAAGAGTCCAGATATTTCTAGGGTTCAACATGAGTCCCAGTGAAATAAGGCAAATAGGGAAACAATGTGAATAATGACGCCAAAGCATACTGCAGACTAATATTTACAGCTACTTAGCCTGCTTCTTAGGGAAACACTTCTGCCATTGGCCCCGGTTGCCACTGGCTTCTAGTAGAGGAATACAACAGAGAGACACAGTCACCTGGCATTGAACCTCTATTCCATCTCCTGCAGCTGCATAAGCCTCAACAAGTTAACCTCTCTATGCTTCAGTTTCCATACCTGTAAAAAAGGATAGGTAATACTATATACCTTATTGCATTGCTATGAAGATTATGTGCACTTACATAAAATGATAGAAGTAATACCTGGCCCAAAGTAAGTGCTATGCATTAGCTACTGTTATTGTAATCTGGTCTTTTTAAAAGGAAACAATGTGAATAATGAAGCCAAGAAATTTCTTAATATTCTCAAAAATAACATTAAAGGAATCACTGTCTTAAGTTCTATTGGTGGCCACAACTGCTCAATCAACCATTTAGAGAAACAATAAGCATTTTTTTTTAATTTCCTTAAGCAAAATAGGTACAAAGCACCCTCTCTTTAAATAGACCACTTTCTTGGATTTGTTCATTTTACATATTTCAATTAAAACCTTTATGTTTCCCCCTAGATTTAAAAGATTTAAAATGCTATTCACAAAAACATTTCTACTATGAATTTGTTATATAGTTTTACTTACAAAGCATGTATAGGAAATTCTTACAATAATTACATTATTGTAATGCTATAGGAAATGAAAAGCAACTGTTATGGCTCATAACTACATGTTCCCCCAAGCGTCATGCAGTCATAGGTGGGGCCTTTCAGAAGTGGCTGGATGTAGGCTGTGTAATGCTGGCATCAAGCATGTGATGCTGGGATTGATTCACGGAACAAGGCTAGGATTAAGTGTGTGAGTCCTGCTCACCCTAAGAGCAGGTAGTCTAGACAAAATACAAGAGACAAAAAGAGAGCTGTTGCTCTCCTTGCTTATTTTTTGTCACTTGCTACTTGCTACTTTGACTATTCACTACTTTACTGATTTCTGCTTTCCATGAACTGTTTCTCCTTTGTTATTCTGCTCTGCCACACCACCCTGTCTTGGAACCAGCCAACTGTGAACTGAAACCTCTGTGAATTGAAAGCTAAATACACCTTTCCTCTTTTAACTTTGGGTGCTGGATATTTTGTTTCAGCAGTGAGAAAAGGTAACTAAGACAGTAATCATCCACATATTATTTTATGATTTTATACCCATTAGTTAGTGGCTTTAAAATTATGGCCAACCATCACTCCTATACCACCATGAGGCTGAAAAGCCAGCCCAAAAATGCTGTTCTTTCACTCAAAAACCTACAAAAGATGCTTTCCCCATCTTACTCACACACACATGCACACACACACACACACACACACACACACACACACACACACACAGCTAAACCATTGCCTAATCTTGCTGCTAAGGCATTTGAGGCAACTTCTGACCTGGCCTCAATCTGGCTTCATAACTCAACCTCCTACTGAAGTCCTATTCATTTTCCAGTCAGGGCAAACTGGTTCTGAGGGTAAAGCCCAGGTCTGTGAGGCCACTGAATCTAGTTGCCAATGTTCAGGAAATACAGAGGACAGAAGGACACATTAAACTGTGTCATAAAAATGCTATCAGCAAAGGCTAGACTGAGCAACTCCTAAAGTCAACAACAAAAATAATAATAAAGATGCTGGGCATGGTGGCACATGCCTGTAATCCCAGCAGCTGGGAGGCTAAGGCAAGAGGATCCTCGTGAGTTCAAGTCCAGCCTGGGCTACACAATCAGTTCAAGGCCAGCCTGCACTACAAAGCAAGACCCTGTCTCAGAAAAATAAACAAATAAATAATAATAATAATAATAATAATAAGGAAGAAGAAGGATATAAAGGAACTTATTGATTAAAAGTATCTCAAAATACATACCACATAAAATAAGAGTAAAATAGGTAAGATTGAACGAGTTGTCTTGAGATGCACACTCACATGATAATGACAAAGAAACCCACAGAAAATGATCACTTTGGGGGTCAGGAGGGCTCGGGCTGAGGTGGAGTGTGTGGAATTGGTGGGCTCCTGGTCTGGCTGACACAGTTGTTTCTTGGCCTGAACAGTGATTGCATAACTGCTTGAATTACAACTATTCATTAAACCATCCATGTGGTCCTTGTTCTTGGTCCTACCCTGGCACCTTCTCTGTCATTTTACCTCTTCTCTTCCTTCTTTCTGACAGATGACACTTTCCAAACCTCTTACCAAAACTTTTCTGTTTCTTTCCCACTCAATCACCAAAAGTAGAGGTAACATTTCCCTAAGATTCACCTCACATGGTGTACAAGTTTTTGCTGGCATCTGTGTCTCAGCTGGGGATGTGGGACATGCCTCATCTCTTCCATAAACTCTTTGGGGGAGGATGCTGGATCATCCCAACAGACGTACTTTGTAAGCACTCTTTGCTGAATTAAAAAAAAACTAGTCAATTCAAACTCTGGCTAGAACTTTTCAGTGTGCCGAGTTTATCACAAAATCCCTCCTGTCATCCTTCAATCCATCCTTAGGTTTACATGCAACCAATGTATAGACTTTGCATGCTTACCTGGGCTAAGAGCTTGGGCTCTTAATCCTGCGTCTACCACTTATGAGTCTTGTAAATAGTAACCTTTTACTTCACTTGCTTTAGTCAACTTCTCTGAGGCTGTTCTCTCATCTAAGACAAACCTACCTCACAGGACAGTGGAATATTGCATACGAATTACTTAACTCAGTACTAGCCACAAAGTAAGATCTCAACACACAGTCAATACTGTAACTGTCAACTGTTAGTATCATCAGTGGCATGTATGTGTCAGTCCTCAAGCATTGATAGTAAAGTAAAAAATAAAACTTGATGGATATGTTTACTCAATGCCAAATAAACTATGGCAAGTAACTAGCGCATCTCCCACCAACCCAACATTTCTTGTAAATTGAAATTGCTCATTCATAGCTCTTTCACTCTAACTGAGGTGTGAGCTCCTTGGGAATCCAGAATGAGAATGAGTGAAAATTGTGTCCAGACTCCCCAGTTACACCCCCCAGGCTAAGCCTGGACAAACCTCCCAGGTCTTCTCATCCTACGCTGCACAGGCTTTAAGCTCTCTGTCATCTCTGAAGGAAATCAGCTCTGGTCTGCCTAATGTCTATTGCATTTGCTGAGAAGAAATGAACTAAATGAGGAAAGAGAATTATATAATCAGTGGGCTATGGCACATACATTTGGTGGCAGACACAGGTAAAGAACAATCTTTAGACTGAGAAAACCAATAGGTTCATCCTTGGTCTGTAGTAACATCTGGCGCACATAGTGATCTTGGCCTTCATTTCGTCTAACTCTTCAATTCACGGTGAAGACAGAGGCCCAGAAGCACACAGAGAAAGCAGCAATAAATCTAGAACTCGGGCCTCACTGTACCCTGCTTGCCCAAGCATGCCTGTTTCATGACAGATTCTTTCCATATAATGCAGCTTTGAGCCGTATCCACAATGTGTTAGAAAAACAACCAGATGGGCGGGATAAACTTCTTTGATCTGAACTGCTGCCAGATGCCACTCAGTGGGTGTGGACAGGCGGCTTACTGGGAAAGATCTGGCTCTGTCCTTGCTCAAGAAACAGTGCTCCTAGGCACAACACTAAGGCTCTGGGATACTCTTGGCACATCTCTCTCCTGTGACATCTTTGAGGGTCAAAAGGACTGTAAGTCACTGTGGCCGGAAAAGGAATAAATGGTTATTGACACAACATAGAAAAGCTTGCAGTATGGGCACAACAGAGAACATATGCATAATGCTTTCTAGATTACAAAGTAATTCAATTTTCCTAATAATCCTACAGAACAAATAGTATTATATTTTAACTCTCTTTTCGTCTGAGGAAGTAAGGACTAAAAATGACTAAGGTGACACTTTGTAATTACCAGACCTGTATCTCACATTGGGATCCTTCCTGTTGCTGCTTTCTCCATGTTTGCTGGTGATAAGCTATTCCCCGCTATGCACAGTTCCCTAGAAATTCTCTGCATCCAAACCTGGTCTCTGAAAACCAGTCTTCTTGCCTTGAGTCTAAGAAAAGTACATATTAGAATGAATGGAAATGGATACTGGTTAGATTTAGCTGAAGAGGTAAAGCTACAAAAGGAAAAAATACAGCCAGGACAAGAGAGATCACCTCCATTTTCCTCTGGTATGATGGATGAACATGGGTATTAGTGATGTGCTACCCCCTCAAGCCTATAGAACTCATCTCAAATAAAGAATTTATGACAAAATGGCCATAGTCTACAGTCTTGCTCACTCATTATTAAAACCAGGAAATCACCATCCTATCTGGTGGGTCAGCTGTGCCAGCAACATTTTTAGGAACTACTGCACACTGATACCCAGCAACAACTCTCTCTGCCAAGCTATTAACTCCCCGTCAGCTGCTCCTAGGCTTCACACTCCTGTTCACCTGGCTGAGAGTGTATGGTCTATCACTCTAACTCCTCTCTTGCCCCAAATCTCCACTTGCATTGTTCTTCTGTTGCAATCATCCAGCAAAAAATCAATCTTGGCCCAATCCAACCATCTGCCTTCTTGGTCCCTATTCAAGTCTTCTACATGTGCTGGAGAAAAAAGTACTTCCCTGTGCTGGTACCTCTGAGCCTTTCCAGCTTGTTCCTTTCACTTCCATTTAAGGTCAACTTTCTAAGAAAATTATCTGCTTGATCTTTCTACTTCATCATTCCTACTTCATTATTCAGCTCTTTATACCTGGCCTCCATCCCACCCTCCAAACACCTTTCACAGAAATTCGTGTCCACCTCTGCACTGTGAAACCAATCTACACTTCCTCATTCTTCTCTCACTTAACCTTCCATGGCACAAGCCTTGGCTCTACCATTCTTAGAGTCTCTTCCCTTGGCTTTTGTGTTTCCACACACATCTAGTTTTCCCCATCCCTCTCTGGTGTACAAATGGAGTCTTCTTTGAAGGTACTATTCATGTACTTGATACTTACATATGAATATTCTTCAGGATCCTGGGATCATTCTTTCTCTATGCACTTCTCAGGGTTACCTCTTCTACGTTGTGGTTAAAACATGTGACAATGTTTCCTTTACTTACCGCTTTATGGTTCCCAGGTGATTCAGACACTGAGTACATTTCTTTCCACTTGAACTCAGTATCCCCTAAAAACCTAAGTGCTTCCTAGAAGCAGAGGTCATCACTATATTGCTACCTATTAGTGTTTACTGGGCTCTCAGTAACTGTTTCCAACTCTGTTTTCTTCCGTGAGCTTCAAACCCATATGTCCAACTGCCTGTGAACTTTCCCACTGGGTGATCCCATAGGTGACCTCAGTGTGCTCAAAAGAGATTTCATCATCTTCTAAACACACACATTTCCTCTTCCTATGTTTCCTTCTCAAATAAATTAAAATTGTCATCTACCCTTCTGCATAAACCAGAATCTTGGGACTCATTCTTAGTTATGCTCCTTCCTTAACTCTCTGTATCCAATCAATTAATAAGTCCTGCCAAATTCTAAATATGTCTTCTACGTGACCACTATAGTTTATCTCAATAACCATAGCAAGTTTTAGGAAATGGAAAAAAAGGCAGTGTTTCTGGGTATAGGGTGTAAGGCAAGCGATATTAAGGCATTTAGATTTTATCCTTAGTGCCTTTCTTCATAGCATAGTCTTGATGCTGGGAATCTAGAGCTAAAACGTTTTGAGTAAAAATAAGTTAGATCTGCCCAAAATGTAGGACAACTAACATCACTTTCAGTTGGCTACTTTTTATTACCCAGCTGAAGTGTTCATTCACACAAATAAAAAGATCCTCCACTATATAAAAAAAAAAGCAGCTCTTTCTTCTCACAAAGTTACTATACATGCAACAAGGATTTCCGGGTAAGTTGCAGATGTGTAAAGTAATGCCTTAATCAGAGTTCAGCTCTGTCACATTTGAGACATGATGCAATATTTAAGGTAAACAAGCTAAAGAGGATGTACGTGGAATGTAAGATTTCAGGGGAAGAAAGAACTGGAAGAGTAATTTTTAAAATTCCAGGCTTAATAACACATAGATACAGCAGATAGACTAACGATTCACCATTAGAGTAGCAATACAAAGTTACCAGAAAGTCACAAAGTAACAGAGGGACTTACACATACACAGGAATCAAAAAAGGGGCTTACAAAAATATGCAGACATCACTCTGTGAGTATACTAAAAGCCATGCAATTGTATACTTTAAGTGCCCTTTAATGATTTGTGAATTACATCCCAATAAAGAGGTTTTTTTAAAAATAAGCAGAGTTATAAAAATCAGTAAGCATATGTTAATATTTAAAAGAAGACTAGGTGATTTTTCTTCATCCTACAGAAAAATAACCAGCAACAAAAATCACTTTTACATTTCTTTTAACAAAAACAGACAAATTGCTACTGATAACCAAAAAGATAAGGGGAAAAGACATTATTAAAATACTTAAATAAAACAATTTGTCAATGTCTACACTGAATATCGCTTCTACTTCTACTGTTTGAAGACTGCTAGGTTAGATAATAATGTTTTCACAAACATGAAAGTCACATGGAGGGAGTTTTCCCTAAACCAGTATCTTTCAAAAACTTACAAAAGTATGTATCACAAAGAGAATTACTGTTAAATTTAGAAAAAGTTCCAATAGGAAAATATAATCAGATAAAGTAAGTCTGGGTCAGCGGTCATTTCCTTTGTAAGAGAGGTTCCAAAGAAAGGTACAAAAGATGGATAAAAAGCAGAAATACCAAGCTCCTGAAAGGCACATATGTGTTGTCCTAGGTGATGTTAGAAAAGAAACAGGAAGCAAGTTTTTTTTTCTCTATTGGAAAAACAAGTTAGTTCATGAAAAGACGGCGTCCTTTTGAAATAGCTTTAAAAAGTAGATGCGATAAATGAAAGGCAAGTCTATGCTCAAAATGTGATTTACCTGAATAAAAACTGATTATACCTGTCCTCTGATATCACTCACTTCCAGGTGTCCAAGCAAAATAGTTACACTGATAACAAAATGAAAATCTGCCCTCTAATTTTCTTTTTCAAAGATCAGTTGCACGAACACAAAGAACCAAATACACCCCCGGCTCACTTGAGCCTACACCGAGCTCTCACTGCCCTGCTCCAATCCTACACTTGCCAGTCTCTGTCTGACATCTAACACCAATCCCCAGGCAACCGGGATTTACATGAGATGTTCTAAGCACCCTGGGCACAGCAGTGTCTCCTCCACCCTGCATTAGCCACAGCCCCAGACATAGTTCCTGTCTAACACAACAAACCAGTCCTCTGCCTAATTAACAGGAAGGGTTAGTGGCTGCCTCTTCTGCCCCGTACTTTGCACACTCATGAGACACCACACAGCACTCTGCACCTTCACTGGGCTTGTAGAAATCTACCCCCATTAGTCCTGGGCAGATCTGTTTCTCCTCTGAGCATCCACAGGACTAAGAGTCAGATCTGAGAGCCCACAGGAGTCTCCATATATCAGAAGCCTGTTCCACCATACTTGAAAATAACTGGGTAACCTGCACTGATCCCCAACAAGAAAGAATCTACAAAAGGAGCCTCAGAAACAAGGCCACACACCTTCCCTGGTCTGGCGACCCAACTTGAACAGCTGCCACAAACAGGAGACTACGGGGAGAGGCCCCCTTGAACTGAGTAACCTCCATACAAAGTCAGACTATAAACAGGGGCAAAGAAGAATGTAACTTGTAAGACTGAAGAGTACTGAATGGGAAATAAAACACTCCTCAGGAAAATATGGAAAAACTTTTTTCTCTCTTTTCATTTTTCTTCCCCATGATGGATACATTTTTAATTTTTTACTATTTTTTTTTCTTTTAGTGGAGTTTGGAGTTTTAATACTCATCTTCTTGTTCCCTCCTTTTAATATTCCTTTGTTTTATTTGATTAGGCCCTCCTTTTACTCTCTCTCCCTTCTTTTCTCACTTTTTCTCTTTCAACTTCTTCTCTTAGTATTTTTTCTTATTTTCTTTTCCTCTACTTTAATCTCCACTCCCTATTTATCCTTCTCCGAGGTGATCAGCTCTGTTATGGTTATACCACTAATATCCCTTTACTCCTTTACAGGACTTTCTGTATCAATCTTACCACATTCATCACATCTACAATTGCTTTATTTTTCATGATCTATTTGTTTTGCTCTTTTTTCCTTCATATTATCACACGTGTACCATCTATCCTTCTAAATCCACAAGTGGTTAACTATACCTTACTATAGCTGAGTGCTGCTTTATAGTGTAAGAGGGTAAATTGCTCTATCAAGGAAATAGTTACTGTATATAATTTTCTGATTTGTCTTAGATCTCGTTATGTAACTATAACTCTTGTACCTAGGGTTAAAGGTGACAAAGTGTTAGTTATTACAGTTTGCCATTTTCCTGTTTGTGCTTGATACTATAGATATTATTGATTGTACTAAGTTAGCCAAGTTGACATTGCTGTTGAGATCAACTGAACTTCCTTGTATGGCAATACATACATTGTCTGGGGGTCATAAACTACACTAAAGCCCTAAGAACTGAGTGCTAAGCCAAACAGGCTGAAACATTTTATCCCTAATAAACAGAAGAGGTAGGATCTTAGAATAGACTTGAAGACCAAAAGCCACGTATGCCTAGAAGACAGCTCTAAAAAATAGTCATTACTTAAAGAGGTCTTGATACTAGCAATAAAACTACCTACCATAAGTAACTTAAAAGCCTCAAAATGGAAAGCAAATAAACAACAACAACAACAAAACAGACAATGAAAAAACACAGAAGCAGGATGCAATCTAACACACCCAATTCACCCAAAGCAAGCCCCAGAAGGCACTGAGGTAGAAGAAATCAATGGCCTCCTAGATGAATTTTATAAAACGATAGCAGCAGACATAACTAATCCAACGAATACGTCGCCTAGACAAAAGTAAAACAGAAATAATCACACAGGTAGCTAAAGAGATGGTGACCATGATGAAGGAAACAGATTTAAAAAAAAAAACAAACAGAAGAGCTTAGGGAAACCATGAATGCTCAACACAGAAAAGAACTGGATGCCATCAAACAGATGCAAACAGATATTTAGGAGATTAAAAATTTTATCAAAAGCATATGCAGCAGAATTAACCAATGTGAAGATAAAATATCAGATCTAGAAGACAGGGTTATAGTTAGTGATCATCAAATGAAAAGCTTCTTAAAAATAGCAAGGGAGCATGAAAAAAATCAATCCAACAGCTGCTAGACAATGCAATGAAGACTAATATAAGATTAATTGGAATCAATGAAAAATCAAAGGGCAGGGGATATAGCTCAGTGGCCTAAGTGCCTGCCTGGCCAGTGCAAGGTCCTGAATTCAATTTCTGGTACCAA
>NW_004955420.1:1845685-1849566 GCF_000276665.1 Chinchilla lanigera
AAAAGAATTTGAGATTCAGATAAGTGATGCACATAGAACCCCAATTCACCATGATCAGAAAAATCCACAGCATATAATTATCAGATTCCAGAAATTCAACATAAGAACAGAATATTAAAAGCTGTTTGAGAAAATAAACAAATCACCTATCAAGGAAAATCCACCAGAATCACAGTAGATTCTTAACATAAGCCATTAAGTCAATAAAAGGTTGGAGTGAAGTAGTTTAAGCCATAAAAGGAAACAACTTCCATCCCAGATTATTGTACCCTGCAAAATTATCTCTCAAAACTGATAAATAAGATACTTGCATGATAAAGAATACTGAAAAAAATTCATGACCACCAAATATGATATGTCAATAATAAATATATATGCACCAAACACTGGCACATCCAACTGTATAAAACAAATATCAAAGGATACAAAAATCCAGATAAACACTAATACAATTGTGAATGGAGGACCTCAACACCCCACTGTCACAAATAAACAGATGAACTAGACAAAATAAAAAGGAAATATTAGAACTGAACCAAACCTATGAACAAATAAATCTAGTAGATATCTACAGAGTGTTCCACCCAACAACAGAATACATTCCTCTCAGCAGCACATGAGACATTCTCCAAAATATACCACATACCAGCTTATAAAACATGCCTAAGTAAATGCAAGGGAATAGAAATTACCCATGCATATAATCAGATCATAGTGCAATGAAACTGGAAATAA
Source organism: Chinchilla lanigera (assembly GCF_000276665.1). Taxonomy (NCBI): domain Eukaryota; kingdom Metazoa; phylum Chordata; class Mammalia; order Rodentia; family Chinchillidae; genus Chinchilla; species Chinchilla lanigera. The sequence continues at coordinate 1,846,421 of NW_004955420.1, forward strand.
ATGGCAAAGGAAATCAAAAAACTATATAAACACATGAAAATTAAATAATTACCTCTTGAATAACTAATAGGTCCAGATGAAACTAAACAAATTAGACAGTCTCTACAACTGAATGATAATGCCAATATGACATTCCAGAACTTATGGGATTCAATGAAATCAGTCTGACCAAGGAAGTTTATAGTGGTGAATTCCCACATCAGAAAAATGGACTGAACTCAAATAACCTAATGTTGAACCTCAAACTTCTAGAAAAAGAACAAATTAAACCTAAAGCTTGTAAAGGAAGGAATTTAATGCAATTGAGACTAAGAAAACAATATAAAGAATCAATGAATTGAAGACTTGGTTCTTTGAAAGATTAAATAAAATAGACAAATATCAGAAAGAAAAGACCCAAATCCATACAATTAGGAATGAAAGTGGAGAAATCACAACAGATGCTGTAGAAATTCAGAAGATCACCAGTACCTACTTAAAAACCTGAACTCAAATAAGCTGAATAATTCTGAAAAAATGAATAGATCCCTAGATATATACATGAATTACCAAAGCTGGATAAAGATGATATAAAAATTCTAAATCCAATAATCAATGAAATTGAAGAATAAAAATAATTATCAACAAAGAAAAGCCCCAATCTAAATGTATTCTACAAGAAATTTAGAGAAGCTGTAATGCCACTACTCCTCAAACTCTTCAATGAAATTGAAAGGGAAGTAATACTCCAAAATCACTCCTAGAAGCAAGCATTACCCTGATGCCAAAATCAGAGAAGGACCCAACCAAAAATGAGAACTATAGGCCAATCTCCTTAACGAACATAGATGCAAAAATACTCAATAAGATACTGGGAAACAGAATGCAGCAAATCATCAAAAAGATTATATACCATGACCAAGCAGGATTCATCCCAAGGATACAGGGATGGTTAAACAAACGTAAGTCAGTAAATGCAATACACCACATTAACAGAATTAAAGACAAAAACCACCTGATCCTCTCAATATATGCATGAAAAGTATTTCCCAAAGTCCAACACACATTCATGATAAAGACCTGAGAGAAAATTGGAATAGAAAGTCTTTATCTAAATTTGATAAAATCTATCTATGACAAATAAACAGCCAACATCACATGCAACAGCGAAAAACTGAAAGCTTGCACTCTAAAATCAGTAACAAGACAAGGATGCTCACTATCACCACTCTTACTCAATACAGTTCTGGAAACATTAACCAGAGCAGTGATAAGAGAAAGAACTGAAAGGAAGAAGCATAGGAAAGAAAAAAGTTAAATTATGTATGCATCACATGATACTCTACATAGAAGACACCAAAACTGCACCAAAAACTCCTGGATTTAATAGTCAAATTTGGTAGCATAGCAGGATACAAAGTCAACATTCAAAAATCAATAGCATTTCTGTACACAAATAACAAACTCACTGAGAGAGAAATTAGGAAAACAGTAAATTTCACAATAGCATCAAGAAAAATGAACTACTTAGGAATCAATCTAACAAAAGAAGTAAAAGACCTGTACATTGAAAACTACAGTATTCAAAAAAAAAAAAAAAGATCAAAGAGGGGACAGAAAATGGAAAGATATTCCTTGCTCTTGAGTAGGCAGAACCAATATAGTGAAAAATTGCCCATCCTACCAAAACTGTTATACAGATTTAATACAATCCCGATCATAATACCAATAGCATCCATGACCAAACTAAAGAAAACAATCCTAAAATTCATTTCAAACCAGAATAGAACTAGAATAGCAAAAACAATTCTAAGCAACTGTTATGGTTTGTATCTAGATGTCCCCCCAAAGCTTCATGCAGTCATAGGGTGGGTTTCTAGAGTTTATGAATGATTCATGATCCAATGCTGGGATTATAAGTATAATGCTACATTCATCCTGGAGCAGATGGTTTGCATACAATGTAAGGGAGGGAAAGAAGCTGTTTGTGGCTGCTCCTCCCTTTTGCTCTTATTGCTTTTGCTGTGTTCCACCTTCATGAACTGTTGCCCTCTGCCACGTGCTACCCTGCCTTGGAGCCAGCCAAGTATGGACTGAAATCTCCACAAACTGTGAGCTAATTAAAATTTTCCTTTCCTGATTTTGAGCATCAGGTATTTTGTCTTAGCAATGAGAGAAAAATAACCAAGACAATAATAGAGGCAAGGTAGGGACATCAGAAGCTCCAACTTGAAATTATACTACAAAACTACCATGATAATAAAGCATGATACTAGGAAAAAAAAAAAAACAGACACAAGGATCAATGGAACAGAGTAAAAGACACAGAAACACCCCCAAACACACTCAGCAATGGTATCTTTGACAAAGGGGCCAAATATATTCACTGGAAGAAAGATAGCCTCTTTAATGAATGGTGCTGGGAAAACTGGCTTTCCACATGCTAAAGATAAAATCTAGACCCACATCTCTTATCATTCACTAAACTAAAATTGAAATGGATCAAAAGATCTAAATATTAAATCAGAAACAATCTGCTGGAAGCGAGAATAAGTAGAGCTCTTAAAGACTTCGGTGTAGGCAAAGACTTTCTGAACAAAACACTGATTGCACAGCAAATATCACAATCAACAACTGAGATCACATCATATTAAAAAGTTTTTGCACAGCAAAAGAAACCACCAACAGAGTGAAGAGACAATCCACAGAATGGGAAAAAAATTTTATCAGCTATACCTTAGATAAAGGACAAATATCTAGAATATATAAAGAACTCAAAAAGCAGGGCATGGTGGTGCACACTTGCCACCCCAGGACTCAGGAGGCTGGGGCAAGAAGATCCCTGTGACTTTGAGTCTAGTCTGGGCTACATAATGAGTTCAAGGCCAGTTTGATCTACATAGTGAAACCCTGTCTCAAAAATGAAAAAAAAAAAAAACCTCAAAAATATCAGACCCTCCCAAATTTAAAGACCCAGTCCAAAAATGAGCATCTAAAATGAACAGACACTTCTCAGATAAACAAGTACAAACAGCAAATAAGTATATGAAAAATGTTTGACATCACTGGACATTCAAGAAATGCAAATTAAAGCAATACTTAGAATCCATCTTACTCCAGAAGGAATGGCTATCATCAAGAAATCAACCAAATCAACCAATAACAAA
>NW_004955420.1:1849666-1874018 GCF_000276665.1 Chinchilla lanigera
GGGATTTAGCTCAGCGGCAAAAGCGCCTGCTTGGCAAGCGCAAGGTCGTGAGTTCGGTTCCCGGTACCGGAGAAAAACCAAAAAAAAAAAAATGGTTCCATTTGACCTAACTATTCCACTTTTAGGTATCTTCTCAAAGGAGTTAAAAGCATTATATCACAGCAATATATGCATATCCATGTTTATAGTGACACAATTTATAATAGCTAAATCTTGGAAACAGCCCATATGTCCACCAATAGATGAACACATAAAATATGGTTTTTATATACAGTGGAGGTACTACTCCACCATAAAGGAGAATAAATTTGAGACATTTTTAGGTAAGTGGAAGCATCTTGAAACTATAATTTTAAGTAAAAAAAAATCAAACATACATTTAAACATAGAGACTTTTTTAAAACTGGAAGGAAAACAATAAAAACAAGGTTTTGTGAAGGTAGAGGGGAAGAAGGATTAAAGGGAAGAGAGGAAAATGGGAAAAAATAAAGAGTTAGGATATATTATGTACAGGTACAAATTCCCTATGATGAATATGATCAGTATGTATGTCAAAATTGTACCAACAAAATTAATTTTTAAAAATCTGAATGGGCCAAGATATAGCTCAGCCATCACAGTGCTTGCCTGGCAAGTATGAGGTCCTAAGTTCGATTTCTGGTACCAAAAAAAAAAAAAAAAATATGAGTCATTTTGGGCCATGAGTCAGAGTCTAAGGCAGCAACTGAGGAGCTCATTTGGCTCAGGAGTTCTTACACTGTTTAAGCAGTGTCATAAACCCTGAAAACTCCATCCATAAAAGTCATGTACGTAAATAAAAGGGTATCTGAGTGGAAGGTAGGAAGTACATTTGACATTTTTCTTTATTCCCATTTGAAACAATAAAATAAATCACATTTCTTCTTAGTTATAGATCTACTTTGTGCAGCTAAGAGAATGATATACCATAGGAGTGGAAGTTCTTGTCTTTTTCAGTATTTTTTTTTTCATTTGAAATCTACTAGGTGGTTCTTTTCCTTAAAGCTTTCAACTAACACTTAAAGCTAACACTTCCTACTGTCCCTTTTCTTGTGTTCACCTAAAAAGAACTAGAACAATTAGAATGGATTGGTTAATCACCTACCTAGGTGTCTCCTAGAAAGTTCACAAGATGTCCTTTCCTTAACCACCGTGGATCTATGAGAAGAACTGCTTTTAATTCTCAACACTCTTATTCTGTTACTGTTACTGCCACAAATCATCCTCTGAATTTAAAGATTATCTATAAATTGGACTAAATAATCCAGAATTTCACAATAAACATACAGGAAGGAGGTGAGCATGTTTAAAGTTGAAGGCCAAGTGGAAAGCAGAGCAAAGTTTAGGGAAGCCTGGCCCCACGAAATCTGACTCAAAGCCAAGTCCAGAGGCCACTGCAGCTGAGAAGCACAAATAACTAGGGAGTGTTGACCAGGTAGCTCACAGGCCACAGAAATCCGAGGAGAGAATTCCCTGCATGCGTTTCTTCAACAGACCCAAGTTCTCAGTGCAGATTAGAGCACCAGTTGAATTGTATTAAAAACTGGTAACTGTTGTACTAAGCCAGCCTCATGGCTGGTGGCACCATTAACAGATATACCACTCTCAAAAAATATTAGTATGTTTTGATGATCACATTTTCAAATACAGAGAAAGGAGCACACACAAAGTTCACTGCCAAACAAAAGACATGAAACTGAACTGAATAAATGTGGACATCTGCATTTCAATCTACACACAGGTAAGGGCAAGTGTTTGCCTGTTGGCTGCTGCTCTTGAGAGAAATCCCAGGGAACTATGCTACTTGTGAGGAAGCAGGAATGACAGAATCACATGACACAGACAGGGTGGGTCTGAATACAGCTCTGCCTTCTATAGACTGTGGCATGTTACTTGAATTCTTTAAAGCTTGGTTTCCTCATCTGGAAAATAGGAATACCATATTTTTTTTTTTTTTGTAAGAGGTATTTTCTGACCCCTTCCTTCAGGACACACAGATTTTAAGTTTTCTGATATTATCATGACTATTGCATTTTATATCTACATTTAATGTGATGGGGGTTTTCCTTACTCTGTATTTTTCCCTAAAATGCAAAACGTTAGTTAATGGTGTATCTTGCCATCAATGGTGTCTCTGAATCAAGGGAATACAATAGTAATACCAACCTTGCTATATAAAAGCAGTCTCTGAGGAAACCAGCTGCCAGTCCCAGCCTGCTAGTTCAGGCTGCATTTGTAGCACTGTATCCAGTCAGAGGACCACGGAATAGCAACTATCTTGGCAAACCATAGATAGTCACAGAAGAGGGGCCAGGATAGTGGGGAGTCTGAAAATCATGATATCATGAGAAATGGTTGAAATAATTAGGGGTTTTTAGGCTGAATAAAAATGAGAGGCTTTCCAAATACCCTAAGACCAATGCATGTAAGAAATATTTCTTCTGTGGCTCCAGGGCATAAAATTAGAACACAGCAATGTGTTTCTGAGGCCCATGTCATTTTAGCATAATGGAGAAATTTCTAACATACTTAGCCATCCAACAATGAAAAGGTCTTAGGAAAGGAAGTATTCCCCAAAACAGGAGGTACTCAGCAGTACCCACATTGCTCTATGTGTACACTCTCCAGAGAAGCCTCCTTCTTGGACTCACAACATGCACCCTTGCATCTATTTCAGCTGTAGAATTCCACACCCGACTCTTTTATCTGTAGACCCAGAATGGACCTCTGGGAACCCCACACCAGGACAAAATCAGCAAAGAAGGAAGGAGAAGATGGATTTATTGAGGTGTCTGGTATTGTAACACCTCACACAGAAAGCAAAGACACAAGGAGTATGGGGAAGACTGGCAAATTCAAATTCACATGGCAAGGAGCCAGAAGGTGGTATTTCCTAGGACCCACAGAGTGGGCATGTATTAAACCTATTTCTCAGAGTAGGCACATCCAAGCAGGAGGATTGCCGCAAGTTTGAGGCCAGCCTGGGGTAGACAATGTCTCAAAAAAAAAAATCAGAGTAAAGCACATCCTGAATCTTGTGACTCCCAGACAACATCACAAGCACTTGGGCTCATTCCATCTACAGAGTCCTAGTTGAGTCCTTAATTGATTCATTTAAGATGTGGAGATTTTATAAGCACAGAAAACCCTAGTGGGCTCCACACTCTTTCTTTTAGATATAGACAAACTCCTTTATTGTCCCAGAAACATAATTTTTCTTAAATTAATCCTTCATCCATGCTTTAAAGAAAAAGCTCTCTCCATACTCCATGAAAAATTGCTACAGTCTGAGATTAAAACACACGCATCACTTTGGACTCTATCTTTTCATCAGCATTTATTCAAACACTGGTAAAGAGTCTACTATGAACTTTGCTATTCAGCTATATTGTCATATAAGTATCGCAAGCTAACCGACTGCACTACTGGAGCCTCTCAGCTGCATTGCCAAATGCTATAGTCACTTTATCTAAATCTTTCTGACCAAGGGTGGTAGATATTAACCCTACCCAGCTGTAGCTTGTCAAAGCACCTTGCTTATTTCAGGATATTAATGTACACTTTCACCAAGTGAAGATGAATGGTACAATAACCAAAGACCTTATGGGGAAGTCTTCTTCCCCAGAAGATGCTGCTTCGGGGGCTGGGAAACTCACAGAATTTTAGTTTTATTTATTGATTTATTTGTTATCTGCTTCCACTTTCACTTAATCAAGTTTTGCCCAGATATTTTGTGTCCAAAAATGTGCATCATACCTGATGCCTCTCTAAAACGAGATATAGTTCAGTATCCAAATAAGTAATTGGTACTCTCTCCTCCACTACATTTAGAAGTTCCTACACGTCAGGTGCTGAGATAAGTTCTGAGTGCAAAGAGCCCAGGGAAGGTGACAGTGAACTCTGAGTATGAACAGAGGTGTGGCACAAACCCAGCAGAGGAAGTACGCAATCTGGAGACTGGAAAAGGTTGCCCCTAGAAAGGCACGTTGGAAAGGAACCTCGAAGACTACTTGGGAGTTCACTGGGCACATTTGAATGCGAAGCTCATTCCAATAAAAAAGGAGCAACTATAGTTGGAATATATAATCTAAAGAATAATAAACATGACTGCGCATGTTTAAGAAAGAAAATGAGGTAGGGTAAGGGCCATGATAAGTATAGTACCTGGGACTATCTGGTCAGGCATTTGTTTCTCTAGGTAGAAGGCACGATGAGAATCAAGGAGTGGGGGCACCTAAAAAAGTATACATTTCAGTTTAGCATGTGTGAGAATATTCATAAAAATGAGCTACCAGCAAAGAAACTGGTTGCCTGGTGTTGACCACACTCCATCTTAACTGCATACTTTTGAACATAGCTTGCATTCTTATTCTAGTTAGCTAATGGTAAGTACTCACAATATAAATAAATAGTAGCTGTACATATGGAGAGATGCTGATGTCACCTTCACACTTCATGTTCCAGTCATGATACAAGAGTAGATTAGAAACCGGCAGAAGTCCCTTCCAGCCTGTGGAAGGGCTGTGGAAGTCCCTTCCACTTCTTTACTTGTATCTATCTGTTCCTTTCTGATTTGGCTTTATTACCTCAACTTACAAGAAAAGGCACCGAAATAAGTTCACTGAAAACCTCCTATGGAAGTGTTAGCCATGATTACTACTATTTATTATTTCCTCTGATATTCTCTTTCTATGAACACTATCATCCCTGTTCCCTGGTTTTAATGATTTATTCCTTTGTGTGCATATGTGTGTGTATAATAGTACACAAATATTTTTGCAAGCCACCTCAAATGCTTAGAACATAAACTCATAAAAATGAAATAAAATAAAATTTGTTTATTTTTCAATAATAATAATAACTAATATTCATTTAGCATTTACAATGCATCAGGCATTGTAGTAGGCCTTTTATATATTATTTTATTTAATTCTGACAAGAAGTCTCTAAAATAAGTGCTACTATTATCACCTCCATTTCATAAGATAATAAAATTGGGCCTCAAAAAAGTCAAATAATTTGCTCAAGGTCACAACTGATAAGCAAGAGTCTACCTAAAAATTTTGCATTATAGCTTATAATCAATCATCTCATTTTATACTTTTAAATATTTTGAATAGGTAAAAAATTAGAAATGCTAGAAGACAAAGTAAGACAACCAACAAAACAGATGGCAGTACTGGTTTATTTAGTCTTAATGTCACCCTTTAGGGCACTATTGAGAAGTGGCTGACATAGTAACCAGGCCATAAATTTAAATTCCCAGGATTCTCATTTATAGATTCTATTCATATGAACCGTGCAGAATGGGGAGATCTAGACAAGCAGAAAGTGGAACAATGGTTGCCTAGGGTTAGGAAAAACAAAAGCAAGGAGAAAGGAAGTTCTTTCTAGAATGATGAAAACATTTAAAATATGGATTATGGCAGTGATCATACAACTCTATAAATATATGAAACACTACTGAATCACATAACTAAAGGGGATAACTTTATAAACTCCAAGTTGTACAAGGTCAACAAAGTCGTTAAAAGACAGTTCCCAAGGTTCAGTATCAAGTGTTTTCTAGTCACGCCACGTACTGCTGTCTTCCAGAATAAACGAGGAAGCCAGATGTACATTAGATGAGCCCGTACCCAAGAACAAAATCTTGAAACAATAGTGAGAATAAGGACTATGGCTGTGAAATGGGCAGATTTTCCTTGGAAGAAGTAATTGGCCATCTGCCCTCTTCTCAAGTACCAATAGGTAAGTGGTAAATGGTGTCATCTTATGGTTTTCACCAACCTGGGCTCAAAAGGAAACCTAATTTCATTCACTGTTACTAAGATGTGTTAAATGGGCAGAAGGGAATATTATAAACAGTAGCAGTAGAGGGATCCAAGGACCCTTAAAAGGCTCTACTAAAATCTATTAGAACCTGTGGTCATGGGGACTCGGTCACTCTGGGCATCACTGATTTCATCTATAAAACTGGGGTGGAGAGAAGGAAGTCAATTATTTTAAAGTTTCTTCATTACTGCACTCAAATCATCTACAGATAGTCTTAGTATGCTCACTTGTTCTTTTTCCACATCAACCCCTTTTAGACCCAACAGGTGTAAATAAGACATCTACACACATTAAAAATCCACCCAAGTGTCTTTCCTGGATAGATATTCCAAGTATTTAAGTGAGCTGCTCACCATATCTCTTATAAAACCAACTGTCCACCTTCTAACTGATCAGCTAAAACATGTGCCTAAATGTTAAGCCTGATGTGGAAAAATTAAAACACAATTTTCTCATATGATACTTATAAGTAAAGCAAAATAATTATTCTCCAAAGTAAAATTATTCTGTCCTTTATAGATTGGTCATGTCTTAACTCTAACCTATCAGTCTTAATCTATTCTAACTTTTATTATAAAGATAAGACATTCTTATTAAAGGAAATCTTTTTTAAAAAAAATCAAGGAAATTTAAAACATTCTTAGCTCTACTATCTCAAATAGATAGATAAGCTTTGTTAGTTTATTAAATCTTATTCTTGTGTCTTTTTCTCTGTAAAGTTGTTTCTTTTATTTTTTCTAAATATAAAGTAATTGTTTTTAAAAATATTAATATGCCAAAAGGTATATTTAGAAAACATAAACCACCAGAAAATTCATCTTCTAAATAAATCACTGACCCAGATTATTTAAGGCAGTGGTCTCCAACCTTTCAGGTACCAGAGACCAGTTTTGTGGAAGACAATTATTCCATGAAATGGAAAACTGAGGAGTGATGGTACTGGGATGATTCAAGTGCATTACATTTATTGTGCTTGCTATTACTATTATGACCAATACATTACTACTCCTGCTATGACCATTGTTTCCACTCCCAGCCCTGCCTGATCATATTTAAACTGGGTTCTTTAGAATGAAACAAGGAGCTCAGGAGGGTGTAGTTAGTTGAGCTCCAGGGGTGTAATGGGACCTCAGCCTCTGCAATTCTTCTGGGAAGTTAATATTTTCGTCAATTCTAAAACAGTGCACTTCCAGGATGGATGACCTCATACTATCCCGCCACTTTCTGACACATAAGCATAAGACCTTGAGTGAGAAGATTTAAAGAAAAGGATAATGGAGCCAGGTACAGAAAAGGTAGGATTGTTGTAATCACTGAATGAAGCTAGCAAGACCACCAAGAGCCCACGCCTCCAAACTACATCCGACTTACAATAACGCCAAGACAATGGATATGGGAGTCATCTGAGGTGTGGCTGAATCCAGGTGATCAGATGAAAGTTTTTCAAGGTTCAGCAGTCAGAAAACCTGCCTGTAAGGTCACAGCTGCTCCCTGTTACTCATTTCTTTCTTCAGAGTCCTTCACTGCCATTCAATTTTCCCAGTGGTTCCAGTATGGGCCAATTCAAGTTGTAATTGTTTGCCTAAGGATCTGTCTCCAACTTTGAAACTCAGATTCGTTTTAAAAGAGAATTGGCCTCATACACCTCTAGGGTATGAGTTAGGTTCATAAACCATCTGAGAAACATGCGACATACAGAACACTTTGAATGCCAACAAGAAAGCATGGAGGATAAAAGCTAAGCAACTGAAAGTTCTGCTTGAAACTCAGAGGTATATAGAAGAAGCAAAATGTCCATCTCTGCTTCATTTGAGCGAAAATACAGAGATGTCATGATGCAAAACCAGTTCAGCAAGATGCTACCAAGAATCGCCGAGTGCTCCAGACCTAAAACTGGAAATAATTAGCTTTCCTTGGACATTTTATCTTAAGTTTATGGATCTTAAACATGCTTCTGTTTAGCCTTTTTTTCTCCTCATGTTCACAGAAAACTTACTTTAATGCATACATCTCCTGGAAAATCCCTAAAATCTGTTTTTTAGGGAGTTTCCCTCTTGTTCTATTTTTTGCCACCCTGATTTTATCAGGGTATTCTGCTTCATCACCATCTCTAGATGAAACAGCTATGAAGCACTTAGGAATACAGAAACTGAGAGCTACTGGACACAAATGAGCTTGGTGTGAACTGTTCAAGATTTTTCCCACAGGGCTGGGGATTTAGCTCAGCGGCACAGAACCTGCCTGGCAAGCGCAAGGTCATGAGTTTGATTCCTGGTACCGGAAAAAAAAAAAAAAGATTTTTCCCACACCCATGAAGCACGAACACATAATTGTGTTATCACGTAACACATAAATTCATGTCTTAATATTTTTCTTTAAAATCACCAGGCAGCTACAATCAGGTTAATAAGTGTCCTCCTTAATATTTAAATAGTATATAATAATAATCACAAAACAGCACATACACATGCAGTAAGAGCATACAGATTATATAGAGCATAGCAAAGATATAGCAATATTTGTACTTTTTAGAAAACTAAAATAGCCTAAGGATTTGCTATTTAAAAAAATCTGCAGAGGCAGGGATGATAATATAACTGTATAGCTCTCTTTTGGATATAAAGTATAATTCTATAATCCGGAAATGGCATGCAGCCGTAACTTTATAACTTCAGCATCAGCACAGATAGGAAATAGGATCCTTAAAGTTTGGCATATGATATCAGAGATGTTTTTTAACTGAGGCGAACATCAAAGAACATACCCTTTATGATGCACTATATTATTTTCCAATGGGAAAAAAAAGAAAAAATAAAATAGCAAAAGCACATGCATACTATCATATTTTAAAACACTAGTACATTCCCTTTAGCCAAAGCATACTTTAACATAACATGAAAGCATGAGAAGCTGTATTTCATAAAGGGCTGCAAACTGTAAGACTTCATCAAACTGAATCACTCTTACAGAACAATTTCATGTGATTTTCTTGGTGGTAAATTAACAAGGGCAAAATTGCTCTCTAAATCTTCAAGTTAATGTGATTGAGGAAAACCGTCTCTTGATACTTAATTTTATTGACATAGTTTCTTTGTTACTATTAACATGCTTTCATGTTTTACAAGCCACACTCCATTTTTACAGCTCTTTTTTCTTGTAGGATAATCTATTCTGAGGAGTCCCTTATGAATAAAAATAATGATACTGAGGAATGGATTTTTTTCTGCTTAACCCACCTGTATACTCTGTCCAAATGAATTGTTACATAGGTATTTTATGAGACATTTGAGAAAAGTGCCGAGTTTTCCAGGAGATTAAACTGATACCCTGATTCATTGTAAGGACAAGGAGTAGGCCCCAGGGACACCCGTCCATCAGACGAGTAAGCAAAGTTGGAGAGACAGAAGAGGGCAAACTGGGGTGCAGCACACTGCTGCTTAATGTTCAACAAAATAAAGCCAACTGGGTATAAAATCGTACTTACATCTAGAGGATTTAATGGGAGGACACAAAGAAAGGAATCCCAAAAAGGAACTGAAAATGCTTACAAACAAATATAAACTTCAGGGACTGTAAATTCAACATGTAGGAGTCTGTCTTCTCCTTTGGGCTCCCACTTGCATTATTGTTAAACAATGCACACGTTATAAAGAAAACCATAACCCCCTACCTCCACAGGATCAGTGAACTCATGTTATCTTCTAAAAGAACATGACAGCAGACAACCACTCTCCTGCCTACCATGAGCACAGAAAGAAAATCTGACAAATGCAATACAGAAAGTTCAAAATGTTATTTACTAACCTGGTGCCCCTGTGAAAGCAGTTGCTTCATACTGAGGTAAGGAAAGAATCCTTACTGTGAGACTCTTTTCCAGAGCAGATGATGTCCAGGTGGGAGGGGAGGGGATTGATTACCCTGAGAATCCACATAAACAGGGGAAGTCGTCCTGTTCCCGAGCTCAATTTTGGCCTCCTCCCCAAAGGCAACTTCAGTGAGCCAAGCCCACAAAGCACTTCAGCCTATAAGCTTCAGTAATGAACATGAAACCACTCCCCATATGTTAAATAGACAGACTGCAGTGAGAAATAAAACCCGCACACAGAAGAAGCTAAGGGTGCGGGCTTCATTTTTGAACTTGCTGCTCAAGAAAACCATAACACAAACTTAAACAAAGAGAGCTCTCACCCGCTTCTCTCCCCTCAGACACTGTATTAAACTGACTGATTCATTTTAAACAAGAGGAATACAGTCAGCCTCTATTAGGGTCATGAAATGACTTTTGCATTGCTGCCCAAGTGGGGTGGGAGGGGTCATGGAACATACAGCACTGTAATTTCATGCTGCATAAGACAGATACAGGAAGTTATTGTTTCTGAGAATCAAACTCACATACTACCACTACTTTCAGGCATTTGTATAACATTAAATAACCTTACAACTTCATTAATCACTAAACTTGAAAAATTAATACAAATTCAAAAGGAAATTTGATGAAAGAAACTTCTAACTTTTAATCCTGATTTGATATCTGTAAATCTTTAAAATCACAATTCTATTTCATCATTTATATTTAAGACACATTTATAAGATTTTTTTTAAAAAGATCTTTTTAAATGGATCTTTTAGTTGTCTTTTGAAAAAGTATCATCCTAAAATATTATCATGCACTGTGATTTCAAAGTAAGGAATTTAAATGTAGTTGTCTCTCTAAAAAAGTGAAATTGAAAATATCCTTCAGGCAATTAAATCCTAAAGCATAGTCAATAATGTTCCAGAATATTGCTTCAGAAAGAATAAGAATTCATGCTTGAGCAAGAATCCATGCTTGGCTTTTTAATATAATATGCTCACATTAGAAACAATTTTACCCTAATTGCCTGCTATAGGAACAGTTTAAATTCCAATTTGTTTCTATGTTTTCTATTTTATTTAAATAAGATCTGTTTTAATATAAAGGTTCAGCTTTCCTTACTTTATTATTTCTTCTAAACCACAACATTGGACCAAATATGTCAAGAAAAAAAACATATTCACTTATTCCCAAATAGATTTACATGCATTTCTGGTAAAATTCAAGTTACTGAAAACCTATGAAACATAAACTATTAGCATATTAGCTCAGTGTTAGCCATGAAACCCCCAGAGAATATCTCCATGTAACACCCACCTTGCCCACCTCCCTACCAACTCCAAGTCAGGGATCAAGGGGTCACTTCAGAAGAAGGTGTGGAGGGACAGCATGGAGTGGAGGCAGGAGGTGACAATCACAGCACAGAGAAAAGAAAAGTAGCCTCATGGGATGACTTAGGAAGGAGCCAGTACCCCATCTGCTGGTAAAACTAAGAGAAGGCTGGAATACTGGAACAAACCTCAGGAGAAATATTACTACTTTGACGCTGGAAGAAAAACAGAGACGAGTAAATTATAAGAACACACTAAGATCACAAGCAATGTGTGGTTAAAACTCATTAAAAATGTTTCTTCTACAAAAGTGGAATATTTCTAGAAGATATGAAAATGTTCATGCAAATGAGAAGTAGGGGCTAGGGATATAACTCAGCAGCACAGCACCTGCCTGGCAAGTGTGAGGTCTTGAGTTCAATTTCTGATAACCCCCACAAAAAAAAGAAAAGAAAATGAAAAGTAATTAAATTCAAAACCATCTCTTTTATGTGGATCTGGTTTATAAACATACATGAGGATTTGCATTTCCAGGGAAATCCTTTGATACATAATATTAATCTGTCTTTTGTCAAAACAACTACAAGAAATATTCTTGTGAGTTCAACACAATCTTTGAAATTGAAAAACTAAATCTCCAACTCAGCTAGAGACTGGTGGGACCGTGTTAAAAGTCTCTATTCCTTAGATTTCTTATCTTTCTGTCAAAATTAGTTCCTTTTTATTACATAAATTAAATTTACTAAAATCAAATCTGACATCAACTTCAATGAAGATGAACAATAATTAAACACTGGACCCCAAATCATACTAAACTCTTAAATAAAATCCCAGCAAAAATAAAAGTATAATAGTATGTGACTTTCAAATAAGCCCAAGCCACTTAACTAGAATGAAACTAAAAAGAATAAGGACAGTATTATTTGAGCTCTTACTATGAGGCAGAAATGGTTCTACACAGCCTTGATTCATCTAAGCCTCACCACACTGTTATTATACCAGGTTTACATAGAAGAAAACTAAGCTGTCTGAGGGTAAGTGCCTTGCCAAGATTATGCAGCCAACCATAGAGCCAGCGTTAGAGCCCAAGTCATTCCTCTCACTCATATACCTATGGTCCACTGTACAGCATCTGTAGAGTCAGACAATCTCCAATGGAAAATATTAGAGGAAAAGATGTCTGTTCTTAATCTGTACAGAATTTTTCTTGTCATTACTCCCAAACAATTACTGTTTAATTGTATAATTGCTATTATATAGTTGTTATAAAGTACATTGTACTACACATTATAAGTAATCTAGAAAGAATTTAAAGTATTTGGTAGGGTGTGTATAGGTCATGGGCAAATACGATTTTTTTTTTTTGAGACAGGGTCTCACTATGTAGTTCAGGCTGGCCTTGAACTCCCTATGTAGTCTAGGCTGGCCTCAAACTCACGGTGATCCTTCTGCCTCAGCCTCTCAAGTGCTGGGATTACAGTTGTGTGCCACCATGCCTGGCTTGCTTCACTACATGTTTTATATAAGGGACTTGGGTATCCATGGATCTTGGTATCCACAGCTCTTGGTATTAGAGCGACATTCTGGAACCAATGTCTCTGAACACCCAGAGACTGACTTTGTCCTCCCAAGGGCAGATGATATGGAAAGCCCTGACAGGTCCCTGCCAGGATAAGGACTGTGCTGTGAACAGGCCCCCACGAAGGCTCCCCAGAAAAGCAGCTATAGAACCAAGACCTGGAGACAACATGGGAGATAACTCCCCAGGCAAAGTACTCACCCAGTATACAAAGGCAAAAGGGGAAATGCCATGTGCATTGGAGGGATTGCCTTCAGGGAGGTGGTAAGGCCAGAAGAACATGCACTGAAGAAGGCAGGAATTCTGGAATGTCACATCAAGAAGGCAAACAGAAATCACCAAGAGACTCTAACTATGAGAGTGACCACAGGAGCATGTTGAAAGGATAAGGAGGAACTAGGTTTGTCAGGTAAGCAGAGATTCAGAAAACACCCGAGATAAAGGGAAAAATAGGCACAGTGATGCTCTACCCTGGCCAAGTGTACACTCTCACAAACTGCACCGAGGAGGCCAGTTCAGGAACCCTGGGACAGTGCGCTCCAGCTCTGCTGGGAGCCAGGCTTGGGCCCGGCTACCACACAGTGCTTGTTAATGTCACTCACAGGGCAAGGATCACAGGGAGAAGAGCTGGGCTGGGAAAGCATCTGCCTTTGAGAGGCTGCGCTGGAGGCCTGTGAACCAGTGCGGGTGGGTCTGGCAGGCCCCAAGAGGCCTCTTGAGCCCTAGTCCTGCACCCAGATGTCGGAGGCACATACAAGGAGGTACAGGCTCAAGAGGGGCAGCACAGCTGGGTGTCAGGGGGACAGACTTGGTCCTGGAGAATGTACAACATGGAAGGAAAGGTTAAGGTTTTAAGGCAACGGGTTTGACAGTCTTCGAAAGAATTCAGGATGTAGGTGGGGAAACGTTTATTTTTATTTTTACTAAACTTCAAGTGAAATTTAGTATTTTCTTCTATTATAAATGAAGGCAGCCACATGCAACAAAATTGGTTATTTCTGCACTTCATCACTAACAGAAGTCAAAGTTATTATCCTATCTCATTATAGTTACTGCAAATATCTCAATATCATTTCCATTCATTATAACTTCAAAATTACAGTAGTTATTAAACTGCCACTAGATAATGGTTTGTAACACCTTTTAACAAAAGAGGTGTATTCCAGTATTACACATTTACTTCTTACTGTATTTACGACTGTGTGTCAGTACAATAAGTGTTCTTTGTGATCCTGTACATTTTAATCTTATTCAGTTTTTGTAGTAAACATTACTCTCCTCTTAAGGAATGCATTAGTGTCATTAGAATGTCAAAGAGATCTCAGGCTACACAAGAAAATGGAATATCTGATTCAAAGGTAGGAAAGAAAAAGCAACAAGAGGACTGTTCAAAATGTCACTCAGAAAAGCCAAACCATGCTATGAGATAAAACCAGCATTCAAATGCAGGACTCAAACCCAAGCCTTCTGACCTGTGTTCTCTCCTATCCAACTCCGCACCCTAAAATAATAAACATAATAAGTGCTTCATTTGTGTAAACAAATGTTTCACCTATATTTGCATATTAGCTCACACTGTGCCCCAGAGTGGGAGAAGCCAGACACCCCCGATCTCCCTTGGTCCTCCTCAGCAGACACACCCTCTAAGAAGACAGCACTGGGCCAGCCTCCGGTGCATCAAGACATCTGTCACCCAGTCTGATGTGAGCAAGGAAGAGCCAGCCCCTGCAACCACACCAGCTAGAACCTCAGCCATAGCGGAAGGCACTGTAGGACCAGAGCCAATCAACTGGTCCATGTGGCTTCAGGCTTCTCTTTGCAGGAAAGGTTCACAATTGAATTGGATTCTTCATTTAAAGCTCTTTTATTTAGTTCTGACTGGTGATCCCGGGTGAGTTAGAAAATTGACAGTATGTCAACTTTTCAATTTTCCATAGTCTATAACTAAAACAGAAGCCTTTACTTAAGCAATCAGTTTGAAATTAAATGGAGATGGTGACACAATGGCTCTCTGTTCTTGCCTCTCCGTGCTCACCAACTGTCTCTCATTATTTCATCTGTGACACGTGTTCCTAGGGCGGTGTTAATGACAATGGCGTTTATTGTCTTCCCATCCATTCCCTATTCTGATGCATCTGGCATGGCTTGTATCTATACATTGTCTTTTGCTTCTCTTCCTTTCACAGAGTTATTTCCTTAATTAATACAAATTGCTATGAAATCTAATCCTCTAAAACATAACAACATTTTGAAATTTGGCAATTACAAAATACATAAGGTGTGTGTTCTGGCATCCTTTTAGATAACTGTGAACTGCTTAAAACTGGGATTTCAGCAGATTTTTTTTTACAATACTGACTAAATAACATTTTTTTAATAATTTGGTCAGACTACTTTGGCCCTTTCCCATATACTACATGGTTTCCTTTACACAATACTGAGAATTTAGTTTTCTGTAATTTGCCTGACACAATATACTTGCATGAAAAACAAGCAGAGTATTTGTTAATATGTTTGTTTCAATATAAGCTGTTATGTTTACTGACTGACCTTTAACTTCTAAGTGTCTCTATTCTTTTCTCTTTAATAAGGAGCCATGGTGAAAATTACCACTTACCTTTTAGTCAAAGTCACCTAAAAGCTACAGTAAGAATTCTTGTACAAAGAAAGTTCAAACTTGGTTTCTCTTTCAGCTTCAGGAACAGACGGGCTGGGCCCTCCAGCTGCTGCTGCCTCTGCACTCCACACGGCCATTGTGCAAAGCGAGCTTGTCACCTAGGGCTCACACTGCAGAATGAAGGAACTGAACTATAGCATAACCTCAGGATAACGTACCTTATTTCCTAATCACCCAGAAGCCCTTCCTTCCTCCCCTCCTTACTCAATGTAAGTCAGGAGGCATTTCCTGTTCCCCAGGACATCCCTTTGCCTGAAGCAGCTTGCTCCAGTCCCTGTCCTGTTTCCTTAGCACTGCTCTCACTTCTTCTCACAAGACCACCCCCTCACCAACCAATTTATTCTATTTTTTAGACCACTTCAGTCTCGCTCCCCTTTAGGTTTGTGCCACTCTCACTTGGGACACCCTGTTCCTTCCTTGCTAGCCTATCAAGGGGCAGGCAAGACTCATGTGTTCCCAAAATTTGCCCAGGTTTTTAAAAATCACTCAACATCTACAATAAGCAGTAGCAATTCATTGGACAACTAATTATGCTGTCTTCTCTGTTGCTGTGTGGACTGGCTACTTCAATGTGCCATCACACTTAACTTTTCATGTAACAGAAACACTGGAACCTACCATGGGCTTACATCCTGATATACAGAGGTTAAACTGAAAATATCTAAAGTCAAAAATGCATTTAATACATTTGACCTACTGAACATCATAACTTAAACTAGCCTATCTTTTCTAGGGGGAGAGACCAGAAATCAAACTCAGGACCTCACGCTTATCAGGCAACTGCTGTGCCACTGAGCTATATCCCTGGCCCTCTATCCTAGCCTATCTTGAAAGCATTCAGATCGTGTAACATTACCTGAGACCTGGATGAAATCATCCAACAAAGGCCTATTTTATAATAAAGTATTCATTATTTTCTGCAATTTATTTAATACTGCCCTACAAATGAAACAGTAGAATGGGTAAGCTTTCACACCATCATAAAGTTAGGAAAATTTAAGTCAAACCCTCCCAAGTTAAGGATCATCTATGCTTATATTTGCTTCCTCTAAGATATCAATAAATATGGATTACAAATTACACCTCTGAGATTGACCACTGCAAAAAGTAAATTACACAGAAGTTCTATGATACAAGGCATACATATTGATTTATTATAAGAAATTTAATTTCCATAACAGTAGCAATCTATTACACCCAATATCTTATTTGATATTCACATCTACCCTATGACATAGATACCATTATTTTCACTGTTTCTCAGATGAAGAAAATTGGTAAGAAAGGTTACTTACCCAAAGTCATTCATTCCACATATATTTACTGAGTAGTTACTATGTGGCAGGCTTTATTAGACAAAAAGCAGAAAGCCTCTATTTTCAAGGAGCTGATCTTGCATTAGAGAAAACAGACTATAAACATTTTAAACAAATAAATATAAAAGTAGATAATGCTAAATGCTATGAAGAAAACCAAAGCAGAGTAAGGCACTGAAGAGTGACAGGGGGCAGCACATTGCTGAGAAAGGGTGCTCAGAAGAGGCCTTTGGGGGACAACAACCTTCACCAGGGAACTGAATGATGCAAGGCAACAAGCCATGTGATCACATGTATCCGGGGAAAGGTTCCAGGCAGAAGCAGACAGCAAAGGCCCCCAGGCCTAAACAAACTCAGCTTGTTCAACAGTGACAAAAAGGGCAGTGTAGTCAAGAGTGTTGTGAAAGGAAAAGCAAGAGGAGAGGACGGAGTTAGAAGGAGCAGGACAGTCTGGTCACAGTAGGCCTTGAACATCTTTTCAGTTTTGTTTTTCTAAATGTAATGGAAAGGCTCTGAAAGGTTTTAATCAGGGGAGTGAAACACTGCGACTTTCTTTTTTTTAAATTACTCAGCTTGTGAAGGTAAAAAATAGACCGAGAAAGCCAGTGACTTGGGGGAGTACTGAAGTATTCCAGGTGGAAGAGGATGATGATAAGTAATAAAGTGTAAGATACCTGAGGAAGAAATGGCCAACAATGTTTTCCTATGAGGGCTATGATGTACAGAGTAAAGGAGAGATGTCCAGGAGACTGTAAGATTGGTGTATGAGCAACAGTGATAAAAGTATAGTTACTGAGGAAGAGAACACAGTGGGTGCTGGGGAATAAGGAGGGACTGTCACTTTTAGGGACAAATCAAGAGTGCCATTTTGGATGGGTTAAGTTTGAGAGATCGCTTAGATACCCAAATAAATATCAGTAGGAAGATCGACATGTAATTCTGGAACTCAGGACTGAAACAAAAAATTGAGAGTCAGATGGCTTTAAACAGGGTGGTTGGCTTAAATAAAATTTTCACCATGAGACTGACTAAGGGCTGACAACAGAGAGCTGTCTGAGGACTAAACCTCAGGAGTCTCTAATATTTAAATATCAGCAAGAAGGGAAGGATCTAGTAGAGGACACCAAAGATGACCTTCTAGTGAGATGGAAGGAAAACTGAAGAGCACTGACACAAGAAGGAAGTGACCAAATGTCTTCAATGGCTGAGTCACCAATTATTCAATACTTGCTAAAAAAATGGAGATGAAAAACTGAACACTAGGTACAAATATGTGGAGGTCGCTGATAGCCTAAATAAGAGTAGCTCTGGGGAAATTTTAGGCATAAATTCTAAAAAATGAGTTCAAATGAGACTGTGACTGCAAGATATCATGGAGAGAAATTAAAGTGGATATACCATATTCATGAATTAAAAGACTAAATATTGCTCAACTGTCTGTTCTCCACAAACTGACCCGAATTACCTGGTACCTCAGTTTACAAACTTAATTCGTTTCACAATTCTGGAATAGATGGCCATGGTCATGTTCATCACCCAATGCAGAATTTGAAAACAAAAACAAAATTTTCCAAACACTTCACTTTGTGAACTAAGTTGTTACAAACAAAAGCATTTGTGAGCCAAGGTACCACTGTATAATCTCGCTGATGTATGAGTGTATGTGTGTGTAATATAGGACTTGAAACAGCCAAACCAATCATAAAAAGGTATACTTTGTACAAGACCTCATAGTAAGTCTATAGCAATCAAGATAGTGTAGTAGTGAGATAACATCAATAAATAAATAGACAAGATAAAGAGCTTAGAAAAAGTCACACTTGCAAAATCATATGATTTTCATAAAAATTACACAGAATACAAGAGAGGAAAAGGCCTTCAACAAATGATGCCAACATAACTATATGACAAAAGCAAACAAATCTCAAACCTGATATCACACCATCCACAAACATTAATTTGACATGGACCACAGACCTAAATACGTAAACTAAAACTAGACAGCTTTTAAATATAACACAAAAAGCAATATACATATGAGAGAAGTTAAACTTTATCAAAATTAAGCATTTCTATTTACCAAAAGACACTATTAAGAAAATGAAAGAGGCTAAAGATGTAGCTCAGTGGTAGAGGGCTTGCTTAGCATACACAAGGACCTGGGTTTGATCCTCAGCACTGGCAAAAAGAAAAAAGAAAATGAAAAGGTAAGCCATAGCCTGCGAAAATATAGGCAAATTGTAGATCTCACAAAGGACTGATATTTATAGTCATGAATGCCTATAATTCAATAAAAAAAGAGCAAAATGTCTGACCAGACAGTTCACAAAGGAAAATAAACTAAAAGTCAATACACATATGAAAAGTGCTCAATGTTAACATTCATCAGAAAAATTAAAATAAGAAACAATGCAATACTGCTCCATCCCTATCAGAACGGATGAGCATTAACAGACCATCATATGAAAAGGTTGCAGAGCAACCACAGCTTTCAAACACTTCGTCAAAGTGTAAAACCACAACCATGTTAGAAAAGTTCTCACAGACTCTCATGAAACTAACCATATATCTACCTTACAATTTAGTGATTTCATTCCTAAGTATTTACCCAAGAGAAGAGAAAACAAACATCCACAAAAAGAGCTGTATTTATTCATGGCAAATTTAGATATGATAGCCAAAAAGGGGAAACAATTCGGGTATCCATCAGTAGAAAAATGAGTAAACAAATTGTTGTATAGCTAAACAATGGAATGCTAATCAGCAACAGAAAGGAATGAACTACTAGTCCATACAACATGAATTTCCAAACACTATGCTGAGTGAAGGAAGCTTGACACAAAAGAGGACACACTGTATGATTTTTTCCCCCTGTACTGAGGATTGAATTCAGGCCTTCATACTGAGTAACATCCCTAATTGTTTTGTGCTTGTTTTTCCATTCATTTTTTCATTCATTCATTTGTTTGTGGCAGGGTGTCGGTAAGTTACTAACTTGCCCAAACTGGGCTTGAATTTGGAATCCTCCTGGCTGGCAGCCCAGAATGCTGAGATTAAGGTGTGAGCTTGTAAATTTTATAATCTTCCAAAAAAGGCAAAAAAATAATATAGGGCATAGAATTCTGAAAATGGTTGCCTCTGGAAGGCATGAGAACTGATTGGGAAGAACCCAGAGGGAACTTTCCAAGACAGTGGTCATGTTCTGTACTTGACAAGAGCTTGGACTGCAGAGGCAGTGCATGCACTCAACTTCCGTGGATACAAATCTTACCTCAAAAGAGAGAACTATAAATAAATACTGAATGTAAATTAATAATATGCACAGTGAAGTGCTCGGAATGAGTGTAATGATGCCTGATACTTACTTTAAAGTGTATCCAAAACACAAGATGTGTTGATGAAAGGATAGAGGGATAGAGAATGGATGACAAAATGAGTGCCAAAGTAATAAAGCAAAACATCAATTGTAGAATCAAGGTAGGGGTTTGTGGGTACTCACTTTAAAATCTGTCCACTTTCCCATGCATTTGAAATGTTCATGATAAGACACTGTCAAGGAGAGTGTGAGACAAGGAATTGGAGACAGTGAGAAGAGGTCATTTATTCAGTTCTGCTTTAAAGAGGACAGAGACATGAGGTAGAGGCAAGCAGAGGAGTAAAGGAGGTATTTTTAAGTTTGTTTTACCTTTAATTGATATACAGTAATTACAAATACGTGGTACAGTGTGACACTTCAGTGTGCAGTATGTAATGATCAGATCAGGATAACTGAAACAGCCATCATCTCAAACCTTTGTCACTACTCTGTGCTGGGAGCACTCAAAATCCACTCTCCTAGCTATTTTGAAGTACTACACTATTCATCACTATGAGCCATAGTTACCGTTCTGTGCTATAGAACATGAGAGGTCCTGTGCAACTGCTGCCTGTGCCTACTAACCACGTTCACTCCATCTGTCCTCTCCCACAGCCTTCCCAGCCTCAGACAGCCACCATGCTACTCTGCTTCTATGAGCTCAACTTTTTAGCTTCCATATAATAAGTGAGAACATGCTTATATTTCTCTTTCTGTGCCTGGCTTTCTTCCCTTAACATAATGTAAAGAAGTATCTTTTAAAAAGGAAGATATTATTGAATATTTGCATAATGATTAAGGTCCAGTGAATAAGGAACATCAGTGATGCTAGCGGGAGGCAGGCACAGCAGGTCAGGTGCTTGGGGGTGAGGGGGATCTCAGCCAGGAGAGCTCAGAGTCCATCCATAGTAAAGAACAGGGAATGAGGAAGCAGAATGATAGGTGAATGCAGGAGGATTCAATAGCTCTTCTCCAACTGCTTTCTGTTTCTCAAATATGTATAAGCAGTAAGATCATTAGCTGACAGACAGGAAGCAATGTTGTAGGTCTGAGGGAAGAGATAAAGGTTGGAAACAGTCACTTTGGAGAGTAAGAAAATGAACTTACTAGGGAATGCAGTAGAGAGGGCCAAAAGTGTGTCAGTGGACATAAGGGGTGGAGGGCAGCATGATCAATTTCATGTCACCAGAGCTGTGTGTGTGTGGTTTCCAGGCATGCTTATCTACTAGGGGAAAGGGCAGTTATACTTACATAACCCTAATTTTAAAAGGGTTGGGTTTTGCAGGAGAGTAAGAATAGAAGTGGGGAGAAAGGCAAGTAGAATGATCACAACAGAGCATGGATATATATATGGTGAGTGGGAGGAGAGTGAGACTACACAAGCATAGATGGAAAGCAAAAAGGTGGCAGAGTCAAAGGATCAGAGGTAAAATTGTTGGTCTTGAGATATTAGAATGGAGAAAGAAAGTTGGTAGATGGTGGAGTAAGGATTTGAAGGTAGCTGTCTCCTGAGTCCACCTCTTAGCTGTACCACTCCCTAGCATTTGTAGGACTGCTGGCCTCTACAATACTGTGTGGCCTCCAAAATGTTTGTGCACCAATATGGACTTTCCAAGACCCAAGGGCATTTTTTAGCCTCATGTTCTTAAAGAGAAGTTTCCATAGAACCATTTTTTTATGGCATGGGAAATATAAAATACAAGGAAGAGTACGATTTTTAAACATTTCAACAAATTAGCTACATGAGAAAAATTTACCCTCTTGTCTCACTCAGTCCATCTCTGTGCCTTATATTTCCTCCTCCTGCAAAGAACAAAGTAAGTGCTAATTTAGATTTGGAAGATCTAAAAACACCTACACTCAAAGCAATTATTTCAAGAGAATTTCTTTTAAAAAATAAATACACACCAAGACACCTCATTCTCAGGGGAAAAAGACACTAGCCCCCTTTTAGACATTCAGATTTTTAGAAGGACTGCTAACTGGGTGTCTTAGTTACTTCCTCATTGCTGAGATCCAATACCCCACACTCACAATTTAAAAGAGAAAAGCTCACAGTTTGTAGAGGTTGCAGTCCATACCTGGCTCGCTCCAAGGCAAGGTAGCATTGCAGAGGAGAAACAGCTCATGGTGCGGCAGGCAGGAAGCAGAGAAAGGGATCAAGGTAGGAAAGAGGGAGATATACCCTTCCAGGCCACACCTCCAGTGACCCACCTCCTCCAACAGGTCTGAGGGAACAGGCTTCACCTCCCAAATCACATTTAACTATAAACTCACCCACAGTCTAACTCACTCATGAGTATCACGCCATCATGATCCAATCACTTCCCCAAAGCCCCACTTATAAACCCAGGAGGCTTTGTGGGGACATCTAAATATAAACCATAACCCTAGGTCAGTAGTAACAAACTGCTGGCGCACATAACATTTGTCTTACTTGTAAGACAAAAGATGTTAATGTATGAGTTGCTTTTTCCTAAATTAAAACCTCGGTTTTCAGGTTTAATTGCAGTGTTGCCACTTTGCTATAAATAAGTGGGTTTGGGGTAGCAGTTTGGGCACTCATCCCTAAGAGGGTTACCCTCACTGCTTTAAGTTAAGAAATCATTTTAAGGTATCATGTTTCCAATGGCAAGTAAGTAACCAGAAACAAGTCCAGATTCCCTTGCCTGGCCTTATACTATTAAAAGACAGCTCCTTACCATTCCTCCGCACACAGGCCATGACCCACCCAAATAAGGAATCATAAGGAAAAGCTAAAAACAAACTTACGTATGCCTATGTTAAGCTTAGCATTCCCCTTCTAACATTAAGGTTATTTGCATAGAGATGCATATTTTATTATTTGAGGTATTGCCAAATTATCTTTCAAAAATTTATCCTAATTTAAGTGCCATCGTAAGGCTGGAAGAGAGCCTAGATCTTAGCAATTTATGTATACAGCTTACCTCCATTAAATTGCTGTCCAACAGAACATATAGTCAATCACAAATATGAACCACATATGTAATTTTAAATGTTCTACCCATCACATTAAAAAGCCAACAGAAGTGAAAATAATCTTAATGATATTCTTATTGAACCACTTAATCTGAAATAGTATGTAATGTCATCATGTGATCCACATAAAAACTATCAATGAAATGTACCACCTTCTTTTATACAAATTGTTAAAATCCTGGGTGTATTTTACACTTAGAGCACACTTCAGTTGTTCAAGTCTCATGTGGTAAATGGACACCATATTGAAAACTGGAGTCTAAGAGGTACTGAAAAGCAGAAGCTGCTTTTTTCATCCCATCAATCTCTACAAATTAAAGTAGGTGCAGTTTATTTTGGCTCAGAGTTTATAGTGGCTTTAATCTCTGGTTAACTGGCTCCAAGGCAGGCAGCATGTCAGAGGGCCTGGCAGAGGAGAAACAGCTCAGGGCAGCAAGAAGCAGAGAGCCACTAAGGATGGAGGGAGGGAGATACACCTTGCAGGCCACACCCCAGTGACCCACCTCCTTGAACAACCATTACCTTCTTTGTTTTAAACTTTTCTTTAAAAAAAGTTACTAGTATATGTTGCAGTACATCATGATTACATTTACTATGAGGAGTTGGTAAATGCACAAAACACATCTTAATTCTTTCTCATCCTCTTACCCTCCCAACCCTCCCTTTTCCTTTCAATTTTTGGTCCCCCTTTTCACTTGCAAAAGCTCTATTTCCATTTTTTTTCAATTGTTTTTTTTCCCACTCATTTCCTTCCCTCCCCTCCTTCATCACTCTCTTGTTCCCCTTCCCATTTGAAAAAGATCTCTTGACTTCCTATTTTTTATCTTTCATTTTGCTCTTTATTTATAATTTGGATTTCTCATATAAGAATACCATGTGATATTTAAACTTATATGTCTGATTTATTGCACTTAACATGGTCTCCAGATGTGTGCTTATGAATGTCTCAAGCTTATCCTTGTTTATAACAGATCATAAAAAAAAAAAAAGAAAAAGCTGGTTGCCGGGAGTGGTGGCACATGCTTGCAATCCAAGCACTCTGGGAGGCTGAGGCAGGAGGATCCTTGTGAGTTCGAGATCAACCTAAGCTACATAAGTGAGCTCGAGGCCAGCCTAACTGCATAGTGAGACCCTGTCTCAAAAAGACAAAAAAAAAAAGCCTAATAACAGATCATATATATATTCATTTGTTGATGGACATATAGGCTGCTTCCAAATTTAGCTGTTATAAATTGTGCTGCTATAAGCATGAATATGCATGTATCCCTATCATATGATGTCTTTAACTCTTTTGGGAAGATACCTAAAAGGAAAATAGCTGAGTCAAATAGAATTTCTGTTTTTATACTCTTTCTTTCTTTCTTTCTTTCTTTCTTTCTTTCTTTCTTTCT
>NW_004955420.1:1874118-1900092 GCF_000276665.1 Chinchilla lanigera
ACATCCCTGGCTGGAATTTCTATTTTTAGTTTTTTGAGAAATCTCCACAGTGATTTCCATAGCACTTGTACTATTTTACACACCCATCAACAAAGCAGAAAGTTCCTTATTCCCCTGCATCCTTGAGAGCATTTGTTATTTGATTTATTGATGGTAGCCATTCTTTCTTGAGTAAGATGGTATCTCCATGTTGTTTTAATTTGCATTTTTCTAATGGCCAGCAATGTTGAACATTTTTTCATGCATTTATTAGCCATTTGTACTTCATCTTCTGAGAAGTGTCTATCCATTTTGGTTGCCCATTTTTTGCTGGGTCTTTTATTCTAGGGGGTGTAAATTTTTTTGTTCTTTATATATTCTAGATGTTAATCTTCTGCCCAAGGAAGAGCTGACAATTTTTTTTTCCCACTCTGTAGGTTGTCTCTTAACTCTTTTGGTTGTTTCCTTTGCTGTGCAGAAGCTTTTTAATTTGATATGATCCCATTTATTGATTCTCAGTATTACTTCTTGTGCAAATGGTGCTATGTTCAGAAAGTGCTTGCCAAAAAAAAAAAAAGAAAGAAAGTGCTTGCCTATGTCTATGTCCTTTTGTAAAGTATTTGGCTTTTTTTAATGTTAATCTTTATAGCATCCAGGTTTTAATCTGCTTAATCTTTGCAGACACCAAGTTATGGAAGCTTCTTTTATATCTATCTATCTATCTATTTATTTATTTATTTATTTTTGCCAAACTGAAAACTTTTAAAATAATTTAGCTGTGGGCTGGGGATTTAGCTCAGCGGCAAAGCGCCTGCCTGGCAAGCGCAAGGTCGTGAGTTTGGTTCCCGGTACCGGAGAAAAACCAGAAAAACCAAAATAATTTAGCTGTAACTTTAGCTCTTGATTCTCAAAGTAGAGCTGGCTAAAAGCTCCCCAACAGTACCTATGCCACAGCTTTAACATCAGTCTGCCTTGAAATTTCCTCTGCTAAATGAATTAGTCTGCATCTCTCCACTTCAGACTCCTTCAAAGTCTCAGGACATGAGAAAAATGTACGCAAATTTCTTTGCCAAGCATAATACACATGGCCTGGAGTCCAGTTGCCAATGCAGTCCTTGTTCCTAACTGAAACCTCCTGAGCCTGGTTATTACTGGCTGCATTTTTATCAGCATTTGAGTCTTCTGAGCTTTGATCAGTATCTCCCACCAAATGCAGCTTACAGTGTTCTAGGGCTGCTTCTCCAAATAGCACCTCCAAACCTTTTCAAACTTCTCCCACAAGCCAGTTCCAAAGGCTTTTGAGCCATATGTCAGGTAGTATCACAGCAATGGCCCACTCCTGGTACCAAAATCTGTCTTAGTTTCTTTGTCACTCACAGAATACCCAACATATGCAAATTAAAGGAAGACAGGTTTACTTTGGCTCATTGTTTATAAACTAGAAGTTTTAGTCTATAGTTCACTGGCTCCAAGACATAGCGGTGTGACAGAGGGGTGTGGGAGAGAAAAAACAGCTCATGGTATGGCTGCAGGAAGCAGAGAGCAATCAAGGGTGGAGGGAAGGAGATTTCTAGGCCATGCCCCTAGTTACCCACCTCCCCCCAACCAGGCTTTACCTTCTGATAGCAAATTAACTAAAGCCCCCATAATCCAATCACCTTTCAAAAGCACCACTTATAAGAGTCTGTGTGGCACATTTTCAATATAAACTATAACAATCTTCAACACAAGCTTTCTTCCTGGTTTTGTTATATTAGAATATTAGAATGTACTATCTGCACTGTTTGTCCTCTCTTCCTCCTTGAGAGCAAATTATTTTCTCTGGATAATACCTCCATTTTTTTCACTAAATAAATACCTCGGTGTGTTCCGCAAGGGGTTAATGCTTCTCTCACACCACAAGAGCCTGTACAAAATACAGCACCCAAGGAACTCTTGACCATACTGTTAAGCTAGGAGAAAATGGTATGGAACTCTAAAATACATTTGAATATGCTATGATTCATTTAGATATCACCATTCCCAGCAAAGAAAATGAAGGCCACCTTTCCAGTGTTCACATTCACGGTAAGGCAGGTATGGGGAGGGGAGGGACAAGTATAAACAAGGAAGGTCCACGGTAACCAAGTTCATCAACAGCTCCTTCATCACAGCAAGCTCATTATCCCTGGATTATCATTTGTGAAAAAGGAATATTTTTCCTGATAATTTAATAAAACTTAGATAATATGAGAATTAATTTGACATTTTAAAAAAAGGAAGAAAAAGATTTTTAAAAGCTATTAAAAGATATTTAAAAGCTATTTTAAAAAGCTATTATGACTGTTAGCCTGAAGGACAAAATGAACTTCTGTTTTTTAAGTGGATCTGCATTTTTTTTGTGCAGACTGAACAGAGAGTTTGTGGACCTTTTAACTGGTGAGATGAGTGATAGAGAAAATGGATTATCAGGTTACCAGCCACTGAATAAACCAGGCCAGGCTCGGTAGGAATGAGTTTTTCCTTAATGTATGAGATTCCTGGTTTCATCAGACAACTGAACTCAGTCAGTTAGGATTTCAACAAATCCAAAAGTTTTTCCACTAGTTTTCTAACAGCCCACCTATCAGCTTCCCAAATAAAAACAAAACTAATAGGCGATATAGCAACATTTAAAACAATGTAACAAACTTCTATTATATATTCTAGGAATTATTCAAAAAACTTCATGTCTTGGACGCCTTCCCATTTAATGTAAACATTAAATATCATAAACATGAGTTAAAATTAATAATATAAATGAGAATGTAAATGGGGAAAGGAAAATTAGAGCAGGAAGGGATGAGGAAGAGGATTAAAGAAAACGGAAGTTAGCTGTGTTATGCACATGTACCCGCTCCCCGAGATGATTGTAAAGTGCACGTACTGCAAACATAAATTATTAAAAAAAAACTATGAACCTTATAAAAAAATCATTTGTTCTGAACAACAATTGCAAAAAGTACTATTAAGGTGATGGTGGGGCTGAGGATTTAGCTCAGCGGCAAAGCGCCTGCCTGGTAAACGCAAGGTCGTGAGTTCAGTTCCCGGTACCGGAGAAAAACCAAAACCAAAAAAAATAAAGGTGATGGTGAAACCCAGTTTATTCCTAGACAAAGGAGCTTTGACACCTTTGCCTGTGGTTCTCCACACTTACAAAAAGGCAACACTGTCAAAGATGGGTTAAAACAAAGACCATTTACTATCACTGTCTATATGTTTCTGTTACCAACTCCAATTATCCATTTGAGTTTAAATTCCCTGCCATCATTTGAGGTGCTGGTTTGCATCTCTTAACGAGACAGTGTATTTGGGGGGCTCTTCCCTTATTTCAGTATCTACCAAATAAATATCTACTGAGCACCTATTATGGAATGGACTAGGCACTGAGGATTCAAGAATGAATAAGACACTGTCCTCATTTGGCTAACTCATGGAGGGCCAGTCTATATGGCCCAACCAACAAAACTATCCTGTGCAGGTACACAGGGTGTACAACGGCTGTGCAAACCCGGGAGGGGTGTGGAAATGCTTCAGCATGCAGGGAAAATGGCTGGTCAGGGCAAACTCTGCCGCATACAGGATGCTTCTGTCCATTAGCAAGGAAGGGGGAGAGGGCATTCTAATCACAGACACCAAGGCAGGAGAGTATATGGTATGTCTTGTCACTGGATGGGGGCAGGAAGATATGCATATTGAACCTGCTGGGAATTAAGTGGAAGAAGTATATGGTAGCCCATCGCAAAGGGTCTTTCCTGAGGGTAAGTGAATCTAGGGCCTTCAAACCATGCTATGTCCTCAGCCCTTTTATTTTTTTTTTTTACTTTGAAACAGTTTCACTAAGTTTCCCAGGCTAAGCTTGAACTTATGATCCTCCTGCCTCAGCCTTCCAGAATACTGGGATTAGAGGCATACACCATCATGCCTGGCCTTGAAAAAGGTCTTCATTGCCATGCTAGTGAGCTTTAGATCTGGCTTTTGGTGATAGCAAGCATGGAGTGACTGACCGATTAATTGGTTGGTTGGTTGATTTTGGTGGTACTCTAACTTTCAATCCTCTCACCTCAGCCTCCTGTACGCACCACTGCTCCCAGCACAGAAGAATCTAAACTATAGCATAATGTAATCTAATCTGTGTTTCAGCAAGGTCACCAGGGAAGGCTGGAGGCAGAGAATGAGCAGTATTCCATGAGATAAAACTCCAGCTGAGCAGTGTCCACAAAGGGAAAGGGAAAGAGGTATAAGGAAAGATTCTATAACCAGCTAAGGAGTAAGAGGGCAGGGAGGCAGGAAGGACTTCATTTCTCAAGCACGCAGGTATTGGCCAGGTGCGTGAGAGCTAAATAGTGTGACACACACAGCTCACTTCCGGGGGGTGATGGGGGGGAGGGGGACTGGGGTCTCAGCAGGACGAAACTGGAACAGCTGCGCTGAGACAAGACCTGCGTTGGGCAATCAGGGGCCGTGGGTGATCTTCCAGGGAAGCTGCAGGAGACTGGAGAAGGGGTGGAACTCTAACATCAGCTAGGACCTCAGCTTGCAGAGCCTCTTTCAAACACTCCACAAAACAGGGAAGACAACTGAGAGGGAAGCTGAGCCAAGTGGAGGTCTAGACGTTGGGGCATTCTGCATGCTACAAGGAAAGATTTAACAGTGATTAAATGGTTTCATATCTGTATGCAGGAGGATCCCACAGAAAGCCCCATAAAAGAAAAGCAGACACAGAAAGACTTCCAAGAAGTCTGGGACAGATAAGAGACCAGGCAGATGGAAGCATTTGCAGGCTAAAGGAGTTTATTTCTGTGGCCTGTTTTCTGTGTTGTTTTGTTTTGGGGCTTATTTGTTATTATTGCTGTTTTGTTTTTTGGTTTTTTGCAGAAAAGAGAAGCAAGGCCAGTTACGAAAAAAGAGAAGCAGAAGTTTATTTGTTGCCTACGGTGTCACATGCATTGTTCTGGTTCTGAGAATAGAAAACTGGACAGACAAACCCTGCTCCCAGGAAACCTGAATTCTAATTGCCATTTTAAATTGAGCCAAGTAGCAGCACCCCTACTATCTTCAGTTTCATAGTGAGGTTTAGGAATGGAACAGGTAAAAAGGATACAAATCTAGTCCATTGTTTTGCAATGGGGAATCAGCCTCATTCCATCTCCTCCACAAATAAATATGTAAAGATCTGGAGTATTTATTATTTAAAAAAAGTCCTGCTTGCACAAGTGAGTTACGTAGACAGAACTCTATTGTTCGCACCGTTTTTTAGATGCTTCATTCATACATGAAACAAATCTGGATTAGACTTACTGCCTGCCCAGACACTGTATTATAAAGAACACAATAAACAAAACAAACTGTCTGCTCTTGTGGGGATTTTCATTTTAACACAGTTCAGGTGGGGAAGAGGAGAGCAGCAATAACCAAACACCAACGTTGTTACACATCAGAGCCAGAAAAAACAGAAAGCAAAGCCCAATGACAGGGCGGGACAGGATTCCATTTTAGATATGTGGACAAGGAAGGCATCTCTGGTGGGTGATACTGAAGTGCAGGCATGAAGAAAGTGAGAATGCAATCCCACGGCAAAGGCAACCCTTTAGGTCATAGCTTGTTAGAAAGAACATTCACTATGCCTCTCAGAATCTGCATCCACTTCATAGAAAAGCTTAGTGATTTTTTCCCTTATCTGCTATACAACCAACCCTCAAAAAGACTCGACTCTCCCAAGGAATACGCAAATGTATTCTTGGAATCTTTTTTATAGATGTGGTCATTTGTCTCTTGCAAATCATGGACATGGAATTCCACGCAGAGAGCATGCTAGTTCCTTGTACCTGCACACCTCCTGGCTGTACAGTCAAGACTGCACTGTGAAAACCAAAATGCCTTCACCAATTTCCTCTCCCACCTAACCAATCACAAGGTTTCTGAGAAATCTCAGTTGACTTGGACTGCCAGTACCTAACCCTGAGCTTGAACCAAATAAAAGGTTCAGGAGCTAATTGTTGAACAAACAAATGGAAGTTCTACTTGTGAACTGTATATGAAAGAAGAATTTACTCAAATGTGATAGAAATCCCATAGTAAAGGTCCTATATATGTTCTCACAAAATTGGGGCAAACATTTGCAACTCTATCTTATGAAAAGTTTTAAATTTCCGTTTTCAAGTAAATTTAAATCTGAGACAACAAGATGGAGCTGCAAAATCTGAAATATCTCAATGTCCAAAACTTTTTAAGCACTGACATGATGGCACAAGTAGAAAACTCCACAGCCAATCTCATGTGCATCAAAATACAGGCACACTGAAAGTCGTGTATAAAATCATCTTCAGCCCATGTGTTTAAGATGCATAAGAAACATACATGAATTTTGTATTTAGATTTGGGTTCCGTCTCCAAGATATTTCATGTGTATGCAGATATTCCAAAGTTTTCAAATATTTCTGGTCCCAAGCATCTCAGACAAGGGACACTCAACCTGCATTTAGTATAAAAGAATATAGAGGTCCCAGGGGCTGGGGATTTAGCTCAGCAGCAAAGCGCCTGCCTGGCAAGCGCAAGGTCCTGAGTTCAGTTCCCAGTACCGGAGAAAAACCAAAAAAAAAAAAAAAAGGAATATAGAGGTCCTGTAGTTAGATCAGTACACAATGTTATGAATATGCTAAACACCATTGAGCTATACACTCTAACACATGTATAGAGCATAATTCATATTATACTAACAAGAATCATTCATATACTTTATGGTATGTAATTATATGTAAATAAAGCCATTATTTGGGAAAAAGAATGAGGGAGGAAATTTTCTTCAATAAAATATTATTGAGGGGGGCTGGGGGTTTAGCTCAGTGGCACAGCGCCTGCCTGGCAAGCACAAGGTCATGAGTTCGATTCCTGGTACCGGAAAAAACAAAAAACAAAAAACAAAACAAAAAAAAGATTATTGAGGATGCAAGTCTTAGCAGTAAAAAAGAGATCTGCAATTCTGATTTTTGTTTAAATTGAGAAGCTATCATTGTTTTGATTTCTTTAAAAAATACCATTAGCATCTCTGTACAAATGAGAAAAAAAGGTACAAATGAGAAAAAAAGGTACAAATGAGAAAAAAAAATTCATGCTGTTAGATGGTGTCTTTTCATTTGTTTTTAAAGCAAATTTAAGTGCTATTAACTTTGATGAGTTCACAATAGCTGATGAGCCTCAAAACTCTTTCCTCACCTAATGAAAACATCAAAAATAAAGTCTTAATTATCTAGGATAAACAGAAAGGGAGAACAAAGCAGAAAAAAAATAGCAAAATGTACAATTAGTACAAGATTCTCCTCTTAGCCAATAATTATCCACCCACCTTCTGCAAATACCAGAAATGAAGAAATAATGATTTGTTTTTCACCCTGTGTCTCTCTCCACATGATAACAACTAGATAACATAAGCGATGGGCCACCTTGCTGGACTGACCCACACCCTCAAGAGCACTCACCCTTTCTTGTGTATCCAGCCCAGGTCAGCTACAAGAGATTCTCTCTCCCCAGGGGTAGAGTAAAGAAACAGGCAGCAGCCATTCTATGCTTCACACACTTCTGCCTGGTTATTCAGTCAAATACTAATATACTCCTACTATGTAGAGGTTTTTGCAGATACTGATATAAGGTTTCTGCTTAGCCAATGTTCATGAGAAAAGAAATTATCCTAGGCAGGACTGAAGAGATCAGCGGAAAGTCCTTGACAATGAGAGTATATGCTCTCCCTGAATTCAAGAGATGCCAGACTTTGGCTGCTGCTCCCGATCTTCTTGCCTGACTGCTTGCCCTACTACAAATTTCAAGTTTGCCTAGCCAGACCCTTGGTGAGTAAGGGAATTCCTAATAATAAGCCCCTAAATACATATACTTGACTAATTCGGCCTCTCTGGTAAACCCTGGCTGATTCCTGATGATACAGTGTACCTCATGAGAGGCCAGAGAAAGATCTCCTGGCTTGGAATTATCCTGAAAGACACTAAACACTCTCATTCTTGCAAGGATTCCCTTTCAACTTCTTGTAGTAATGGCCAGCAGCAGGCAAGGTTGTAAATTAATTAATTTTTCAAACAAGTGAATTTGCAATCATTTAGAGATGGAGAATGAATGATATGCAACACCAGCAGCTGCTGGGGTGATTTCTGTGACTAAGCTCCGGCCAGGACCATGGAAGTGGGCGCTGAAAAGGGGAGACAGGCCCTCCAAAGGGAGGTGGCAGGGCTCTCTTCCCCTCCTCCTCCGTTCTCTGCCACAAATGAGGCTGCACACACTGGCATCCATCTGGGACAAAGCTCACATCCTCGGAACATCAGATTGGAGAGGTGCGGAAGGGCAGATGATGCCTGGAACCCTCTTGCCTGCTCTCAGCTCTCTGCCACCTTCCTGGCTGCCTTTGCGTGTGACATGAAACACTACCTACGGGTGTCAGCTACTTGAAGCAAAACACAGTTCCTACCTGACAGAAGGAAAACCAGTTTTCTCTAGCCTTCCTATTTCCTTAGCAACAGCCGTCTCCATCTAGGTTGCTACATCATAAGGTATAGCTATATTTCATTGCACTGCTATGCACATGGGGACACATTGAGTGTTTAAGAGGATTGGAGCAGACAAACAGCCACAATAAAAGCCCACCCTTACTTCTCTGTGCACCTATGCTTTGGCAAAAGAAGATGAGAAAAATTTTCAGTCTACAATAAATGCCTTCACAAAGCCACAAACTTTAATTCCCATGGAATAGAGTTTCATGTAGCAAGCCTGTGGGTTACATCCAAATCTACTTATTCGACAGATTTGTGCTGTAGAAAACTAACCCAACAGACAGGCTCTGTCTTTTCATGTTGGAGGCATCTAATTTCCGCCAGACCAACAACCCTTAACATGCCTGGGGTATATTTTTTGCTGAATGCAAACTGTGCGGTCATTTTGAAGCCCATTCTTCCGTTGTCTCGCTGGGCTTTCTGTATGCTTGTGAACATAACCAACAAGAGCGACAACCACTTTGGGTAGCAACTTTGCCAGCTTGAGCTCTATTGTGTTGCTAAATCACAGTTAAAAAAAAAAAAAAAAAAAAAAAAACTGCCTGACACATCAGGCAGCTGACAACTGTGGGAGGAAAAATATCAGGCCCATGACCAACAGGAAAATGAAGTGATTAATATGGAAAACACAGCAAGAAACATCAAACAGGAAAAAGCTGACACTTCCCACACTGTCAGCTTCAAGCAAATTTGTTTTCTCTTCACACTGACTATGAAAGGCTGGATCAAAGTATTGCCACAGTACAGATGTGTCAAGTGTCTTCCTGACCCTGAGGTAGTTGTAACACTGCAGAGAATGATTCTTCTTCCGAGGGAGGAAGGGAGGTGAGGCTAACATAATCATAACTCTGAAGAGATAAACTTGGGAAACAATACACATAAACACAGTGGGTCCCACTGGCCCCAGGAGGAGCCAGGGCACTTGGTTTAGGCTCCTTTGTTCCCACCATTTCCTTCCTTTTACAGGTCCCCCAGTGTTCTTCTCTGGCGGGTTCTGAGGGCCTGTTCCCGACACCTTCCTTCAAATACTAGTGTCCTCAGGGTTCTAATTCCATGTGTCATGCAAGTCTCTTCTCATTCTACCTCCACATGCAGAAGAGGGTCTAGTAGGGACTCAAAAATTTTCCAACTTTCCTTTTCCCAACACCACTATTTCTTTGGCCTTTTTCTCCTGAATGCCCAGGACCCACTGAACTGTTGCCTGTCCCACAGGCATTATTTTATCATGTTCAAAACTGGACATGAAAGCCAAGCGTGGTGGTACACTCCTGTAATCCCAGAACTCAGGAGGTTGAGGCAGGAGGATTGTCATGAGATCAAGGCCTCCCTGGGCTATATAGTGAGTTGAAGGACAGCTTGAACTACATAGCAAGACCTGTCTCAGAAACAAACAAACAAACAAACAAACCAAACATGATTAAACTTCTCTACTTTGCATCTCAATGCCATCCTTCCGGGCCCCACAGCCTAGCCACACATGTGCTGCCCTCCCGTAATCTATTCCCATTACAAGCCAAAATAATATGCTTACACTCTGGGAATGCAGATGGGCTGTTTGGGGTGGGGAGGGGTGAGGTGGGGGAATCTTGACCCTTGTGCATCCATCTGCCCAAGCAGATCAGCAAAGGGAGATAGGGCCTCAGCCTAAGAGCCTCTGAGCTTGCAGGAGAGAGAAGAGGGGTGGTGCCCTACCCACCCGGCCCCAGCTTGCAGAGGCCACAGCAGCAAGTAGCTGCAGGAAGAAGTGGGAAGGGCTGTCTTTCTCCTTCTCTGTGTGAGTCACAGAGAACAAACCCAGCAACTTCAGGCTCCTGGAGACAAGGGGAGCCAGAAACATTTCTGCAGAGTATACCTCAGGTTCCAGCAGCTTTTCTACAGCCCCTTCCCCAGATTCACAAATTTGTGAAGATAAGTCCTGACACGTGACTGCCTTGGCATGAACCCCATCCTGCCAGGGAATAACCAACTGCGGGTGGGTGAGGCCTCACCCACAAAGCCCTTTGGACCATGGTCAAAACCCAGGAAGTAAATGGAGTAGGGCTCTGAAAACACAGGTAGGCTATCTCCAACATATCTAATACCACCAACAACATATGCAGAAGCCTTTATTAAGTCCTACGTAATGACATGCAGCATGAACCAGTGAAATCTGCATGCTCTCTATTAATCTGCCTTCATTTGATCCCTCAGGCTGGATGAGTCTGAGGATATTTCTTAAATATCCTACCTTCTACTCCTATGATAGCTCTAATTTAAGTACTTTTTTCTTACCTCCGGACCACTTCCCTTCAAAGCATTTCTACAGATTGCTACCAAAGTGTTCTTTTAAAAATATAACAGCAGCCAGGCATGGTGGCTCATGCCTGTAATCCCAGCACTCCAGAGGCTAAGGCAGGAAGACTGCTGTGAGTTCAAGGCCAGCCTAGGCTACATAGTGAGTTCAAGACCAGCCTGGACTACATAGTGAGACCCTGTTTCAAAAGATAAAAAACAACATCAACAAAAACTCTAATGTTGTCCTGGGGCTCACTCATAGCTTCTACAACCCAAGAGCAATGATTAATAATTACATGAAATAAGTTCTATTAAACTCAAAGGTAGTAAGTTCTCAAAATTTGTCACCTCTTTTTTAGTGTACTACAGTCTATAAATATCTGTGCTGTTAAGATCATGTATATCTATTTTATCTTCATGGAAATATGGTATAATGTTGAGCTACTGCACATCAATTCCCAATTTCCCCTAACTTGATTGGCCATGGTAGAGGATTTTCACACATGTGAACAAACACTGTAAGCCACAGATCGATTTTTCTTTCGTTGGTTGTGTAGGCGTAAGAAAGTGATGGGTAAAATGTTAATAAAATGTGCAGTGCTTATAGTAGTTTTATTGTGAATAAACAAAAAAATTGAGAAGAGAGTCTCCTAGGAAGCATGACCTGAATCATAGAAGACGCTTCACAAGCAAGGGAAGTTCTGGAATATGCCTTTGTTGATTCACTTTCATTACAGATCTCCCTGAAAAGGAAAACAGCTATTCTCTTTTATCGATCGTTAACCATAGGCTGGCTATGGAGGTAAGAGTTCAGAAAAACCAACAAAAACCTGTACACTCAATTGGTTATATAGATTTTATAATGGAGTATTATATTTTTATTATGATTTGTAAATTATATGCAACACATCCTTCATATCAGTACCATTTATAATATGCATATGCACAGATGTGCACACACAGACGTGTTTCTGGAAAGCTGACTGTTGACTCTTATGTAACTGAATAGATGTTCCTGTGTTTGAAATTTCTCAACGGTGCCCTGCCGTGGCCTCTATGCATGATTTTAAATCCTCTCCAATTTACCTGCCATTGCCAGGGCAAGCCAGTCCCACCATTTCCGCACAAGTGCACCTGGCAGGGCCCCTCTTCCCTAGATTCCTCCACGGGTGCTTCACGTGTCACTGGGGAATCCCCCGGCAGTCACCCAGAAGCAGGGCACTTTTAATCCCTGGGAAACAAGAAACATGGTGAAAGCCTCTCCCTTTTCCTCTCCAGGTAAACTGTGCTGAGATGAATTTCATAAAGCTTCTCAGAAGATCCCGTGGAATCAGCAGCCAGTGACCTACAGCAACAAGTTCCTTCCCTGGCAGAAACAGGGCTCTGCACAAGGCCTCTGCCCTGTCTCCTGCTTCACTTCATACCGCGTCACACCTGAGGTCGTGGACACAGAGGACACACACACTCCTACCCATTGGAGTCTCACGTTTTGTTCATGCTATTCCCTCTGCTTGGAATTCTTCCCAAAATGGTGTGTGAAAAGTTGTAAAATTTTTTTACAAAGGAGGATCCAGAGCAGAAAGACCTGGCCCGAGGGTTACAGTGGCTACTATAGGTCAGAACTGAACACTATCCTGCTTCTTATGGGCTTCTGCTTTTGGCCCCAGAAATGTCCATGAATATCTCTAATCTAGTCCCAAGAGTCCACTGGATTAAACATGTGGTCTTTTTCCACCTGCCAAGATGCACAGACTTCCATTTTCCTTGTGATTATTTATTGCCTGAGATACTTTATCTCTTTCTAAGGGACGGACCATTCAGTGATTCACTCTAATTGCTCAAATATTTGCTGGCTGCTTGTTAGAAGTATTTACAATGAGTGCAATAAGAAAGACAAATGCCTGTATGAGTTAAGAGAAGTTTCTTTCTCAAAAAAAAGTCTACAGAGAGTGGGGATACGGCTCAATGGTGGAGTGCATGCTTAGCATGTGCAAGGCCCTGGGCTCCACACCAGGACCAAAACCAAAATGAAACAAAATAAAACAAACAAACAAAAAGAGATATCTATAATCCAGTGGAAAAGAGATGGTTGTATAAAATATAGCAATGCACGGTATGATTATTAAGATGCAAGAAACACCCAAAGAGATGTTTAATGTCTGCTATGTTTATAAAGAACACTTCCCAAAACTGTGAACATTTAGAGGATATAAAATGGGAGGAAGAGCAAGCACATATTAAGAAAATTAGACTAGCTCAAAAAGGCTATTTGCAGATGTAAATATTTAATAAAATATTTACACCCTTCTCCCTTGTCCCAAGGAACAAATAACTACCAAATCTGTGGCTTCTGCTGCAGATGCCTTCACAGCATCCTTAATACCTTCCTGCTCTTCTTGAGCCCATTCCCACATCAGGACTGGACTGCCCCAATCATTCCTAACTGGTCTCCTGAAATCACTCTCTCTTCCCAAGCCATCCATCACAACACCAGAGCTGCCTTTTTCTGATCATGCTGCTCCTCGGCTGCCAAAGCCGAAAACCCAAGAATTTCTCTAAATTTCCAGCTCTTATTCTTCATTTCATCTGTTCCTGGTTGTTCCTTCCCCCACATCAACTCTCTACTCCACCTAAACTAGAGAATATCCCCACTCCATACACATTCTGTACTCTGCCTCCCAGCACAAGGTTGCCATCCCCTGAAATATCCGACCTGCCAAGGCTTTATTCGCTCTTCTGATCCTGCTTAGCCTCTCTTCCATTCAGGTGTCTCAGCTCTCCAGTTCTTCATTCATCTTTCACCCCACTTCTCCACTCCCTGCTTCCCACTGCATGTTACTTGTACTTATTTCAGAGCATTTAATCTTTGAATTGTGGTTACTGATGTGTCAGCTAAGCCATTAGGTCAGTGCTTCTCCAACTGTAGTCTCCAAACCAGCAGCATCAGCATCATCTGGGAAGTTGTTAGAAATGCAAATTTCCTGCCCAGCCCACACTTGCTGGATCAGACAGACAGGGAGAGGCCCAGCAGTCTGTATCCTGATGAGCCCTATGGGGGATTCAGGCACATAGAAGACTGAGAAAATCTCTACACCAGATTATAAATCCCCAGGGGCAGTAGCCAAGACTAAGGTTAATTCTCCAGCTCTAGAGGCAGGGCATGAAACAGAAAGAGGGCTGGCAGAATTTCTCAACACAGATTCACCAGGGTGACCCTAAGTGGCAGATCCAAAATCAGAACTCTAGTTATCCTGACTACCAAACTAGCATTCTTTCCAGTATGTCCATAGTTTCTAATAGTGAATTTGGGGCATTTGAATATACGCATAAACACCTATATAGAGCAAAAAATGCATTTCAATTACTAGATAACAACAAATTATAAAATTCACAAATCACATAATTTTCAATGAGCAACTTCAAAAGGATGAATTTAGTTGGCCAAGAAGGCTTACTTAGAGATGGCCTTGTCTAAGAGGACACACCCTGCCAAAACTGAAGAATAATCAGCTGACAAATTGTAATCCTTAAACTTCTCACAGCATTCATTATTAAAAAGTAACCTGGGGCGCAGCTTGTAGCTGAGTGGAGCAGAGCTTGTCTAGCATGTGTAAGGCCCTAGAATTGATCCTTAGTACCACAAAAAAAAGTAAATTATGTTCCTAGAATGGTTTCAGAGGCAACCCCGGAAGCTTGTCGTTTTTTAACATATTACGTTATGAGTACCTGTCTTTTGAGCCTACCTTTTTACAATGTACAATATTGGGGGCAAAACCTGGCATGCAGTGATTTTTAAATTTCTCATTTATTTTGGGCCTCCTATTTAAAACTGACTGAAGTTGGCTCAAATCTTTGAGAGTTTATTCTCTTTCCTTCCATCTTTAGGATCTTTTGGTGGCTTAGAACTCCCTCATTACAATTCTTTTTATGAGTTTCGTGATGGCTGTCATCTGTGGACAAGTTTCTAATCCATTTTCCATTTTTCCTTAACTCCTCTGTAAAATGATAACATCATTAACCCTTAAAATGTGAAACCAAAAAAACTTTAAAGGGATGAAAAAGTTTCCAGGCCAGTGAATCCAGGTCACACTCAGGAATACTTTAGACTGTGCTCTTGTGAAATAGCAATGGCAGGACAATGCAGGCAAGATCAAAGCAGACAGGTTAAAATGCTTCAGGATAGGACAGAAAGCCAAAGGACAAGGGAGTGCCCAGGGAATGGGAGCCACTCAAACGTCTTCCACTAAAGTAACTCTAAACCCACTTTTGTAACATCAAGCAACAGGTCCACATTTTTAAGAAAACCAAGCTTCTGTTTGGAAAACGATTTCTGCCAGTCCTGTCCAGGGGGATGGGGTCTCGGTGCCTATTCCCAGCAGGGTAGAGATCTTTCTTCTAGGGCTGTGATGTCTCCCTGGTTCCACAGTCAGCTCTGAGTCTCAGGGCCCACAAGGCCAAATGACGATCTTGCCTTATCTCTCCTTGGCCCAGACCACTTGGTTTGTGAGTCATGACAAAGAAGTGAAATTGTAGTCATCCCTACTAATTAAACATATGGACATTTTAAAATAGGGGTGATTTTCACAGATCCTCTGAGTTCTTGGCCCCAGAAATGAGCTATAAGCTTCTGATGTTTAGAAGTCTTCATGGTAAGGGCCTCTGACTTAGTGAACAAGCAGATAAGTACAGATAAATTCTGGATGAAATCAAGGGAAAGTGTCAGTATGAACACATGTTTGGCACAAAAATTAAAGAAAAGATTTGAGTGTTTTGTTTTGCTTTGGTGTGTTAAAATAATGCTAACTGTGTGAAGTGTTTATCCTTCATGCTTAACTTGCACTTAACTACTATGTAACACAATAATAACGTCTTGACACAGATTAACCCTGTGTTTGTGTTTTTGTTTTGTTGTTGTTTTGGTGCTGGGGATTGAACTCTGGGCCACAAGCATGCAAAGCACAAACTCTATTACTGAGCTAAACTCCAGCCCTTATTATCTGATTGCAAAAACAAACTCCCAGGCCCGTCACCAGGTCCTAAGGCTGAACTCCAGGCACATTATTTGATCCTACTGGGAACTAAACCACACAGAGGCCTAAGTGGACCATTTACGGGGTCAGCCATGCTGGGATGGGCCTCACTCTTTATGGGAGGACTGAGCCCTCCCTAGAAACCAGAGCGTAAAGGCTGCATGGATAACCCACCACACACCAAGTCACCAGCCAGCACCTCATTTAGGAGCATCTGACCCATTTGGCCAAGTAATCTGATCTCAGAGGATAACCGTCTGCCCACAACTCATAAAAAAGAGGGATTTGCCTTCAACTCAAACCATTCCTTGAAGTGTTTCTGTGTCTATAAACTGGCACAGGAACAAGGACTCCTAACACCACTGGAATTTAGAACAAAATACAAAAGAAAATCTATAAGAGCAGTAAAAGGAATGATTTATTTTTAGAACACTTTCCCTCTGTTAAGCCAAGTCAATAAATGTGACAGGATCTACAATCTGTTCTACTTTTAGATGCTTTAAAAGAGGTAAATATAAGATTGCACAGAATTTATTATTTTTTCTTTATCAGGCAAAAAATATTACAAGTCAAATCCTTTTGAACAAAGGACAGGAGGCTGACTTGGGAACTCCTGTAACAAGTCTTCCAGCAGTAAGAACAAGCAGAATTTTCAGTTTCTACCTTTTTTTGTTCAATGCTAAGGATC
The DNA here is from genome assembly GCF_000276665.1 of Chinchilla lanigera. Taxonomy (NCBI): domain Eukaryota; kingdom Metazoa; phylum Chordata; class Mammalia; order Rodentia; family Chinchillidae; genus Chinchilla; species Chinchilla lanigera. The sequence goes on from NW_004955420.1 coordinate 1,890,663, forward strand.
AAACCCAAGGCTTCCCACATGCTGGATTAGTACTCTACCACTGATCTGTGCTCACAATCCCTTTAGTTTCCTATTTAATGAAAATTCAAAGGAAAAAAAGTTTCAAAAATATCCTTCACTCCTCTGTTATTAAACTTCCTAGGGATTGTGGAAACACGGATAGCTATAAATCCCTCAATTGGCTATCTCAGCAATAATTTAAAGTACTGAGTGCACACCAAAAAAACAACATAAATACTTCTATTTTTAATAACTACTACAAAAAATAAAGAAAAACATAGTTAAAGCCTAAATAGTAATTTGCTTTTTATTATTCCCAATAAATAAATAAGGATACTAAAAGAAAAAAGAGGAGGGAATATAAATATATAGAAGAATAGTTTTCTAATATATTTAAACATAAAATTTAAAAATCATTGAAAATTTAAATAGAGGTATACAAGATTATAGTACTACATTATAATGCAAAGTATAAGATAAATATATATGAGTTCATACAGACATGAAATAAATAACTGCTTAAGAGAAAGCATGTTAGGGAAAAACTAAGGAGATCTGAATGAAGTATAGATTTTATTTTACAATGCCTCAATAGTGATTTACTAACTGTAACAAAATGTACCATACACCAAGGTAAGAGGTTAGTAATACAGGAAAGCAGGTACCCCTTGTGAACTTTCTGCATGATCTCTGCAACTTTTCTACAAATGTAAAATAAACAGATGAGTTCTTAAAAAGAAACTATGTAAAAGTATATTGTGGTTGAATGTGAAGTCCAAAGAAGCTCTAGAATTCTGCTCTCTGCATTCTTTTGCTCCATTAGCTATTCTGCTCCCAGACTGCCTGCCTCAGTCAGTTTAGGCTGCTGTCACAAAATACCTTCGACTGAGTAGCCTATAAACAACAGAAGTTTATTTCTCACAATTCTGGAGGCTAGGAAGTCCAAGATCAAGGTGTCAATAGATTTAGTGTCTGTGCCATGTTTTTATTGTAACTTCACATGGCAGAAGTACTGAGAGGTCTTTTTCTGGCCCTTTCCTTTTCCTTTCCTTTTTTTTTCCAGTACTGGGGATTGAACCCAGAACTCTCCCACTCAGTGAAATACCCAGCCCTCTTTTTGTTTTTTATTTTGAGACAAAGTCTCACTAAGTCACTAAATTGCCCAAGCTAGTCTCAAACGTGTAATCGTCCTGCTCAGTCTGGCCTTTTATAAGGGCACAACTCACATTCATGTGAGCAAAGCCACCATAACTTAACCACCTCTTACAGGCCCTACCTCCTAATACCATCAACCTGGGGATGAAGATCTCACATAGGAATTCACATAAATATTGAGACCGTAGTATTGCTGCTGAAAACAAAGAACAGTTTGAAAATCAAGAAAAACTGGGCCATACTATCATTATAAAATATAGGCTCACTCCAGGTGGCCTGGATTCTGCTACATAATTCAGAGCTGCTCCAGATGACGGCATTAGGCACAAGCTCAATGCACGTGGAACTACATCTTAGACTCACTAGCCAATACTAAACATTCTGTTGTGACCCAAAACTCTGTGGCTGATAGATTCTCCAACACCAGCATGAACCAGGCCTACTGCAAATATAGAATGAAGACTTTCACCGCCAACTTAGTAACCTCCTTGGCGATGGATCTGCACAAATTACTTCATCATTAGTCAAGTCCATCCCATGTCTTCTGCTGAGATAAGACAGGACAAATGTCTCCAGCATGGATTTCTGGCCTCCTTATGTCTCACAGAATGATACGTGCTGCCCTGTCCCCTATCACCTCACTGAACACTGCTCCTGGTGGAATTCAAAAAAGGAAGCTAACAAGAGTTTCCCAAAAATAATCACAGTTACTTTACGTTACTCTCATGTGGGTTGACCCACTGCATCATAGATTACTCACCCACAGGACAAATAGGTATAAGTGAATCAGGTCCTCATAAGCTCCCTGAAAAGGAAAGGCGATATTCATATAGGAACCTACAGGTTTTCTTTCTCATCAGTTGACAGTAGCACTTGTTTCAAACTGCAGTAGTATCACAGCAGTGAGTCACTGGCATGTCACATCTGTAAAACCAGAGAAGAACAATTAGAAAAACAGATGAACTGCTTAGGAACCTAGAGTTCACACCAATATCACATATGTAGAACAGTTAGGAGAAGCATTCATTGAGCAAGTAGTTAATGAGCACCTACTATGAATCAGGCATATCACTACATTCGTGGAGCTCATATGAAAACCCAATAAATAAAACATGACAAGGTGAAGTAGTTCAGATAGTGGTAAATCCTAGCAAAGAAACAGCCTGAGGTAAAAGGCTAGAACAGGTGAGGTAGTGAGTACAGCACTGTAGACTGAGAGAGAAGGCTTTCAATAGACTGGGAAATCCTCTCCAGGCAGGTTACATTTGACCATTTTCAAATCACTAAAAGCAAGCCAAGTGGGGGAAGGGTGCTCTAGGTAAAGAGAGAGGTACAACACAAAGGCCAAAAGTCACAGTAGGTGTGTTCAGAAAAAGGAAGACCAAGTTCTAATGAAGTCACATAAAGGTTGAAGAAGACATAAAGCCCAGCATACCTAACTACCGCATTAGTCTCCCTGTGCTACATGGAGCTGGTTCCTTTGATAGGAATGTAGGGTCTAAGAGGACTGAGCACAAGGACTTAGCCCAGTATGAACGATGTGTAATGGGACAAGCAGTAGCCTCTGATTACCAAGTTTCACAACATCAGAATTTTCACCCTAACAAACATCAAGACCACCATGCAATGTGGCCAGGGAATAGAGCCTAGAGCAAGGTGCACAAGTGTCAAGGCTGGGCAGAAAGAGCCCATAGGAGGGGCTTAGCGGACACATGGGGTACTCACCAGAACTCCAAGGGAACTTAAAAATCACCATTTTGAGCCTCATCCCCCAACAATCCCAAGTTAGTAGAAATGTCATGGGACCTGGGACCCTATATTCTACTAAATTCCCAGATTATTTGCTTAGTCACACCTTAGAACTACAGTGATGAAGGAAGGAGGCCAAGATCTTCTGAAGGAGGCAAGCATCAAAAGAATCCTAGCTCCATAAAAGAACAGAATCAACCTGAATGTAGCTGAGTTCTATAATGCTAGTACTAGCCATCTAAAACATTAGTACTAACCATCTAAAACACTAGTACTAACTAGTATTAACTGTACAAAATAATAGGAAGAGAGAAACAAGAACATTGCATAATTAAGTACATTTCCTTCCTCCCAACCACCTCCCCAAATTCAGAACCACTAAGACAGTTGAAAGAAAAGAATTGGGCAAATCTCATCGTTCACAATGAGAGAGAAGGAGGAAGTAGAAAAGCTCCACAGTCCCGCATGAGCAAAGTGGTACGCTGACAAATGTCTAACACCCAGCTGGAGGTGGAGCGGAAGCCCTAACTGTAGTGTCTGCTGATTTCTGTGGTGTAAATATTCCCACCATGGCAAATTTCAAGCTACCAACATGACATCACTAGTACACACAAAAACCACAGACATAAGTAAATCTAATATAGAAAGTAGTAAATTATGGGGTGTGGAATTTATTGCTTTTATTTGGAATATATTCTAATGTAAGTTTAAAATCTAACCTTCAGGAATTTTAAATAACTTCTTCAATAAAATTCCTGAAAACATAAAAAATCAACTCTTACTATGACTCAGTTTTGGCAAATCAGTTGTAAAAGCTTTAAAAAATCATTAAAAATTGCTATTAAGTGCTACAATGGACATGTCATTTTATATATTTTTATTTCTTTTGGATTATCTCCAGAGGACAAATTCCCTTAATCAAAATGTTTGTCTATATTAAACATATTGCCAAGTTTCCTTCCAAAATAATTATATCAATTCTATTCTGCAACAAAATATTATAATTGTTCCTGTTTTCATTCAGATCTGTTGACTTGAAAGATTAATAAATAATACTTTGTTTTTAAAAAAAAACAAAACATAGCAAGATATTGCAATTGGCCAAATCACTGGGATCTTAGGGAACCCCATTCTCACTCAATAATTCCTCCTGTGAAAAACTAATTTCTCCTGAATAGAGCCCAATCTCACTGTCCACCCCAGCACTAATTTCCAATTTACTTGTTTTTTTATGCATGCTGCTGCTCCTGAGTTTAAGGCAGAGAGGAAAGGACAGAGTGTGAAAGATGGAAGCATACCATTTTTTGTGCCATTTCTATGGCCCTGGCTATGTGCTAAACACTTTCCAGGCACTGTTGCCTGCAATCACCCACAAGAATCCTGTGAGACAGAAACTATCTTATCCCCAGGCAGAGATAAACAGGTGGAGAAACTGAGGCACAGAATCCAATGACCTGTTAGATGGTGCCAGAGCCCTCAGTATCTGAATCCAAGGTCTCAGTCAATATTCCTTCCAGTAGGGACCACTGGGGATGAGGCTGTGCCTTACAAGACTCCCAGGCTTGGTCTGCCTTTTCCCTGGCCCACCCAGCTGCATTTTCAGCCAAGACAGTGGCAAATCTGGCACCGAGGTAAGAGTTGGAGACTTCGCTCCATCTATGTGTTCAGCTTTAAGATATTTACCATCTACAAAACCTAACAGGTAATCTTTCCCCCTCAGAATAACAGGGCTATATTTCCAACACACTTCCCTCATCTTTTTTAGATATTTTTGACAATCGCTGTGAAGTTAGGACCAAAAATATACTTCATTCCTATATCCTGTACCCATACCTAACATTAGTTTATATGCTTTTGTTTCCAAGTGGGAAGAAAGGTGAAATTTGAAAGACAAGATTTAAGATTCAATTTCAATGTGTTTTTCCTACAATTAGAACCCTTGACCAAATTTCCCACTTTTGGTTCTGCTTCTGCATACCACCACAGCCCCATATATCTGGAATTGTTTTTCTGCTCTACATAAGAGACCCCCAATCCCAACCTGCCTAGTCAGTTTTCTTATTTGAAGGACACTTGTATTAGAACATGAGTAAAAACCACTGAGAAAACAAACAATGAAACGAGTAGAGCTGCTGATAGAAAATGCCAGACTGTCAATTCTGTCAGTTTATTTTTAAGAATGAGTAGTTAAGTAGTACAAATAAAACAAGTAAGTCACTAACCACAAAAGTCTTCTAAACTGTGAGTAAAGTTAATCACCATCTCCCTTCATCCATTAACTACTCGCTTTCATCCAGCTCTCACCGATCATACACAAAAATGAGCACAAATAGTCCATGAACACAAGGACCTTACCTTCTCTCAGAAAGACAGACAATGAACAAAACCACTGCAAGCCCAATGATTCTAATTCCATACTACATATAAGATCCACCAGATAGAAGCAGTATAAGCCAGACGAGACTGTTGAGAAGAACGAAGCAGGCACTAATAGCTCACTTATATCTTAATGCACCCAAACTTTGTTGATTAGCAACCATTTAAACAACACTAAGATCACTTCAAGATAAACCAGAGGAAAGATCACTTTCAACTGCTTTTGATATTTCACAGGTATTGTCCTTTGGTGACAACACTGAGCTGCAGGCTCCGCACAGAGGATTCACCAAGGTCTTCCCTATGGCCCTCCGCATCTGCTTCTCCCCTCTCTTCTTAGCGCTTCCCTTTTCTCCAAGTTATTCCAGGTTTCCCTCTTCCAAATAGTGTTTGTAAAGGCCTATCTCGAAAAAAAAAGCACTGTTGAAAACAAATGTTTACTTTCCTGTTTTTTGTATAGAGTTTGTAAGTTGATGACCTTAGACGTCTCTCCCCGCTAACCCCAACAAAGAGCCAACTTTTGGCTGATTTTCGTCTGTGTATCACAGGCTTTCAAAAGAGGCTGAACTGCAGATCCAAAATGCTGCAGAAAAAATGACTCAGCACAGAAGAAGATACTCCACTTATCTAGAGGGGAGCCCAGGGTCACAAGCTACAGCAGCAACTGAGAAAGAAAGTTGGGATTCCGGAAGCCTAAGCGGTCCAGAGTCAGCTTCCAACTTTCGCTCTGCCCACCTCTGCTGTAACTTGGGCCCTTATTTAATATACTCCAGTGTGGTCATAACAATTTTTAAAATATTGAAGTGTTTTGCTCCTGATTGGCAAATAGTGTCTTGGTATCTCCAGACCTTCCCAAGATCACTACCCCAACCTCGTCACAATCAACAGTAACACCCCAGCCTAGCAGCAGGGTCTTCTACCCTATCCCAGTGGTGGACATAGCTTCCCACCCCTGGACAAAAACATGCCCTAATTTGACTCCCTTGGCTGATCTGTGCTATGACTGAAGTTATTTATCCCTCAGGACAAGGACAAAATGGGAAAACAAGCTGAAAAAAGTTAGAGGGGTGGAATTGCAGGCGCCTCTCCCCACCACCACCTTTGCACTGGAGATTGAACACAGGGCTCTCACACTGACCTACATCCCCAGACTTTATCATTATCATCATCATCAATATTAGTTTTAATTTTGAGAAAGTTTTGTTAAGTTGCTGAGGCTGGGCTCAAACTTTTGATCCTTCTGTCTCAGCTTCCCAGAGTGCTAGGATTATAGGTCACATATTCAACTGCAGACTGTTTTTCTAGATAGGAAAGCAATGTCCCTGGATGAGGCTGCCTACAATGGAATCCCTTCTCTGCCATGAGCTAGTTGTGTGATCTCAAACTATAAAGTGGGGGTAACAAGATTACCTACTTTACAGGGCTGCTTTGAGCATAAAATGCTTACATAGTGCCTGTCACAAAGTAAGCACTGTATAACTGTTTATTAAATAAATAGTTGCTGGGCGTGGTGGCACACACCTATTATCCTAGCACTCAGGAGGCTGAGGCAGGAGGATCGTTGTGAGTTCGAGACCAGCCTGGGCTACCAAGTGAGCTCAATGCCAGCCTGAATGGCATAGTAAGACCCTGTCTCAAAAATAAATAAGTAAATAAATAGTTAATTTTATTTCATCACTGTAATGTTTATTCAATAACTTTTTATATTTAAGAAAGTTTCACAACAGAAAGATAAAAAATCCTGTGACAGTATGAGGCAGTTACATAACATATACTGTTGTTTAATAACCCAGCAGTAAAACATCTGGGATCCAGATTTTATAATGCACTGTAAATGTAGGAAACTGATGTACTAGAATTTATTCCCACTGAAGCCTGAGATGTGATTTGTATGATTCCTTTTCTAATCACAAATGTCACAGGCTTCTAGAAAGCTAAAGTTACACATTTCTCATTTTAACTCTGCTACAAATTTTAGCCACACCCTTGCAAATATATTTTACTTGTGGTTCTAAGACCTAAGGGATTGTAAACATTAAACCAGGCCTTGCCCAGCTACAGCTTTTCTCTTGAACACAATGACTCATCCTAACTGCATGTCTAAGGAGCCGTATATTACATGCTGGGTCCGCCAGCATAGATCTTTAGTAAACACCTGGTGTGGACAGGAAATTGCGAAGTCCAACAGCTGGCTTGATCAAGATTGCTTTTACTTATGAAAAAGGCACCACAACCTGCACTCAATCATAATTTAAATAGGTCCTACCGCACTGCTAAAGGAGACAAAACTATTATTTGTTGCTATTGTTGCTCCTGTTAGCTATTCAGTGGAGGAACTATTAACAACAATAACTCCTTTCCCGTTCCTACCTCTTGATAGTTAAACCTCACAATAACCTTACACACAAATTTAACGAGATCAAACAGTAATGTATTAGACCTTTTCTAGAGGAGACAAGATTTACTAAACACCACCTAGCTGTGGCTTTTCTGCTCTCTTTAAAAGTGCATTTCTCTAAAGCTAGAAGAGACTCAAGCCTTACTTTAAAAAAGTAAAGCCTCTCATACATGTATTATTAAAATATTAAAACCTTGTAAGGAAGATAAAAAGATCTTGTGGATGGATGGTGGAGATGATAGCATAACAATATGAATATTTTAATGCTACACTTAAGAGAATACACTTAAAATGGTTCAGCATGGTAAATTTTATGCTGTATGTATGTTACCACAGAAAAAAGTAAAATAAGCATTTCTTAAAACCTTGCAGAAATTCAAGTAAACTAACTTTTAACAATAATTTTGAGTTCAGGGGCTAGGGATTTAGCTCAGCGGCAAAGCGCCTGCCTGGCAAGCGCAAGGTCGTGAGTTCAGTTCCTGGTACCGGAAAAAAAAAAAAAAAAAGAAAAAAAAATAATAATTTTGAGTTGGGAAACACACTACATAGACAACTTCCAGGGAGAATTCCCTACTAATTAGTTATAAATGAATCACTAAACCTAAACAAGAGTGTAAATATTCTGCACTACAGTATATAAATATTCTGACAGAGACAAACACGGGAAAGACACATTTTCCTCAAAACCTTCCCTACTCACTCTTTTTATATGGAAAGTTAATTGCACTGGATCTTTAAAAGCCAGGCTGGGAGTGTATACAATTCGTTAAAGGGTCCCCAAGCAACACTGAGAGGCAGTACAGATGTGCTTGCAGGCATGTCACAAAACCTTTAATACTGAGAGATCCCAAAACAAATAGGCCACATGTAAATGTGGTGTCTGTTAACAGGCAAACTGTAGACTCGCTACCTTCTCTAAGCTTTCACTACCTCGCCCTTAAACTAACACATTTAACATACCTCAGAGGTCTCTGGGTACCTTGTCTCCAGGGCCCTTGGTGGCCACAAAAGAGTTAGCTAAACTGAAATTGCCAGGCCTAGCTCCCTATTCTGGAGGGAGACTAGCCATCAAACGCAGAGGCTCCTGTGATACTAAAGATTTCACCTGTGTTTAATGCTTCATGAAGAAAGTAAAGACAACAACTTCCAAGTTTAGAAGGAGCAAACTTAGGAGTGGCCTAGATCTGAGTGTACTGGACCGTGGCTTGAAGGGCATCCCCAAATCTTTTGGAAGACAGCACTCCTGATCATCTTGAGTCGAAGCCAGAAGAACGAGCCCCTTAACACAAGTCCGGCTTCTGGCCCTTGGCCCCCTGGCCTTGCTCCAAGCCGCCGGTCTCCTCGCCCCACTTCTGAGTCATCACATCGCATCGCGGCCCCTGCAGCGAGCAGCTGTGTGGCCGCACGCCCAGGACCGAGCTTCGGGAGGGCTGGCTGTGAACCCTGGAATGCAGCACTTCCTGGTTGCTCGGGGATGCTGGTGCCATCGCGACCGCCGACCCTGTCACACCACAGCGCGCGAACCGACGGCGCACGAGATGACCCCGAAGACACAGACTCGCTCCCTGGCGGCGGCCGGCGGCGCATCCCGCCGTGGACGCCCCGACATCCGCCGGGAGCCCGCTCCACTGTGCGCTCCAGGCAGCCGCCCGCCCCTTCTGCAAAAGCGCGCGCCGGAGTGGCCCGCGCGGACTCCTCGGGAACGGAGCCCGGAGGCGGGCGCAGGGCCCCGGGAGCCGCCCGGGGGTTCGC
>NW_004955420.1:1900390-1958639 GCF_000276665.1 Chinchilla lanigera
GTCTGGCTGCTGCCGGCGGGCAGGGGACGCCGCGCGGCCGGGCCTGAGTGCGCGCGCGGTGCTGGGTCTCACTTCTCTCAAAGTTCCCCAACTCACCGCAGCCACCCGGGGGCTGCGCCCTAGCATTGTTACTCCCCGGCGGTGCCCGCGCGCTGTGCGGAGGGCTGGTTGTCACCACCCGCCGGCCGCGGTTCATAAGCAAGGACACAGTGAATCGGAGGGTGAAATATCTGGCCCCAGGTAGCACACTCAAGTAGGAGCCTCAGTGATGTTATCTTCGTGCCATAGTTATCGCCAATCTACACGTAAAGAAACAGGCTCGAAATACTACAGTAAGCAGCTAAAGTCACCCAGCTTAAATGGGAATTTGTGCCTTGGTGTCTCTAAAAAGAATCGTAGTATAAAATTATAAATTGGGAGTAAAATATGGAAAAATTCCCATTCCACCCGCCCCAACAATTTGGCCATTTTTAGCCCACTTTGAACAGTCTAAGAAAAAGAGAACCAGTTGTCATGTGGCTTGAATAGCCGCCCCTTGGGAAGGGGGTTTTGAATATAGGCCATTTTTAACCTCATTACGCAATGTCGCGTCCCACCAAAGCTAAAAGGAACGAGGACCTCCACATACACCCAGCTTTTAATGTGGGGCACTTTAAAACATTGAGTGGCTATTACACAGCCGAGACTGGCCAAGTTACATAACGTCTTACTGCACACATGGCACTACATGAAATGAAAAATACGATATTTCAGCCCCAAATCCGGGAAGGGGGTGAAATTATAGTCTGGAATTCAGTTTTCCTGTAACCTATAGTTCTCAGCCTTCCCTGGACTGCATTTTTCTCTCTTGAGCACATCTTTTCTTAATGATGGGAGACTCACATAGCCATCACTCTTTCCTTGCTGACAGAAATAATTGATGTCTTTTGAATCCTATGATACTAGCGGGTTTCTACAATTAAACACATGGCCCTCTGCGCAAACAGTGTTGCCTAAGAGGAGTTTGGCAAGACTACCACAAGCCTGTTACTGAAAGCCTAAATACCCTCCTTCTCCCCTCTTTCTCAAGTTTTATTAGTCACAGATGATTTGATAAGTATTATGCACTCACGTAACTGCACTCCTACAAGCTTGCCTTCAGAATTACAGTGCTTTTGGTGGAGAAGCAGCAAGCTGTAAAATTGCATCCCAGTTTCTTAAGGGTCATCATTAAAACAGCTGGCATTGACCTACAACAACTGGTCTTTCTATTAATTATAATTAGAAATAAAAAAGTTTTGGGACCACAAAAATCTTTTTAAATTAAGTTACCCGTACACACCACATACACACTTAACATTTTGGTATATTTGCTATCTTTGCTTTTAATCGTTTTTCTATACTTAAGACTTTTTCTAAACTTGATCTCATTGGTATTTATAAACTGAATATTTTTAATTCATCATTAACTTTTCTTTAAAATATAATTTTTAATGGTTGGAGAATAGTGTATTACCATCCTTTATTGATCTATTGGGATCAGTAACTTTTAGGATATTTTCAAGTTTTTTTACAGTTTATAAGTCATGTAAGTGTAAACACTGGGTTTATCATTTTTATTGAGATCTCTTAATTTTTAGGGTAGATTCTTCAAGGTGGACCAGTATTTATAAACATTTTTAAGATTCTGCCATGCTACAAAAATACTTGCCAGAACTAAGTATGATCTTGTTTATAACTTGAAAAGGTGATGCATCCAAGTCATATCTTGTTTTAATCAACATTTCTTTGATAATTAGTAATACTAATCACTATTTTTCATGCTAGTGATTATTTGCCTCATTTACAGAGAATGATATATACATCTCCATTGCCTGTTTTTTCCCATGATGAATTATTACATTTCTCTTTCATTTGTAACAATGTTTTCCGTAGGAATGGCATTGTAAAATTTATATATGTGGTCTGTAAAATTTATATACCACATGTTACTCTCCCAGATTTTTTTCTCCAGTATGTTTTATATCTCACATTCAGAACACCTAGCTCAATTTTGGGATGCTGACATCCATCATCTTTTGTGACAGTTCCCTCTTCTGATAGAGAATTATCTCTCCATTCCTGGGCATTGTCCTGGCAAGAGGGCAGCTTTCGGCAGCAACCTACTGAAAATGGTGGACCCACTTCAAAGCATGAAGGAGCTAAGGATGTTTGAGATTGGGCTCCACCGAGTTGAGGCAGTAGTGACCCCAGCAGCAGCTTTGCCCTTACCTAGGTGACCAATCAGAGGCTGTTTCCTATTTCTTGGTTTTATTTCAACTTCTTGATGCCTGATTGGGTTCTGCTGTTCCCCCACTTCATGTTGATTTTATGGACCCACTGTAGCCCTTTTCCTTCAGATACTGAGAAGCTGCATTCATTCCTTGTGTCCAGAAACCTTCACAGACATAGTCTTTGTCACTCTTGAATCTTGCTGTCTAATAGATTAACAATCATTAATTTCATTCATTCATTTATAAACATTTACTTGCTGATATGAAATTAATTGATCACTGCACACATGTTAGTAAGAAGACACAAAATATTTTATCCTAAATCATCCTGTGACATAAATCACTTTTGCCTCAGTGACAGGATGTGAAATGGGTACAGTGTAGTTAGGTTCAAATTTTTTTAAAAAAGAAAGAAAATTTACAGTGGAAAAGAGGAAAAAAATTCTCAAGACACAATGAGGAACAGAGCAGATATTGCCAAGGAGTATAGAGGTATCATGTCTCTACATTCTCCTTTTCACTTCTTGGGGACCGTTCATAGATTTCATAATTTGTCCCATTAACAAATTTGTGGGGCATCTACTATGTGACACATGATGCCTACCACCTCAACTGCAACACCAAGAATCCTTCTCAGTCACCCATAACCAACTTCTGTGAAAATTTTTCTATCCAACAGGCCCAAAGGAATCAAATTCACTATATCTAATGACTAATTTTAAATGTCTGTTTTTAATGCATGCATACTTTTTTTAAATTTTTATTTTTGGAGCAACTTCTGAGAAGAAGGCAGAGTAGTAAGCAACAGAGAAAGAGCCTTTCCAAGATTTGCTGTCCAGACACTGGAATGTAGCAATGTGAGGGAGAGGACGAAAGTGGGTCCCCTGGACACAGGAAGGATCTAAAGCAAGAGCTGAAGCCCAAGGGAGAGTGAAGAGAGAAATGTAATGAAGAAGGAGAAGGCAGGTGATGTCTTCTCCCTGAGTTGGGACTCACTGAGTGAGAGGACTGGTTCAAACCTGGAGACCCAGAGAAACTGCTGGCAACACCAGAGAGACACAGTAGTGCAATGGAGCAGTGGATGCAGTGGACTGCACTGGCTGGTGAGTGACACAGATTTAGCTGTTCTGCATGAGAGAGTGATTGGCTGGGAACCATCTTGGAGAGGGGCCAATTTAGCTTGGAACTCAGAACAACTGCTGGCTCCATCTAGCGGCTCCAGCTGAGTTCAAGCCAAAAGAGGGCCCACTGATTGCTGCAGGCTGAACAGGTCTGGTTCCAACCTCATGGTCAAAAACCAGCCTGAACTTCAGGAAAAATAAAAGTGCAGGCTTGCTGAGATTTTCCACTGTCCTACCATAACCTTACTGCTGGATTACTGGGATAAAGGAACACAGATCTAGACTCTGTTTCCATACATTTTCTGCCAGTGACAACAGAGATAAACCTGGAAGTAGACATTTTTTCTGTCTCTCTTTTCTTGTTTTGTTTTGTTTTGTTTTGTTTTCCATCTAGTTTTTATGTGAGTGTAAATGTGCCTTCTAGTTTTCTGTGGTTATTCTTTTGTTCTGTTTTTCTTTTTATTTCTTCCTGCTCTCTTTCCCTCCTGTCTTCTATACCATTTTCCAAAAGTTTACATGATTCTCCTTTGTCCTCCAGTCTTGCTTCTAATGTCTTTCTCTTCCATTTCTCTGTTTTTACCCTAAAGCCTTTTAAATTTTTCTCCCCTGAGGGTAAAATTGCCATAGTGAGCACTTATTTACTGCATTTCTTTTAGATTTTGTTATATAACCATAATCTAGTTCATATGATTAAAGATGGCAAATTAATGGTTATTTCAATTTGTCATTTTCTAGACTGTGTTTGATTGTTATTGCTGATTATACCACTTTAGCCAAAGGTATATAATTATTCTAGCCAGCTGTTCTTCCTGGTGTACCAAGATTGTGATTGCCTAGGGTCATAGAAAATACTGTGGGCCAAAGCCAAAGAACTAGGGGCTGGGTCAAGTAGGCAGAAAATTCTCATTCCCAGTAAGTTGAAGAGTGGGATCTTGCAATAGACTCAAAACTGAAAAACAAGCTACACCTGGAAGACACCTCTGAGGAATAGTCATTTCCTAAGGGTATTAAATACTAGCAAGAAAGCTACCCACCACAGGCAATTTATAAGCATGAACCGAGGAATTAAATTTTTAAAAGATAGAAAATGAGAAGACACTTAAACAAGATGAAACCCCAGACATCCAGTTCACCAAAGGCAAACTCATGGGGGAACCAGGTGGGACAATCTAAAAGCCACCCACCTGACCTCACTGAGGTAGTAACAACAAAGCAAGTAAATGAGGCTCTAGAAAAAAATCAAATCAGAAATAATTTCTTGGATAACTACAGAGATGGTAGCCACAATGAAAAACATGCTTAGCAACTCTAGAGCAGCCACAGATAAAAAAAAAGAGTTTAGGAAAATGAAGTTGGAGTTTAGGAAAATGAAGGAGACTATGAGTGCCCAATGTAAAAAAAGAAAAAAAAAATTGAATCCATAAAACAGATTCAAGCAGATATCCAGGAGACTAAAAATTCCACTGAAAGTACCCAGCAGAATAAACCAGTATAAGGACAGAATTTCAGACACAGAAGAGAAGTTTGCAATTAGTGATCATGGAAAGAAAGATTTCTTAAAAGTAGTGAAGGAGCCACAAGAAAGCTGCTAGATGATGCAAATAAGAAATAAGAACAACATAAAATTAATTGGAGTTGATAAAAGAGGAGATAGCACAAATTATATTTTTTAAAAAACCTATTCACAGTTATCATCACAAAAAAATTTCCCTGGAAGGAAATAGGAATTTGACATGCAGTTAAGTGAGGCATATAGAACTTCAATTAGCCATGATCAAAATAAATCTACAGGAAGGCATATAATAGCTGAGATTCTAGAAATTCAACACAAGAACAGAATATTAAAAGATGTTAGAGAAAAGGCACAAATAACCTATAAAGGAAAGCCCATCAGAATCACAGCTGCCTTCTTAACACAAACCCTCAAGTCAAGGAGAGCTTGGAGCAAAACCCTAAAAGAAAGCCCTGAAAGAAAACAACCTCCAATCCAGATTGATGCACCTGCAAGACTTTCAAAATTGATGGAGAAATAAGATACTTCCACAACAAAGAACAGCTAAGGAAATTCATTAACACCAAACCAGCACTCCAAAATGTTCTGAAGGACACTGTAGAAAGAACTAAGTAGGACTGCAACTCCATGAATCCCAACAGAATGAATCCACCAGGCAAGGCAACCAATTAAACAGAAGGGGCATAAAAGGGTGCCAACAACAGGAAAACAACATGACAAGGACAAGTCACTGCATATCAGCTGTTTTTACTAGTATATGTCTACAGTACATAATGATCATATTCCTTCTGGGGAGTAGATAAATGTACATAACTCATCTTTTGTTTGTATCCCCTCCCTTCTTTCCCCTCTTGGCCTTTCTTAGGCCTCTCCTATTTTGCAAAAGATGTATCTCCCTATTTCCTATTATCTGTCTTTTATTCTGCTCTTTATTTATATTTTGAGTTTCTCATATAAGAGAAACCATACAATATTTAAGATTGTGTGTCTGATTTATTCCTCTTAACATTGCAGTCTTAAGGCACATTCATTTTCCTATAAATGACTCCAACTTAACCCTCTGTCCTAGTTACTTTTCTCTTGTTGCTGAGACAAAATACCAGACACCCCAAATTAAGGAAATGTATTTAGCTCAGTTTGTGGAGGTTTTAGTCTGTAATCAGCTGGCTCTAAGGTGAGGTGTCACGGAAGAGGGGCAACAGTTAAGGTGGTGGAAGGCAGCAAAAGCAACAAGAGCAAAAGGGGGAGAAGCAAGTCTCTTTTTCCCCCTTAAATTGTAAGCAGACTATCCTACCCATGACAGGTGTAGCACTCACATCAACCCCCTGCCCTCCTCTTGCACAGGATGAGGATGCTAACAAAGTAAGGACCCTGGTTCCCTGCTAAGTCACTTAGTTAAACTTCTAAATGTCTCAAGTTGACACAGTGTATCAACCATTACACCTTCTTTATGACAGAGAAGGACTCCATTGTACAGATATACCATCTTTTCATTATCCATTCATCTGATGATGGAAACATAGGCCGCTTCCAAGATTTGACTATTATGAGTTGTGCTGCTGTAAACATGGATATGTGTGCATCACTGTAATATGATATCTTTAACTCTTTAAGAAACATACCTAGAAGGGGAATATCTGGGTCAAATGGAATTTCTAGCTTTAGTTTTTGAGGAACCTCCGTACTGGTTGTACTGGTTTATATTCACACCAAAAATATAGAAGGGTTCCTCTACCACCCTCTGGCAGCCTTGCCAGCATTTGTTCTTATTTCATTTTTTGAGGATAACCATTCTTTCTGAAGTAAGATGAAATCTCAGTGTTGTTTTAATTTTCATTTCTCTAATGGCTAGAGATGCTGAATATTTTTGGTGTATTTATGGCCATTTGTACTACTTCTAAGAAGTGCCCATTCATTTCACATGCTTGTTTTTTCTAATTAGGTCTTTTATTTTAGGGGGCCTAATTTTTTTTAGTTTTTTTATATATATTCTAGATGTTAGCCTTCTGAGGAACAGCTGGCCTGGTAAATTTTTTCCCACTCTGCAGGTTATTTATTCTCTCTACTGGTTGCTATGCAGAAGCTTTTTAATTTGATATGATACCATTTGATGATTCTTAATGTTATTTCTTATGCCATTGATATTCTGTTTAGAAAGTCCTTTAGTGTGTGTCTATGTCTAAGTGTTCCTGTTTTAACATTTAGAGCTTTGATCATTTTGATTTTACTTTAGTACATGGTACTAGATATGTAGGTCTACTTTCAATTTTTCTGCATGTGTTTTCCCAACACCATTTGTTAAAGAGGCTATATTTTCCAGTGAATGTTTTTGGCACCTATATCAATCAGATAACTGAATGTGTTTGGGGTTGTTTCTGTATCCTCTATTCTGTTCCATTGTTCCATGTGACTGTTTTATGCCAGTAACATGCTGTGTTTATCACTGTAGCTTTGTAATACAACTTCAAATCTGGAGTTGTGATACCTTCTACTTTGCTTTTGTTCTCCAGAATTGTCTGTGCTGAGTCTCTCCTGCTGCCATTTTAAGACTGTTTTACCTACTTCTGTGAGAAATGACGCTGGCATTTTGGCTAGGATTGCATTAAATTGGTATATACACTTTGGACATATTTTCATTTTGACTATACTCATTCTGCCTACACAGGAATAGGGGATATTTTTCCATTTTTTTTTTTATGTTCTCCACAGTCTTCTTTTGTAGAGTACTGTACTTTTCATTGTAGAGGTCTTTCACTGTCTTGGTTAGGTTAATATGTAAATATTGAATTTTTTACATTATTGTGACTGTACTTTGTAAAAGTTCTTTCTCAGTATGTTCATTATTGGTATACAAGAACACTACTGATTTTTGTGTTGATTTTGTAGCTCACTACATTGCTAAGTTTGGCTATTAATTATAGGAGTCTTGGTCTCCTATGAGTCTTTTTTGGGTCTTCCATGTAGAGGATCATGTCTGCAAAAAAAGATAATTTGACTTTTTTCATTTCCAATACATATCCCTTTTGTTTCTTTCTCTTGCCTGATTGCTCTGGCTAATTTTTCAAGTACAGTATTGAGCAGCAGTGGTGAGAGTGGGCATCCTGGTCTTATTCCTGATACTAAAAGAAAAAATTTCAGATTTTCCCTATTTTCCCTATGATGTTGGCATTTTTCCATAAATGGTCTCAATCAGCCTGACATAAGCTTTTTCTATACCTATTCTCTTCAGGGTTTTTATTATGAATTATTAGATTTTTGCCAAAGGTTTTTTCAGCATCTATTAAATGATCATGTATTTTTTGTACTTGTTTCTATTTATTGGATAAATTATATTTATTGATGTGTATATGTTAAATCATCTCTGTATCCCTAGACTGAATCCTGCTTGGTCATGATATATGATCTTTTTCATGGTTTGTTGCTTTCTGTTTGCCAGTATCTTATTGAGGATTTTTCTGTGCATGTCTATTAAGAGCTTGGCCTTTAACTCTCTTGTTTGGTTGAATCCTTGTCTGGCTTTGGAATTAGAGTAATAGTAGCTTACAGGAATGACTTTGAGAGTACTCCTTTCCTTTCAATTTCATTAAAGAATTTGAAGAGTATGGCATTCGAACTTCCATGAAGTTCTTGTAGAATTCAACAGTGAATCCTTTGGAACATGGGTTTTCCTCAGTTTTTATGATTGCTTTGATTTTATTGCCTGTTACTATATTATTTAAGGTTTTTTAAATATTCTTGGTTCAGTTTTGGCAATTCATACATATTAGGACTCCATCTATTTCCTCTGAATTCTCAAATTTATTGGAGTATGAGTTCTTAAGTAGTTGTTAACTATCATTAATTTTGGCAGTGTCCCTTGTTATTTCACCTTTTTGATTTGTAATTGCATTGATTTAGGTCTTTCTTTTGTAAGATTGGCAAAAAAACTGCCTATTTTGTATATTCTTTCAAAGAACAAGCTCTTTGCCAGGTGTGGCAGCTCATTCCTGTGATCCCAGCACTCAGGAGGCTGAGACAGAAAGATCGCCATAAGTTTGAGTCCAGCCTGGGATACATAGTGAATTCAAGTCCAGCTTGAATTGCATAGTGAGACCCGATCTGGAAAAAAAAAAAAAAGCAACTCTTCTATTTATTGATTCTTTGTATTGTTTTTAGTCTCAATTTCATTAACTTATACGCTGATCTTTATAGTTCTCTCCTTGTACTAGCACTTTGGATTTGGATTGTTCTTTTTTTTTAGGACCCAGATGTACATCATTAGGTTATTTATGTGAGTTCATTCTGTTTTTCTGATGCAGGCATTCACAGCTATAAATTTTCTTTTTAGAACTGTTTTCATTGTGTCTGATAGGTTCTGATACGTTGTTTGATTCTAAGATCTATTGTTTGATTTGAGGCCTTATTATTTGAGGCCTTATTGTTTGATTCTAAGAACTATTTAATTTCTTCCTCAATTTTTTCTGTGACCTGCTGATTATTCAAGAGTGTATTATCTAATTTCCATATGTTTGCATAATTTCTATTGTTTCTTTTGCCATTCATTTCTAGTTTCATTGCACTATGATCTGATAATATGCATGGGATAATTTTGATTCTTTTGCATTTATTTAAGCATGCTTTATTGGCTAATGTGTGGCCTGTTTTGGATACAACTCCATGTGGTGCCGAGAAGAATGTGTATTCTGTTGCTGTTGATTAGAATACTCTGTAGTTAGCTATTAAATCTATTTCTTGGAATGTTTAGTTCAACTCTGACATTTTGCTGTTGATTTCCTATCTAGTTGATCTGTCCATTTGTAACTGTGGAGTATTCAGGTCCTCCATTATAATTGTGTTGATATTACCTGATCTTTACGTCCAGTAGAGTTTGTTTTATGAAGATAGATACAACAATATTTGGTGCATAAATGTTTATAATTGCTATCTCTTTCTGTCTAATTGTTATCTGAACTAATATATCATGATCTTCTTTACCTCTTCTAATCAGTTTTGGCTTGAAGTCCACATTGTCTGAAAATAGGATAGCTACTCCTGTTTGCTTTGGGGTTCCTGTTACATGGAATATTGTCTTCTGTCCTTTGATATCTTTTTTTAGTCCATGAATTTATTTTTGGGTTAAATGTTTTTCTTGAATACAGCATACCGTTGGATTTTGTTTCTTGATCTATTGGATTAATCTGTGTGTTTTGATTGGAGACCTGAGACCATTCACTTTGAGAATTACTACTGACTATTCCTGTTATATGATTTTTCCCTTGTTGATTCCTCCTTTTTTCTTCTTCTACTTAAGTGGTCACCCTGCCTGATATATGTATTCTATTAGACCTTTTGGCTTTGTAGCTTCATTATCCCTTTCTAGGATATTCTTGAGAATTTTTTGGAGCACTGGCTTGGTGGTCATGAATTCTTAATGTGTTCTCTGTCATGGAAATACCTTATTTTTTCATCAATTTTGGAAGTTAGTTTTGTAGAACATATCAGTTGGTTTGAAGTTGTTTTCATTTAGGGATTAAAACACTTCACTCCAAGATCTCCTGGGCTTTATGGTTTATGTTGAGAAGTGTGCTGTAATTCTAATGGTTTTTACCTTTTATAGGTAAAAAATTATTGCTTTTTTTCTAAGAACTTTTAATATTCAATCCATACGTTGGACTTCTGGAATTTTGACTGTGATGTGTTTCGGAGAGGTTATTTTCTGATCATGATTATTTGGGGTGCTATATGCCTACCTTATCTATTTGTATGTTAAATTTCTTCCCCATATTTGGAAAGTTTTCTGCTATTATTTCTGTAAATAGGTTTTTTTAATGCCATTGTGCAGTCTTCTGACTTTTCACTAATTCCAATTAATCTTAGATTAGTCTTCTTTGCATCATATAGCAAAGAAGACTAATTGTTGCATCTATTTTTATGTTCTCTTGTTTTCAAGGTATCTCTGAATAACTGGTCTCAGACAGCAACCTTTTTCTAATTCTGACCCTCTGTCCTCACACTCATCACTTCTGCTACTTTATACTTTCTGTAGAATTTTTAATCTCCTAAATTTCCTTTTGGTACCTGTACATGCACTCTAACTCACTGTTAATTTGTCAGGCATGTTTTGCATCATTTCACTTAGCTCAGATAGCTTTTTATTAGTGTCTTCTGTAAACTCACTAATTATTTTGTTTATTAAGTCCATTATCTGTGTAGTTATATCTTCTTTGAGCTCACCAAGCACCTTACCAACCTTTTTTATCTCCTCTGTTTCCTTTTGAATAATTCAACTGTGTGACTTTTGATTTCTTCCCCCTCAATGCCCCTTGGATCAACTTTGGGGAACTGGGAAGTTTGGGGAGACATTTTGTTGCCGTGTCTTCTTATTTTTCCATGCAGATGGTATGGAAAAATAAGGTATTTCCATGACAGAGAACACATTAAGAAATTCCTTTTTAAATTGTATTTTTATGGATTTGTACATTTAATACAAACTAATGTGATTGTTAAACAAGCAAACATGAAGAAGGACATGCAAAATAATACAGTCATATACCAGTTGATTGCAACAATTATATTAAAGTAACTATAAAAGCAACTGTAATTACCCCCCAAGCAATAAATTATGAGGTAAAAATGAACTCAAGATAGTAAAGGCTGTGAATCCAAAATAAAGAAAAGCCAAGCATTTTTTTAAAGTTAACCTATTTTTGACCTATTATTGAGCCTTAGAATTAACATAAAGTGCCTGGCATGGTGGTGCACACTTGTAATCCCAGTACTTGAGAGGTTGAGGCAGGAGAATCATTGTAAGTTCAAGACCAGCCTGGGCTACAAAGTGAGCTCAAGGCCAGCCTCAACTGCATAGCAAGACCCTGTCTCAAAAAGACAAGAAAAAAAAATTAATGTTAAGTGTATTCACTGATTCATTCATGAAAGCCCACTATGTTGCATGTACTGTCTTAGTAGCTGAGGATATTCCATGAACAAAAGGGATGACACTCTTGCTTTTATGAAGTGGGAAAACATAAGGTGCATCAGCAGCCAGTTTTCCTATGGAAAAAAAATAGAAGGCAAAATAAAGTAAAAGATAAGATTTCCAGGTGGGGATGGGGAGACTGCAGAGGTTTCTTTGATAAAGCAACAGTGAAGCAGAAGAAAAGAAGGTCTCTGGGAAGAATATCAATGCAGTGGGAAGAGGAAGTGCAAGGGGCATATGTGGCATTCTAAAGGGAGAGTATGGAGGAAACTTCAATAGGACAGGGTATGTAAGAAGAGCAGTGATAGGAAACAGAATTAGGATGTGATAGTAGCAGGTGCCCATGGTTAAGGACTTTAAATCCAATATGAATTAGCATGGCAAGCTTTAGGCAGAAGAGTGCCATAATCAAACTTTTGTTTTAGAATTTAGAAGGACCATATTGACTACATTATGGAGAATTGAATGTATAAGGGCAATAGTGAAAGTATGAAAACAAAGTGATAGTACAAACAATGATGAACTCAAGTGTAGTGATAGAGGTATTGAAAAGGGTCAGATTCTGCATGTTTTGGTATGAGAATGTTCATGAAATACAGCCCTATTCATAAAGACATTAGCTAGACCCTGGCAATATGAAATTGATGAGATGGATTAGTGAAGGCATCAGTAGGACTCAATTTGTTACATCACTATTGCATTTTTAAACTTCAGCTAAATAATATCCTATTAGTTCATGAAAATATAAATTTGAAGTCTTGCAATTTCACCCCACAGAACTCAGTTCTACCACTATTAGGCCAGATCGTACCACACATATTCCTGTGTCAAAATTAAAGACACACTTCCTGTTCCCATAAAGTTGTCCTTGGCCTTCACCTAAATACACAACAAATTGAGCTATTTAGTTCATGACAGTAGAGCTGGTTGAAAGCAGTTATTAGACCTCTAGTCTCAAATCATCTTGCCTCAGACTCTGGCAGATGTTAGCATGCTTTGCATTTTCCATGTAAAATGCTTCCACAAACATTTGTTTAGTTTTATACTCCCTAAGTAGTTTAGATTAAGAAAGTTGTGTTTTTCATATCAGCAAATGTTTTTATTTAAAACAGAATAGAAATACTTGTTACAAAGTTTTTTTTAATGATAGTAAGAATAGTAAAATCTCCCAGGGTAAGAGCCACTTGGATTCTTGCCCATATGCTCTGTAATCATTTAAGACTCCAGAGAATCATGGAAGTGTTTTCTTGGCAAACATTTGCTAATAGCCAAAGGGATTGCAAAACATTTTCAATTCCCTGCATCGTTTTTCATTTTTAAGTAGAAAGGTCATCCTATGGACATACAATAAACTGTTGATAGTATTGTTTTTCACACTTGTACAATCTGTTGCATGAAAGTTGCACTTTCAAACTCACGCCTTAGGCAGGTTTGCAAGGGAGTCGGCACACCCTTCACATACCAGATGGGACAGCAGCCTCTAGCAGACACAGTTTCCGATGAATTCAGGGCACACCCTGGTGTCAGAAATTCCTCTAAGGATAAAGTAGAAGGGGAAAATGTGTGTATTTATGTGTATAAATGTGTGCATGTATGTATATATTTCCCTTATGGGGCAATCTGTTTGAGTTACATTTTGACCTTAAATTACAGACCCTAAACACACAGATAACAAATTGATAGGAGATATAGGTAGATAGATAGATAGTAGGGATTTATTGTGAGGCTTTTTCTCCAGAGCTATTACAATATGGGGATACTCTCAATTCTCTTACTGATGTCTCTGTGCATGTGTGCATACATGCGTTCATTTATATGTGTAATAAAAGTGTATTTTTATATGTGTGATATGTGTATATGTGTAATATAAGTGTATTTTTATGATTGTGAAAATAATACATAATTACCATAGCTATTTCAAAACCAAAGAAAGGCACAAGATGCATATAAAATAATCCATAGCCCCATAGCCAGTAAGGTAGTGGGATTGAGAAGTCCCATATTCTTATGTCTGCAAGCTGGATACCCAAGAAAATTGATAAAGTGGTTCCAGCCCAAGCCTGAATGTTGCTGGTCCAGGGGAACAATGGTATAAGTGCCTTTCCAAGTCTCAGTTGGTTCAGAATAAGGATTGCTTATGTCCTGGGACAGGAGAATGTGAATTTCCAAAACAAAGAGCAAATTCATGCTTTTCCTGCCTTGTTTTTTTTTTCTTACAGTCTCTCAGTGGAGTATACGGTGTCCAACCAAACTGGTAAAAAGCAATCTTTACTCCATCTGCAGATTCAAAGGCAAATGTCTTCAAGAAACACCCTTACAAGCATACCCCAAAATACTATTTTCCCAGCTACCTTGGTATCCCTTTCCCTAGGCAAGCTGACACCTAAAATTAAGCTTCATCATATATCAGTGAAATCTTGTTGCAATTTTGTACACTTCTAGCTTCAACTTCTTTGCTGCAAGTGCTTCTTGCTTTAAATAAAAGCAGTTAAAACGTATTTTTGGATCTTTCTCTGTGTTCTTATTCCAGAGTACAAGTTTTATTCCTACTGAAACAGCTGTTTCATTAGAAGTTACAATGACACAGTTTCTACATAAAACATTGTTTTATTATGGAAGTCTATGTAGTGGTAGTACATTTTCCTCCTTCAGTACATCTTTCCTATACTGTATACAGTAGTCTTCAATCTTATCAGAGCAACATACCATTTTTATTGTTGTAATAGCCCCTTAGTATCTTGAAATTAATTCCCAATTTCAAAAATGCATACAATATACTAATAACAAATAAAGAAGAAATAAAGTAAGTGATAATAAAATAGATTATCCCTTAATATGCAAAATTCTCAGCAGACCACATTATAGGCAATAAAAGAGCCAGATGTTTGTACTACTTCCAATGAATATTTGAGAAATATTTCAGAAATATAATAATTTTCATCTAATTATTATCTGTACTATTGCTTCTCAAATTTTGGTATGCATACAAGTGAACTGTGGGTCCTGTTAAAATATGGATTCTGAGTTAGAGATATAGCTCAGTCATAAGGACTTGCCTAGCATACATGAGGTCCTAGGTTCTATTCATAGCACTGCAAAGGAGAAAGAAAAAAAAACTGATTTCATAGTTCTAGGGTAGCCACTCCTAGTAAACTTGTAAGTGATTCCAGTGATCTAAGTATTACTCTTTCCATTCACTAGGACAAAATACCTGACACCTGCACCTTAAAGGAGGAGCGGTTTGTTTTGGCTCATGGTTTCTGTGGGTTCAGTCTATACTCATCTGGGCCTAAATCAAGATGGCATGGCAGAGGAAGGCTGTTCAGTGCATGGTGAACAGGAGTCCAGGACAGAATACACCCTTCCAAGTCACCCTCCCAGTGACTCATTCCCTCCAAACAGGCCCCCCTTCCAAACATGTGACTTTTGAGAGACATTTTAGATCTCAGCCATAAAAACTATTGAAGACAACAAAGAATTTGTTCAATCTACTCAAATAAAAAAATAGAAAAGTTAAGTCTTGAACTCTCTAAAGTGAAAAATCATTTACTTGTGGAGAGTATGTGCATCAAAGGGAGTGGATGGAGGTAAAGGAGAGAACGATAAATAATGATTGTTTCAGTATTAAATTTAAATTATCTATCTAGGTAGAGACTCTCAATATTGTCCAAAATGTAGCCCAGAAGCAAGACAAAGTGACGATATCCCCTAGAAGTCACATTCTTATAAAATTCTTGATTTGCCTTGCTCATAAGTTCCTTCCAATGAAGACATCCATTTTTGGGATTTAATTCTGACCCACAAGGAAGAACGGATGGGTAAAATAGGAATTAAGAGAATCTTCACAGAAAGTATCTACTTTTTTCTTCGCATTTAGAACAGACAAAAGTCACAGGACAAAATGCAAACATCTGAGAGAATGGTGTACATTTGAGGAGCTGGCTGAGGATAACAAGAATGAGTGACAAGGTGGCAGTTAATTGGTTTAAAGTGTTAATAGCCCTCTGGTGTGGAGTCATTTCAATGCAATACACAGAATTTCTGGGTCAAATTAAAAACTCTTCCTGTTAATAGGGTGGTCCATTAAGTTAAATGGACCAAATTAACTTGAGGAAAAGTATTTGCACCACATTCACATTTGAGGTTCATATGTAACAGTCATGTCCAGTGGGCTCATAGGGTACATGATGGAGGACACAAGATGAAGTTTGCAAAGCAGAGCTCTGGGGTAAAAATATGTCATAGCATACGTAGGAGACTGGTGCATTTGTCTGAATGTAGGAAAAGGATCTCAATATTTTTATCACAACTACTTTCCACAACTGAGGACAGCAAAGACATGATGTTAGAGGTGGTGGTATATGCTGGAGAACACAGTCAAACTGCTTTTAAACTTTGTACTTCAAATCTTAATTTTTAATTAATGATTTACATTCTGATCTATGGTATATCCTTAGACACTGAACTGCCAGCCACCAGACACCAGGAGGGTAAAAGACATCAAAACCCAGAGCAGTGGAAGAGATTGAGCTTTTGGGGTGGTAGGGCTGCTCAATAAGGCTTCCATGAATTTCCAGCCTGTGGGGTTGGTGGCAGCAACTGCTTCAGTAGAAACCAGACAGCTGTGCTGGCAGAGTCTTACAAGACCTGCCCCCCTCAGGTTCATTCAGTCCAGGTAGGACTCAGAGCTAACACTCTATCTTAAGATATTATATGGGACCATTGGGAGAGGGCCTGTATCAACTGGTGCGAAGACTTAGCCACAGAAGATGACTGACTAGGCTTGATTGATGGGTGGCATTCATGGCTCGCCAGCAAGTGCAAATGGACATGGACTTGGTGTCACATGGCTCCCTGGGTGCAGGTGGTGCGACCACTGGCTGAGGCCATGTTCTCTGGATCTTGGCTGCCCCTGGATGTGATAACCCTGTCTCCACCCCAGCCCTCTGTGACTTCCTCTGACCTGGTTTCATGAAGTTACTCTGCAGGAATCTATGCAAAACATTTGCATTTTACAATTAATTTTGTACTTTTGACCTTAGGACCCCAAATTTTCTTCTCTACTTTTCCTGGGTTTGCTGTGCACATATCCTCTCAGTGTTTGAACTTGAAGAAAGGAAAGCATTGAGTGAACAGCTGAGGGATTTCTATAGGACCTGAGTAAAAGAAAGTAGGGAGAAGTAGACACCCAGAGGAAGCAAGCTAAAGGGAATAAACCAAATTTTCACAGTATGTAGTGAGATTCTGTGTGGCTTTTATTTTCTGTTTATATTTTTATTTTTAAAGTTTATTTACAAAGCCATGGATGTTTGTACATACCTGTAGTCCTAGCTACTCAGCAGGCTGAAGCAGGAGGATCACTTGAGCCCAGGAGTTGAAGGTCAGCCTAGGCAACATAGCAAGACCCTGTTCACCCCAAAAAAGTGCATACAAAGAACTGCTCATGACTTCTACAGAGAAAACTACTTACGAATGTCACAAGGTTTCTAATACTAAGGAGAATCACAAAGAGTGAGCAAAAGTTTCCCAGAATTAGTTATCATGCATATGCCACATGTATTAAACTAGTGGGCTGGTAAATAAGAAGAACACACATACATGGAGTTTCTCATTATCTTATTGAGTGGAACCGAGTCAACTGTGTAAGCATATTTAAAAAGTCTTTATGATAATGTTGGAATATGGACTTGGAGCAATGCCTTTAGTGAATTCCATAGAACTAATAACCAAGTTATTTCCACTAACTTAGAAATAAAAAATTTTGCTGATTATGTTTTCACAGAGAAACTGATGGGAAGTATCAGAAATGAGGTTCGCAATGATTCTAATAGAGGTTAAATTTAGCAAGCAGCGAAACAGTAGGAAGTGTACAAGGTGTGGCAAATCAACTGCACATACACTGGTACGAGTGACTTGGGAAATGACTGTTTAACAAGACCTAATACAAAACCAGACCTAGGAACTTCAGTTCAGTGCAAGCTCAGTGACATTTAAGACGTGACCAGTCTGCAACATCTACTGTGGTGTTAGCAGAGGTGATAAGACAGCAGCTTGTGGGACAGTGCCGCTGAGACTTCCACATTCTCTGTAGATGATAAGCTGTATTTCTTATATATCTGTACCCTTGCTGGGCCCACTACTCCTAGTGTGGAGAGAGGATGGGGGAGGGATGCCCTACTCCAGAGGATTTTGGAGGTCCCTGGTGACAATGGAGCAATGCTATGGCCGAGGGGACCATTACCATTCATACATTTATGTCCTTAGATCTGCTTAGAGTAGAAATCTTGTACAGTTCCCCTAACTTGCAACTTCTTCTGTGAGAGTATTTGTGAGAAGAAAAATTATAATAGGCCTTTAAGAAGAGCTTCTTTTCATTTTTGTTTTGTTTTGTTTTGTTGGGTTTGGTTTTTTTTTGTTTGTTTGTTTTGTTTTATTTTTGTCTTTTTGAGACAGGGTCTCACTATGCAGTTCAAGCTGGCCTTGAGCTCACTTTGTATCCCAGGCTGGTCTCAAACTTGCAATGATCCTCCTGCCTCAGCCTCCTGAGTGCTGGGATTACAAGTGTGCGCCACCACGCCAGGCTAGAAGAGCTTTTTTTCTAAAGTCTAAAATACAGCTGAATTTGAGATTGATGGACAGAAGAGAAGGACTTCATTTGCTAAATCATAAACTTGGATTTGGTCCTGGAAAGAGAAAGTGTTTCTTGCAATGACATCTATTTAAAAAAAAAACAAACAATAACAGTTTGCTGGCCAAATTGATGGCGTTGGTTGACTGCTTGCCAAAATTTTGAAGGTGGCCTCTAGATATGGTCTCTAGCTCAGTCAACTCACTATGAAATTTACAGAGCTATAATCAATTATAATGAAGTAAGTAATAAACTTCTTACAGAAGAGAAATGTACACCTTTTGGGATTTTTATTCCAATCCTTTCCCGCCCTTCTTCTTCCTCCTCCTCCTTCATCTTTTCCTTATTCTTCTCTCTCTCCTCTCTCCCTCTTTCTGTCTCTCTTCTTTATTTTTCTCCAGTACTGTCACACAGTGCAAATAATTGGTGGCTGACTGACAGCAATAGTCCCAATCTTTATACACCTGGGCGGCTCCAAGCCAGTCTAAACTGTTGCAAATTCAGCCAGGCTGAGGAGGTTCCAGGACCAGCTGTATCTGTAAGAAGCAGAAGAGACCCCTGGGGGTAAGGACCTCCCAAGGAAGGAGAGTCAAGGCCAGGGCCTTGGTCCAAAGATAATGGGCCAGACCATAATGTGACCATCTGCCAAGGCTCAGCAGCATTAGGGGAGGCACCTAGCAGCTGGAGGAAGGCAGAGGGCACAGAATGTGCAGAGACAGCTGGAGAAATGAGTGGGAGCTTGTGTTGTGGAAAAACAGACTCCCTGAGGGAGACAAGACATTTCCCTGGAACTTGAAGTTGGGACAAAGTCCCACAATTCCACAGGCAGGGTGAAATCAGAGAAAAATGGTGCAGCCCCCAGAACTAGCATTCTCATGTGTTTTTAACTATTTTGGAAAAAAAAAAGCAAACAGAAACTTCAGAGAATACTAGTATATTTCCAAAGAGAATATTCCAGTGTCGTTCCTCATGAGGAAATATGACAAAAGGTAGTACCGTGCCTGCATCTTGGGACACTACAAACACCACTTTGATTGCAGAGAACCTACTGACTGCTTACTCCAAAGTGGCTTTAATGTAGGCATTTAAAAGAAAACTTTAAAAAAATAAAAGAAGGCTTTGTGCACCCAAGTGCACAAGAACTATTGCGATCTCTCTTCTAAGGAACTAGAGTGCGAGGTTTGCCTACCTGAAAGAGTTGTGTTTTCCATAGATGTAACTAAATCTACATTGTAAAACTTCTTTCACTTAACAAACTTGTATGTCTTTTTTTAAAAAACAAAATGGGCTGGGGATGTAGCTCAACGGTAGAACATTTGCCTAGCAAGCATGAAATCTGTGGTTTAGACCCCAGCACCTTAAGAATCAAAGAAAACCTATTTTCTTCTCTAACCAAGGATTGTCAAAGGAAAAGAGCAGAGTTTTTGGAGAATTTTTATAGTCGCTATTGGTATTATAGATAAGCATACAAAAGGAATTCTTTACAGTGGGTTTAGCTGGTCATTAAACATTTTTAGTACTTTAAGAATACTAAACTTTAATAAGCTTTTTACCAGAACCTTGGGCTCACATGGTTTGCAGCCATCACTGAATCATCTGGTTTGTGACTGTCACACCTGAATGTCTAGCACGATCCCCAGACCTCACTCATGTCAGGCTAACTCTGACCTACTGTGGGCATCCAAAGTTCCATGGTTTGGGGGCTGGGGATTTAGCTCAGCGGCACAGTGCCTGCCTGGCAAGCTTGAGGTCGTGAGTTTGATTCCCTGTACTGGAAAAAAACAAACAAACAAAAAAACAACAAAAAAAAGAAAAGTTCTATGGTTTGGCCAGGGATGTAGGTCGGTGGTAGAACACTTGCCTCGCATGCATGAAGCCCTGGGTTCAATCACCAGTACCACAATAAACAAACAAAGAGATAAAGCAATAGTTTATCATTGGGCCCCAAATCCACATAGGTGGACTTATGGTTTCTAGGGGTTTTTTTGGTTTGTTTTTTTTTTGTTTGTTTGTTTGTTTGTTTGTTTGTTTTTGGTATGTGTGTGTGTGTCTTATATCAAAGATGTAGGGGAAAAAGGTAAATCATATGTGGCCTGGAATGGATGTCTTCTGTAGCTCACAACTTCTGTTAAAATGTGCATAGCCTTGCATCTACAACACAAAACATATTTCCATTTCAATACTTACAAAATGTATTCTTAGGAATCACTGAATAATAGAACATGAAATGAGGCAAATGTGTAGGAATTTGGCTTTTACTTTGCATTTGTTAGAGATATTTTGTCTCAGTCTTGGAACAAACTTGAAAAATAGAAAATGTTAAACTAGACTTGAAGTAATTTTCAAGCAAGAGCAGGACTTAAGTTCACCTCTTTGGAATTACATAAATGAAAGGTGCTTGGGAGATGGAAGGGGAAGAAAGAGATTAATACATGACATTAGAAATTCCTATCGCATTATTTCATATGACTTTGATCAATTTAGCATGGAGAAAACAAAAGTAGGATTTGGCAATTTGTGTAGGTGTGTGTGTGTAGGTGTGTGTGTGTAGGTGTGTGTGTGTGTGTGAATAATAAGTCTATTGTCATAGTCTTGCTACTCCTTACCTTCTGCATATGCCCGTAGACTTACCTTTGTGGAAGTGGCTTTACCACAGATGGCACAATCTTCCTCAGTGCCTCTGGCTCTGTTTCTCTCCTTGCTATACATTAAACATTTATTTTCCAAAACTCCTCATCCTGTCCTTATAGAAAATAGACAGTTCACTGCACACATAAACATCTCATACCTCAAGTTTAGGAAAACAGAGATCAGCATTATGAACTATCACTACTTTTAAAAAGTTGCCTATCTTTGTTATGAAGCACACCGAAAGAAGTATTTTTTAAAAACTATACACTACTTTACACGATCACTGAAGCTTGAGGGGTGGTGAAAAGGGAACATCTTCAAAGAGAGAATTGGAAGAAAATATAAAGTTCACTCAGTTTTTACATATCCTAAGTAAATACAGTATAAAAACCACAAAGCGTAGTTTTATCCTCAAAGAATATAAGGGAAATCTTCGGAAAAGGAGTGTTGTGTTTTTGCTAGGGAAACAGCTGGAAAAACCTTTTTCTTTAAAAGTCAAATTTCTGCCACTAATCTAGATCTGTCACCCAGAGGACAAAATTATAAAAGTTAGAAGAAACCTAACCCCGTAGTCTCTATGTGTGTTCACTGTCGATCCTAGTGGACAACTCTGCATCAACTGTTGCTTGTCCTTTTACTCTAATCTCTTTTTAATTAAGGTGCTCCACTTTTCTTTCTGCAAAAATTTAGGGGACCTGAAACCATAGCTCAGTGGTCCATTGTATACTTACCATGTGCGAGGCCTGGGTTCAGTCCCCAGCACCACAGAAAACACAAGAAAGCAACAAAACCTAGGACTGTGGTAGTGTCATTACCTAATTATTGCTTTTATAAATAATTGCTAATAGATAACCAAAGTGGAAGAAAAATTGTATAGTAACAATGCACTAGGCATTACTTTGTAAACATATCCAGAATGATTTTAAACTTGGCCTTACATGTTTATAGCGCCTGCAACATGTAGAACTTCAATATCTACACTGAGTTTATACCAAATTCATCTAAGTTTATTTAAGTATTTGCAATCAAGTAATGATGTTAAGAATTCACACTTGAATTTTTGATCCTTTAAAATTTAAAGGTAAATTTAAAATTTGCCTTTCTAAACTCTACATTTCTCAACACATGACCTGTTCCTCCTCCTTGCTATTACCACTGAGACGTGGAGCAACTGAGCTAATCGAAGTCGTGATTCATCTGTCACTAGATGGGGTGAAAGCATTTCTGTCCTCTGTTACCAGGGGAAAAGTTCTAGAAGGTTGTCCTTTTCTCTCACTCAGTACGTGTGAGATTAAACCCCAAATAGAAAAGTGCTTTTTTTTTTTTCTCATATTTTGTTTTTCTATAAACAAACTTTATCTGTGGCCTTGTAGAAGACAGTCAGTTCCAGGAAACACACAGCTAGCAATGTCATTCCCCTTAAATTGCACATAGTATAAAAACAGTTTAAGTAAATA
The DNA here is from genome assembly GCF_000276665.1 of Chinchilla lanigera. Classification (NCBI taxonomy): domain Eukaryota; kingdom Metazoa; phylum Chordata; class Mammalia; order Rodentia; family Chinchillidae; genus Chinchilla; species Chinchilla lanigera. The sequence continues at coordinate 1,922,948 of NW_004955420.1, forward strand.
TTTGAATTAGAACAATTTGAAAATTTTAACTTTGGAGTAGCCTTTCCTAGTATGTATTGATTCTTTCTAGCCAGGGTTGCTGTTTCAGTGGATTAAGTGTGTCACACCGGCACCGCTTAAAGGAAGCTGGCTCAATGTGCCGTCCAATAGAGTAGCAAGGAATGAGTGTAGAAACTCAGCTTTTGCAAAATGCAGCTCAAATTAAGCTCCTGCGGAATATCAAAGGAAAACTGGTCTATAAATAGCAGTACAGCAACACCTAGTGCTAAACACAGATATAGCAGAGGGATAATCGGTCACAATAGGCTTATTAAAGATTCACTTAATGTGGCAATTGGATGGCTTTTCTGTTGGCATTTTAACTATGGAATCATTCTGTGAAATGACAGGCCTGGCCTGGCTGATCTCTGATGTCTTTTCTGACTTTGTCTGTGATCCTTCAGTTGAGTTATTAGTATATGCTTTGCATTGTTATTGCCCCGAATTCTTTCTTTAGTGAACTTGTACATTAGAAAAAGTGACCTTGGTTGAGCCCAGTTCTTATCGTTTATGTCAATTAGCTTTGTGCGGATTGTAAGGACAAAATGGAAATGGAAAGGCTTTTGTACTGGAATGGAGCGATGTGTAAGTTGCGCAGACATCCTTTTCTCCTGTTACACCTCTCTTTCTAGAAAAGAAGAAAAAGGAAAAAGAGCAGGATTTCTGGATTGTTGAAAAGGAAAAGAAGTGTGAGCCTTTGTATACAAAAATGATGCCAACGATTCAGTACCATTTTAACAGATGCTGACGTTACTCAATTCCTTATTTCATCAGAATTGATGTGACTCAATTCCTTATTTCATTAGAATGCAGTGAGTTTATCAATTTTTCTGTTTTGAAAATATCACAATATGTGTATGGAAATACAATAGAAGCATGAGTTCGCATGGCCAAATTTCCCTAAATAAAAATTTTACTTATTTTTTTGGTTTTCATCTGGTACCCGGAATCAAACTCATGACCTCGTGCTTGCCAGACAGGCGCTGTGCCGCTGAGCTAAAACCCCAGCCTAAATAAAAATTTATTATCTTTGTTATTTCCTTTTTCTACAGCTTAGGGGGAAAATACTTACCATCTGTGGGAAGCACTCAGATGAAGCAGATCAACCTTTCAGATGTTTAGAGATACATAACACTACAGGCCAAGTGAAAAATCCTTGAAATTAGATCATCCTGCACTAAACTGACTGAAAAGTCAGCATTACCAGTTGGTTAAAATGTTGAATGTCAGATTTTTCTGCCAGAGACGGAAGTTCTTGCTGGACTCCCAGGAGGTTAGTTTGTGACCTTGTGTCTTCCTCTATTTCACAGAGTCATGTGGCGGTGCATCATGTGCCAGTACAGCAGGCCAAGATAACCCCAGGCCTGGGTCACTTTAGGGTGCCTCTCTCTGCATCTGCATACAATGCACATATATTTCAGTGTAGTTGCGCAGCTGTGTGAGCTAACCAGGAAGAATTCCCATGTATTTTGGTGTGGATTTTCAGGGAGAAGAGGGCAGAAAAGGGACCCATGACTTTCAGGGGAGGCCCAAGGAGCCAGCTTTCATAGTAAAGTGTCGGTACACTCTAGTGATTAGGGTAAGTAGTAGCCTTGATTTGTGCTTTCTCTCACTCATTAGTTCATTAATTCAGTAATATTTCCTAAGCATGTACTATAGGCCAGACATTGCTTTTGGCTATGGGATGCAGTGGTGAATAAAACAAATAAAACAAAACCCTTACCTTTTTGGTACTTTCACCCCATCTGGGAAAACACAGAGTAAACAAATTAAGTCAAGAGTCCTGTGAATAAACCGTAAGCCATGAAGAAGAGTGGAGCTAGGCAGAGGGATGGGGAGAGCACGATAAGGGAAGGTCTATGAGGGGGCAGCAGAGGTGTGGATGCTGTGAGGTAAGGAAACCATCGAGGCAGTGAACCAATTGTTTGTTCCACCCTCTGCTCACATTGCGTTCCCGTTTGTGTTAGTTAGATAGAAAATTGAAGCTCCTCTTATTTTCAATGCAGAATAAGGATTTTGTTTACTGATCAGTCAGAACTGGTTTCTAGAGGTCCATTCCATCAAGTCTTGCCCAGCGGATGGGGACATGTCTTGGGACAGTCTGCCCCATGAGGTCTGTTGAATTCCCATCTCTCCATCCATCTATACCATGAACTTCAGATCTGCCAATGTCGCTGGTTCTTTCCCAGCTTCTTAGCCCTTTTCAAGAAGCTGGGAAAGAAGAGGAATTCCATTTTATGATATTTCATCCATTGACCATCTGGGTGTCTGCTGTGTTTGTTAACAAGTGTTAATTAGTTTATGGCACAGACAACAGGAGCTAGGCTGAGATCACCAATTTGTTACAGGCTGTTAATTATGTAACCGGTAGCTGCTGGCTCCCAGTTCCCATCCTTTCTTCGTGTTTCATGGGGGTAAAAAATGAGGCCTCCTTCATGGAAATCTGGGTGAAATCTCTCAAGCAAGCGTTCAGTTGACTAGCCACGCATGGTGACAAACACTTGTACTCCCTGCACTCTAGAAAGCTGAAGCACAATGATCACAAGTTCAAGCCCAGCCTGGGCAACTTAGCAATTTAGGGAAATCCTGTCTCAAACCAAAAAAAAAAATTCGTATTTTAATTCTTAAGGGCTGGGGATGTAGCAAAGTGCAAAGGCCCTGGGGTTAACCCCCAATATCACATATATATGCACGCACACACACACACCTACACACACAGAGAGATGGATTCAAATGGCCAGTCACAGTGTGAACAATGCTTACAATATGTCCTTTACTCATCCCTGAGAGAGGAGAACATTTGGTGAGATGATCTCAGCCCTCAAGGAGACCACATCTAATATATAAAGGCTTCTCAGGAGTAGGCCATCTGGCCACATAGGCATTGTGCTCATTTAGGGTTACATAGAAACTTAGAGACTAAAGATGTCTTAGGAATTACACAGTGGAACCTCCATACTGTGCTGACGTCACAAGGGTAAGCAGTGGCCTTAACTGACTCTCTGCCGCCCATCCTCTCCTCCTGACCAGGCTCCCCCTCACCGTACTTCAGAGCATCATGCACAGCAAGTGCTCCAGTCCAGCTCCACATCCCGGGCAGCAGCCCACACATGAAACACTGACAGACGCCAGCTCCGCACAGCAGTGCTCTCTTAGAAGTCCTAGGATTTCTATTTCCTTACTTTATTTCTAAGAAGCAAATCTTTGGTTTTAGGACTGCCCTTTGGTTTAATTAAAAAATAAATAAATAGCAAGGAGTCTCTTCTTTTTTTTTAATGACTGGGAGTAGATCAGCAGTGCTGGTGATGTCTCCTTTCCCGTTCTGTGCTTGAAGTGAGTACAAACCTGAAAGCTTTGGTGTGCTTTGAGGTAACATTTTCAGGTATACATATATGTTTTTAAAAAAGACATAATACACTTACAAATTGATCCAGTAGAAAAAAAATATAAATTATAATTTGCAGAGTAAAGTATTCTTAAGTCCAAAACCAGGATTTGACACTATTAATTGTGTTACTGTCATTATTTAACATGCAAGCACCTCAGTTTTATCATCTGTAAAATGGTAATAATGATGGCAGCTGTTGAGGGTTTTAGCAAAATCTTCCCCATCCCGCCTCCCTTTCTTTTGCCTTTTACCTGGGTATGGATGGATCAAGAAGTGTGCCAAGTTTCACACAGAGCAATGTGGCATTTTACTTTTTAAAAACTGTCAAGAGAAAGAATTAGAGAACAGGCATTTCCTGCTTAAGAGTATTACAGTATTCTCCCTAAAAGCAACTTTGAGAACAAGCATAATCTCTGAGAACATTTCTGGATACTTAGACCTTCTTTCTCATCCTGTGTCCCCCCCATACACACCTTTCCTTCTATTTTTTTTTCCTTCTATTTATTTCTCTTTTGTCCTCCCACAAAAAAAAATCTGTGAATTGTACATGAATGACCCACAGCTTCCATCACTCCTCTGTCCTGGAGTCAACTTTGCAGACCCAGGCTCTGGATCTATGAGCAACGCAGGAAGCTGTTTTTGGCTCTGGGACTGTTTTCCTCTCGGCTCTGAGTCCTCTCTTGTTGTCCTTTTTCTTTCTCCATCTTTTCTCCACCTCTCTTCCCCAGACACCCCTACTGTTTCTCTCTTCCTGTTTGCTTAGTTTCTTCCCCTCTCCTTGGTGGCCAAAGCACCGATCAATCACAGCTGCTGTCACAAGCATTGTTCTATCTGTGGCTCTTCTCTCTCTGATAAAACAAGCTAGGAGTGGCCTTTCAGAACACAGGCGATCCCCACAGTAGCCTGTAGGAGGCTGCCTGGGGCAGACAAGTCTGCCAGTGGAGAGCGCTTCCTTGCAGCTGCAGAGCCTGGGACAGCCAGCCGCAGCAAGCTGTGCAAGTTTGCTGGTGACACAATTAAGTTGTTCTGCTCTGTGAAAACATGGGAAATTCTGATAAATTCCAGATGACTTCAAAACACACTTGAGGGGCAGATATCCAAAAGGCAGATACAATCTGAATTAGGTAAGTACAAGTTGGTGCACAAATCTCTATTGTGGTCCAAACATTTTACAGATTGGAAGGCTTTAAATTTGACAATTCCCACTTAGGGATGATAAAAATTGAACTTTGCTCTCCTTAAGCCCCAAGCCATTATGCAAAGAGAGAGTTCACTCAAAGTTGAGGTGGAGTAGCTAGTAAAAGGCAGAGGGGAAGGGTGAGTTATGAACAAGCATTTGAAAGGTTTTTAATGCAGTTAAGAAACTGGGAAGACACTGGAATCCAGGCATAGACAATATATACAGTATATGCACACAATATATATATTCCACTGTGTCTGTGTGTGGTATGTCTTCGCACGTAGCCTAGTACGCCTGTTTCATCATTCCCATTCTAGGAAGACTGGTTCTTTCTTGTGCTGAAGCAGGGCAGAAGAGCTTTTGCATATTCTACAGCAAGATGCACACTGAGCAATAGGGTTATTGAGCCAGCGTGACCATATGCCTGAGTAAAACTTAAGTCTTTCATTTTATGCTGGTACAAATCTAAATCTAAATCTTTCTCTTTGTTCTTCTTTCTCCTCCTCTTCCTCCTTCTCCTCCTCCTCTTTCTTCTTCTTCCTCTTCTTCTTGTTTTCCTCCTCCTCCTCCTCCTCCTTCTTCTTCTTCTTACTTATTCTAGGAATCAAACCCAAAGCTTCACACATGTAAGGTAAATCCTCTACCACTGAGGCCCTCTTCTTTCAATTTTTAACTTGAAATTTTTAAAACAAACAAACATAAAAAAAAAAACAGAAAGAAGCATAAAGAACACTAACATCGCCTAGTATGACCAATAGGACATTGTCTTATATAAATATAATGCCATTTGAACTCCCAGATATGTAACATTGACACACTAGTATTATCTACCATAAATTCCATACTTAAAATTACCAATTTTCCCAGGAACTACTTGATTATCTTTCATGACTTGGGTGGTTTTAAAAGCCCAGACTTGCTTTGCAAAATGTCTATCATCTGAATTTGTCTAATTATTTCTTTTTTGTTAGTTTCAGGATAAATACCTTTGCAAAAACTCTTACAAGGTGATGTGTACTTACATGATATCATATCAAGAGGCAGGAGTGTCAGTTTGTCCTGTTATTGAATGCTATAAAGTTTGATCACTTGGTTAAGATGGTAGATGTTCATCCAGTGGTGTTAGCATTTATTAATGATTCTTGCCTGCATTAATTCCTCCACTGCCATTAGCTGAGTTTTAATTTTTCTAATTCTTATCATTCTTTTTTACTATAGCAGATGGGATGTTCAGTATCAAGCCCAGGTTTCTATGACCCTAAAGTTCTTGTTGTTTACACTACATGCCTACTTTTCTAAAATGAAAATAAACAAGCCAGGTGTGGTGGTGCACACCTGTAATCCCAGCACTCAGGAGGCTGAGGCAGGAAGATCATTGTGAGTTTGAGACCAGCCTGGGCTACAAAGTGAGCTCAAGGCCAGCCTGAACTGTATAGAGAGACCCTGTCTCAAAAAGATAAAATAAAATAAAATGAAAACAAACAAAGCCAGTCATTGGAAGCAGTTAGGGATATACAAAACTTTATTTCATCTACCTATGAGAGCTCCATTTTCTTTTTTTCTTTATCTATTTTTTTATTAAAATGAATCCATTCATGGAATTGAAGACTTTTTAAACCCCAAGGCTGTAGCATCCTCAGAACTGTTATTTTTAAGGGTCACGTGTGAAGGAATGTATTTTAAAGAGGTAGAGGGATGTCCAAATCAGTTTCCCTCTGTCAGTATTCCTGACATTCTCCCACTGCTTTGGGAGTTCAGGTTGCCCACTGCCTTGATCAGTTGATTGATCAGTACTGGCAGAAGATACTAGAATCAAAATACCAGGTTGAATTTGTTTGTTTTTAATGGCAAAGCCAGATGGAAGAGTTTTGTGGATTTTCCACCATTCTTTCCAGGGAACAAGATCTTCGGGTTCCATGGGTTGGAAAAGCAGTGAGTTCTGCAAAGACTTTGATCCCATCACCTACCTCCAAAGAGAACTTGTAAACTTATGTTCCAGGAAGTTAGCGCCAAACAGAGCACTAGCAAAAGCGGGCAGGTGTCCCCCCAGAAGTGCTGGCTGCTGGTCCAGTTACAAGGTCTCTTTTTTCCCAGTAGCTGCTCCCACTGAAAGTGCTCTTGCTGTATTAAATTAGTGTGAATAGAATTCTCCTGTGAGAAAGCAGAGCCATCCCAATTCCTCCTGTTCCTTCTCTTTGTTATATTAAGCGGCAGCACCTAAGCACTGATAAATTCAGGCTAACAACTACATTGACAGTATCAGAGTTTCAGGCACTTACAGAGTCCCCCCAACTGAAACAGAAAATTCTCTTTCTTTGCCATCTTTGTACTGTTTAACATGAGTATTTCAACAGTCTTTATTTTCCAAACACACAAACAGGGGAGAGTGGTCTGACCCACAGCATGTTGACATACCATGTGGCTATAACCTTTAGATAAGAAGTAAAGGAAAAAGTCGAAACAGCCCAAACTAAATACTAACACAAACAAAACCATCTTCACTGCAAACCCCCTTGCTCGGCTCGAGGGAACAAACTGGCATTAACACTGGCGATGGCAGACACAATCAGAGCTACACTTGTGCAGCTCCGGGAGTCCCCAGATGTATTGCTGAGAAGTCTAATGTATTAATTCGTTTGTTCAACCAATATTTATTACCGTGTGTAGTCTGTGCCTGACATGGTTCTATGGGTTGAAGGTGTCTTGCATATTTAGGTGATGCGTAAGACTCTCCAAGTCTGTGCCCTGGCAGAATGCTGTGTATCTAATGCTGTTCAAAAAACATCAGAGGCTACAGCCCGCAGTGTGGAAGGGAGACGGGAAATACTACGCCAGAAAACCTGAACTCATTTCCTGGGTTCTGCATATCCAGGAATGCAGCTCTGTCAAAATTTGCGTCAGCCTGTGCAAGGGTTAAAGACACAAAGTCAGAAAGAAAAAAGCAGAGACTCAGAAAGAAGCTTCTTCCTACTGCTCATGGAAGGTCCTTGGAGAGATTTTACCAAATCAACCAGGAAAAATTAAATTTAAAGCTTATAAGATGATAGAAAGAAGCAACAGTACTGACTGTGCATTTATCCCATGCCAAATAAAGAGAGAATGTCCCAGTGTAGTAACAGATGCCTTGCTGAACATCCTTGCTGGTCTGAGCTCCGTTTAAGCATTTACATATATATTGTTACATCTAATCTCTCCACTGACCATCTTATGAGATAAACACTAATTTCATTCCCTTTTCCTACATAAAAGAAACAGACCCAGAAAAGTTAAGTTACTTGCCATTCCTCAAGAATTCCAACCTGGCAGAGTGGAACCAGAATCATATCCCAGTTCTATGTGACCCAAAATTCATATTACAAACCACTAAATATCCACATACAAGATTATCTTTGATCATTTTACTTAAGAAAAAGGTATCATTGTTGAATAGAAAATTTATTCAGATAACTTCAGAATGTGTTCCATCTCTTCACTTTCAAACATATAGTACGAGCCAAGATCAAATACCACATTCTCAAATGCATGAAACATTAAGAGATAACTTGTAATTGCTTAACTGTCCATCAGCCCAACATCTCAAAGGAGAATGAAGACTCCAGAATAAATGGAGATCAGTACTTTGTTCCATTGATAAATCACTTCTTGAAGTTTATTATATTTTACAACTACATACATCCATCTTTGTACTTTACTTGAAAACTGAATTAATAACCACAAAATAACAAGAGTGTGGGTCACCTCGTGAAAGCACGGTGGAACTCCATAATGAAACCTATGCCTGTGTGGGGGAGGAAGCCACATCAAAAATCTTCAACAAAAATTCAAAAATAATTAGAGTGGAACTGAACTTTGAAAAGAGGTGAAAGGTTCATTTTTGCCTTAAATCATTTAAATGAAATGAAAAGTGATCCGAGTGCTTATTTTTACTTTGTTTGGTGGGAAATTGTGCTGGGAATGTGGCTCTATTGTGCACAAAGGATGTTGGCTTTATGCTGGAACCACTAGGCAGGTTGGGTTGAGAAACAATTAGCTCAGTCAGCAAGCCTTTGAATCTGATTAAGCCAGGAAGTGGTCTCGCCCCTCCCCAGGACGGGCAGAATGAAGGGAATCAAGGCATCAACTCCAAAACAAGGAATCATAAACCACTAATAGAATTTATTGTGTCTAATTTATGTCAAGGATTATGTTATTACTTTCTGCCTTTGGTGAAACAAATAGCATCTTGTTTCCAAGTAGATCAACAGTCTGCATGTGTCATGGCTACTGTCTCTAAGAAACTTCTGTTTATTGAGGCCTGTCATAACCTCATGTTTTGGTAACACACATCTCTGAGACGAAGGACCCAAGTCACAGAGAAAAATGAAGTTCCTGTATCAAACTGCTGGCCAGATTCTCATTACTCTGGGGAGTCTCAGTGTATTTTCTGGAGTTATTGCTTTCTTCCCTGTCTTTTCTTACAAGCTTTGGTTCACAGGATGGAGTGTGTGGATCGCTTGTCCTATCTGGAATGGAGCTTTGGTAGGAATGTATTTTATTAAATATATGGAGAGAATAAAGGAAGATGGGCGGGAAAATGGGACATGGGGTAATGTTCTTTTAAGATATTCTAACTGTAAAGAAGACAAAATTCTGTAGAATATCAGAATTTACCTTAGAACACAGCTTTCTACTGGCTGTATTTAAGTATAGAGTTTTCTTGATATTGTTCTGTCGTGTATACATGTATATCATGCATATTATAATGAAATGTTGTTCAAGAAATTCTTAAAAAGCTATTTTATTTTGATCCTTTCACCTTGATATTCTCAAATTAGAAACTGTCTTTCCAAATTTGATTATTGAATTAAGAAAAGACATAAGCAATGAAAAAATTTTGAATGGAAAATGAAGTAAAATCATTTTTAAACTTCTGCTTTCATTAGAAAAAATAAGGTGTAACTACCTATGACCCCCAAACGGGCAAGGCCCCTGTCTTTATTCTTCCACCTTTATCTTTTTGCGCAACTGTTTATTTAAACTGAAAATAATTCAGGAAATGAGGCACTGATTTCACTGCCTTTGCAGTTTACCAGGAAAGTGTAGGTGCGCCGAGTGCAGTGTCTGTACTACATACATGCTCAGTGAGTGCTCACTGGGTGACAAACTATGAGGCTGAGAAATGAGCCCATCCAGTCTTGGGAATAAGTGGCTTTCGTGGTAGCACAACTCAGGAGAATTTATAGAGGAGGCCTATCTCCCTAACCAATCCATTTCTCGTTATTTCCCATAAAATCTGACATTCACCACTGGTGACTGGAGGATTTGATTTTGCAGGTTTTTTCTTTTTTGATCTCAAGGAAGTTTCTATTCAAAGGTAGCCACTCTTGGGTGGGGTGACATATTAAATATTTAAATAATTAAAACTTGTGAACCTAAAAGCAAAACACAAAGGAGTATCACTCTAATCTATTTATGAACTACATATACATTGACTGCTCACTATAGCCCTGCGCTTCTGTGGAGTGTACAGTGAGGTCTTGATTTTAAGGATTCTGCCAAGTGGGGTTTAATGATGGTATTGCAGACCGGGAAACAGGATGTGGGAGGGACACTGGAGTCTTTAAGTCGTACAGCACATTCATATTCTCTTTTTTAACATACTATTTTATATCTGTCACCCCATCTTAATCCTGCCCTTTTTCCCAACACCTACCAAAAGCCACACATTCTTTCAAAGAAATATTAAACTTCTACTGGAATACAGTCATGACAATCACATTCATTCAAGCAGCTTCCAAATATTTTGTTGGCAAGAAAAATATTTTCCATCAGAGCTTGGAATATACAGGAACATATCCATGCAGTTCTCTCTAGATAAATAACATCTACTTGTTCATATCTATATGTGTAACAAATTTTCACAAACAATACTTAGCTGTCTACATGAAATCTATTGTCATATTTTGTATTTCACAAAATTGATTTGAAATTTTCATCCCTCACCCCGACCCAAATTTTTTTTTTTTAATTTTAGAAATTAAAGGAGGAAAATACTAACAGACCGACACCTGACCCAAATTTTAAACAAACCATGATTAGAATCCAACTCTCCATCTTTTCTGGTATCCCTTAAGTCTATCATAACACATTCGATAAGGACTGGTGCTTTTGATTCACAGTATAGATCAAACGCAGGTCTGTTCTATGCCAAACATACATTGTACTAGAAGCCCCCGAGCAATGATATGCTGTGTCTCCAGCACACCGCTACCTAGTGACCACTGTAAGCTCACGGGCGGCAGCACAGGAAGGTGCAGTTAGACAAGTGGGCCTGTGTTCAAGTTCTGACTTTAATATTCTTGACATGGAGTCAACAGCAAGATCTTCCAGTCAGCTAACTGGTCCCTCGTTGCCTTTACCTGCAATGTGGGGTGTTTTACAGGTGAAGAAAAGTCGCAGAGAAACTGTCTAACCCTAAGGTGCTCAGTGAGGATGAACTCAATTTGAGCAAAGCTGGTGTAATAAAGCGCTTTGCCAATTTTAAATCTCTACTCAAGTGCTAGTTAATGCCATGCCTTTCATTTGTGCCCTGCTCTCTGACCAAACTCTTTGTTCCTGATCCCTTGCCACCGGCCTCGGCCTCCTATCCTATTCCCCGAGTCCCCACCCTGTCGCCTCCCGGACCTCCTCTCCCACCACTTGCCTCTTTGCTTGCCTCTCTCTTCATGTTGGCTGCCTGCTGTTCTCAAACCTGCTCAGGTGTGTTACTGCCTCAGAACCTGCGTCCTGAATGCTGTCTGCCTGAATGCTCTTCCTGAACTTGGCTTGCTCTCTAACCTGCTTCAGTTCTTGATCAAATGTGACTTTTCTCACTGTGATCTTTCCACATTGTCCTATTTAATATTGTAACCCGTTGCCCTCACTTGACATTCCCAGTCTGGCATACTCTGCTCTACTTTCCCCTAATCCCACCACCATCTAACATACTGCATAACTTATTTATTATTTCTTTGACGGGGGTCGAAATGTATGTTATACAAGGGTAGAGATTTTTTCTATTTTACTTATTGCTATATCTCCAGAACCTAGAGCAGAGTCACATACTAGATTTTAAATAAATATTATTTGGTAAATATTATTGAATGAGTTAACTTTGTGTTGTCCATTCAGATGGTACAGAATGTCACATGCAGTTGAACCCTGATTAGGTTGCATGGATGGACAGTCAAGTTGGTATTTATGTGAACATTGTAGTAAAATGTTCATGAGAAGGAAAACAAGAAGAATGCTCATGCTTTCCATAATGTCTAAGTTTAGAACAATGTAATTTGCTTTCATAATGAGTTGCCTATTGAGCCACAGTTCTGTTTGATCAGGGTCAGCTTCAGAATTCTCTGTTTCATTCCACACCTTCCCTTACCAATCACCTCTTAACTTGCTTGCAAACTATGTCTTCGTCTAGTAAAAGATAATTTGTACAATGCAATCACATTGACATTTCTTTCGGTAAATGCCTCCAAATTTTTTAGGACTGATAAGAGATAGACTTTTACATGTGACACAGTGCCCTATATTTGTTTAGAGCCTTTTACTGGAGGCTTTCTAAGTGTTTCACAAATATCAGTCTGCAGACTCTCCTAACTCCATTCTGACAGCCACATGACATGCAGTTTTCCTAGAATTTCTGAGCTGGGTTATTTAAAGTCATCAGCTGCTAGAAAGTATGCAGTGAGGAGATTGTAGTACCTTAAGAACTGATCCCTATTAATCCTGGAATATGTGGCTTGGAGATCATTCTAATGAAGACATTGAAGCATAGCGAGTTAGATCATAGGACCCAGGCTAAGAGAGCTCGGGACCTGGCCAGTGGTAACTTGCACCCAGAACCCTGTGAGGAGATAGGAACTTGGGAGTAGGTAAGGGCTCCTCTGAGCCATGCAGGCCTCAGTTTCCTCAGCTGTCAGAGTAGGGATTTGAGAACATGATTGTTCAAATCTCTCACAATTTCAGTAGTCAAGTAATTCTCATCTACCAGATGGTGTCAAAGAAAAACCAGAGCTGGATAGTAAGTAAGCAGGAAAAGCACATTTTATTCAGTACTATTGCAGTGGGGCAGGGAAACCCTTAGTAAAGAACTGGTTCAATTCCAAATATGGCACAGGCAAGCAGGAATTTATAGCCCAGGAGCAGGGTAGGGTCAGTGAACGGAAAAATACTAATAGGAAACTTCAGGGATAAAGGGGATATTCTGGCTAAATCAGTCTACTAAGGTTTTTGCTGAAGATAGTCCAGGGTTTCCAACATTGCTTAGAGGATGGTGAATAAAAGCAAACAGATATTGAGAAGGAACAAATAATCATAGATATCAAGGATGGGGAAATTCTTCTCAACAGACTTAGCAGGGTGCTTGCTAAAATAGGATTTTATAAGTCAGGTGTGGTGGCACAAATCTGTAATTTCAGCACTCAGGAGGCTGAGGCAGGAGGATCACTGGAAATTCAAGGCCAGCCTGGATTACATAAGTGAGTTCAAGGGCAGCCTGTACTACAGAGTGAGACCCTGCCTCAAAAAAAAAAAAAAGGAACTTTTTTAAAAATAAGATTTTATAAGGAAGTACACAGATGACCAAGTAGAAATTTCAGGAACCTGACTACAGTTTGGTCAAGCCAAGAATCTTTGTTAGTGGTCCATTTTCCACTCAGCTTAAGCAGCCATATAGTCAGCTTGTCTAAGAATGAATTACTTATTTCGTCTCCAGAACTCACTCTTTCTGCTATAACTTCCTATTCATTGTCCTGGAAACTCAATTTCAAATCCTGGGGTGAGTTTGACTTAGTCTTCTCCTTTAAACAAACTCTTCTCTCGTATTTATTTTTATTTTATTTTATTTTATTTTTACAGTACCAGATCAAACTCACAACCTTGCACTTGCCAGGCGGGCGCTTATGCCACCGAGCTATATCCCCAGCCCGAACAAACCCTTCTCCAGCTGGAATATACATGCAAATCCCTGAGGGATGTTATTGAAATGCAGGGCCTAAGTCCATCGGCCTGGGTGTGCCTGAGTGTCTGTATGTCTCAAAAGTTTCAGCCAGTCCCCACACTGCTGGTTTCAGGTTTGCAAGTTGGACAGCAGAGACCTACACATCTTCAGTCCACTCCCATCAGCTCCCCTGGAGCTTTGATTTTTCCCATGAAACTTTTTAACCATGCATTTCTTCTTCTTCCTTCTCAGTGGACAACCCTCCTGTTCTTATCACTTCCTACCCCTGCTAAGACATTATGTCTAGATAACTTTAATGGCCAAACTAATAGAATCAATCCACAGCAGGAGGTGAGCAGCAAACAAGCAAGTAAAGGCTCATCTATAGTTACACCTGCTGCCCATCACTCATATTACCACCTGAGCTCAACCTTCTGTCAGATCAGTAGCACCATCAGATTCTCATAGGAACTCGAGCTCTACTATGAACTGCACATTCAAGGGATCTAGACTGCACTCCTTATGAGAAACTAAGGCCTAGAGCTGGGGATTTAACTCAGCTGCACAGCACCTGCCTGACAAGCACAAGGTCGTGAGTTTGATTCCCAGTACCGGAAAAAAACAAAAATAAACTAAGAGAATCTAATGCCTGGTGATCTGAGGTGGAGCTGAGGTGGTGACTCTAGTCCTGGAGAGCAGCCACAAATACAGGTGAACATTGGCAGAGATGTCTGACTACACAGGTTTGAAGGTAATAAATCAAAATCTTATCAGTGAGTGGCAAGTGACATGCTCCTCTCGTGGCAGGTTTAAGTCAGAGTTCAACACTTATTTTAATTTGGACATGGCTTGTTCATTATTTTATTTACCAAATCCATCATGCCTCTTCCCACACTGCATGCTTGTCTCAGTCACAATTTTGGTCATTTCACAGTTAACCCTAGCTAGAATGAGTAAAAAACAAATGTCACTGGAGAACATCTTTGCAAAGGAAGAAAAACCCCAATGGGGGCAGTGAAAGACTCAGACTGCCAACACAAAAAAAGCTGCATTTAAAATAAAACACCTAGAGTCCACCTAAATTATGGGACCAAGAGTCTTACTTAAATTGCAGGCTTCTCGCAACAGGTGATTCACATTCTCCAAGGTCACTTTGTATAATATATAGCAACTGGCTATCCAACCAAAGCATGAAGCCTTCATAACTGCTTTGCCACATGGAGACCAAACAGGCTGCAAGAAAAGACAAGTCATTTGAGTTTGTTTTTGTTTTTGTTTTTGTTTTAAGAAAAAACCACGAACATGAAGAATACAAGCAATTAAAAGACTACCCATTCATCAAGTAGTCTGCACTGAAAGCATCCTTATTAGTGGCTAGTGCATTGCTAAAGTTAAAAGGCCCTTTACTATGTGAAGAGTTGATCTTGCCTGCTGCTAAGGACTTTTGTTGTGAACTTATAGGAGAGGCTGCAGTTCAAAAGGCGGCACACGTTCTTCTTTTGGTAAGCACTGTAACTAGGCAAGTTGGTGAAATAGCACAGGCTCTTTTGGCACAAATGCTAGAGAAGACCAGTGAATTACTGTGTTATACAGTCCAGGTTGACAAGTCTACTGTTGTTGAAAACAAGGCAGCAGTGCTTGTCTATCTATTTTCAGGAGGGTGTTCATGGTGGTATGTTATATGCAGTTTTGTTGCCAGCCAACACCACAGCCAGAGAACTATTCAAGTCTTGAATGATGCCATGTCAGGAAAATTGAACTGGTCATTTTATTATTGGTCAGTATATGCATAGACAGAACCACTGCCATGACTGGACGGCCTTCTGGTTTCACTGGTCAGGGCAAAGAGGGCACCCCTGAATGTGAGTCTACACACCGTGTCATTTGTAGAGAAATGCTGCTCAAATGAAAAATGTCACCTGAACTTAACAAGGTTTGCATGATGTGATTTAAACTATCAGCCACATTAAAGGGCTTGCCCTTAACTAAGGTCTGGTCACACAGCTCTATGAGGAGATGAGCACGGAACACATATGTCTCCTCATACACAAATGTGAAATGCTGGATCACTGGCTAGGGTTTGTGAATTACAAGAGCTGCTCCAGAGGTTTTTTGAGTTTTTTTCTTTTTTAGAAAAACAGTCATCACTGGGAACACATTTCAGTTACACAGAATGGGCTGCATAACTTGCTTTCTTATGTAACACATTCAACTTGCTCAATCTGTAACTCAGGGGAGAATGACAACTGTGTTCCATTTGGCAGATAAAGTGGCTGTGTTCAAAGCCAAAATGGAATTATAGGGGCTATAAGTGAACATTGAGATTTTTGACATTTTTCAACCATTAGCAGAGATTCTGAAAGAGACTGAGCCAGGGCCTCTTTTTCTCCCAGCTGGCACATGATCACCTATCTCACTTTCAAGAGTTTGAGCATTGCTTCCCAGCCACAAAAGACCCCTAAACTGGGAAAGAATGGGTCCACAACTCACTTGTAAATAAACAAGGTGAACCAGTTCTGTCTGTGCTGGAAGAGGAACAACTGCTTGAGATTGCAGATAGTGGTGACCTTAAAACTACGTTTGAGACAACTTCAAATCCCATATATTCTGGATTCACCTCAAGGCAGAAAATCCTGGGACTCCACAGAAGCACTGAAAGACTTCTTCCTTTCCTAAAGTCCTATATTTGTGAATCAGGGTTCTCTGCAGTGACAGCAACCAAATGAGACTAAACTGAACAAAAGCCATATATTTTGGATGTCACTGCCTTCCACCACATCCAGGTGGGACTGTGTATTACAAGATAACAAGCTCCACCCTCACACTGATTCTGCAGTATGGTGCATCATACAATTATTTCATTATATCATACAGTGTAGTAATAGAAATAGAGTGCACACTAAATGAAATGGACTTGAATAATCTCACACTCCCCTCCCCGAGTCTGTGGGAAAATTTTCCTCCATCAGGGCCTGGGATATAGCTCAGCAGCACAGTGTCTGCCTGGCAAGTGCAAGGTTGTGAGTTCGATTCCTAGTACCAAAAAAAAGACTCCCATGAAACTTCTCCCGGGTATATAAAATGTTGGGGAACCAGTGCATTAGTGGGCTATAAAATCAATCTATTAATAGCTAGCAGAATTTACAAGGAATAGAATTGAACAGACGAGAGAGCATTTGAGGACTTCACATGCTTAAGTATATTTTTGCTAGATATAAAAGCACTTGTAACTAGGCCATAATACAAGATGTAGTCCTACTTGAGTAAAGTTTTAAATAAGTTATGAAGACCAGGGTCCTCCAGATCATGGGGTCTCACTCTATTTCAATCCAGCATGTCTGGGACACCCAGCTCACCTTTCTATACTTTTCTTTTTGCAGTCAGATTAGCTCCTTCTTCAAATGCCTCTGGTATTGCTTCATTGTCCCCAAGTAAAACCCAAACACAGGAGCCTGATTTTTGAGACCTTCACCCTGATGTTATGTGCCTTTCACCATTCATTTTCTACTCTTCACCAACTACCGACCCTGTTACAGGTCTGAGCTCTAGTTTTCCTGTTTCCCAACCAGGATGCCACCTTGCCACCTTTGCACACAACCGCCCAGCCTGGACTGCCCTTTCTCTGTCCCCTCCCACTGAAATCACATCCATCCTTCAAATTCCCTCAGGTGCTATTTGCCTTCAATACCTTCACCATTGATTTTTGTTAATCCCAGAAGTGATATGTTATCATTCAAGTTCTTCTCATGTAGTAAGAATTTAGTCTTGCCCAAATTGGTTGATATTCTTATCTGTGCATTATTTTCAGACTTCCACTATAAATCCCAATGACGATGAACCATGATTTGTACAGTTATTATTTGACGTCTTGCTCATTTGATCTCTTGCTGCCTCATTTGAAAAGTGAGATAATATCTCCAAGATAAGGGCCTTCTGAGGATTAAATGAGTTAACATGTGTGAAGTGTTCAGGCAAGTGCCTAGCATATATTAAGCACTCAATAAATGTTAACAACTGTTATCATCAATTTATCTGCCTACCACATACCTGGTTTGTAGTAGACTCACAGAAGATGCTTGTATGTGAATAAACTATCCCATATTAATATAATTCTTCTAAAAGTTTCTGTTTCTGCTGTGACTGCTCTCTGCTTACTTTAATTCACCTGTGAACTTCTTCCTTTAATTCTTCTGTGAACTGCATCCTTTACTGAAGCAATTTAGAGATTTGGTGGGAGAACTCATGATTAGCACGCAGTCAAAGTTGTTAGCAGCACTTGTTACAACACTCAAGCAGTATCAGTGGAAGTACCCAGAAAACAAGCCAATAGGAGGTCAAAAGCAGCCAAGGAAGGAGGGTGCCTTTCCTACTAGTGCTAGGTGCCCTCTGCACTCTGTCCTTCCCCACAGCTGCACCGCCCCACCCAAGTTTTCAGCTCCAAGACATCCCCCCTTCTCATTTCCTCTGCACTCTTGACTTGTCTACTCTTAAATCTCTTCCTTTGGATTATTTTCTGCTCCCTATCTAAAAATAAAATTTACAGCAAGAAAAAAGGATGGCTGTGACCCTTGGGGAAAAAATACCATTGTCCCATGCATTGTGGGGAGCACCGGTGTGCTAAGCTACTGAGCTGCCATCCCATGCCCATCCCATCCCCAGGCTGATTTAACAAGTTACTGAATGCATTCATACTCGGCCTACTCCATGAAAGAATTTTTTCAAAGTTTTGTGTAAATAATGCAAAATTCAAGCTGACAGTTACAACAGAAATAACAGGCAATAGCAATTCTGCAGCATTTTTCAACTTTTGAAAGGAAAGAGACAGCTCATGCCAAAGTAATTAAGGCAACCTGGAATCCAAGCATCTGATAATGTCAGCTATCTTCCACAGCAGAGGGGCGTGAGTCTGTCTCCTTTGCTTTTATCTTGCTTCCACATTTCTCTCTGATTAATGACGGAGGAGTGATATGTCAATTGAGGGCCAAGCCTCTGGAAGCCGAGACTAGCCCCGGGCTTCCCCCACAGCGTGGGTTACAGTTGCTCTTATTAATCTACTGTTTGTTGTGCTATTTATGCTGGCTCAACTTCCATAGGGTCCCTTGGAAAATTTCCTCTTGCAGAATCAAGCCAGGAACCTCTTTTGACTACAGATGGTTCTGTTTTTATCCATGGGAGCTTTATGGTACAGTCATGCCAAGTCTGGAATTTCAGGCTCAGCTAGATGAGAAGTTTTGTGTGAGAGTGTGTGAATGTATGTGTGAGTGAGTGTGTGTGTGTGTGTGTGTGTGTGTGTGTGTGTTTCCTTCTCTCAAATTCTTTAAATCCAACATTCAAAATAAAATATGCCAGGAAAATGAAAAGTTAAGTTTCAAAACAACAAGTATCCCAAACCTGGAGGTGCAAAAGCAGCACACCACGAAACTGTATTTCTCTGTCAGAAAGCAAAAATGCTTTTTTAGACTTGCACATACTCAATATTTGATGTTAGGCATATCTCTTCTTGGTGTTTTCTCTTAACCTCGAAACATTCCTTGACAAAGATCAAGTGATTTACATGGATTGAGAATAAGCAATTTCTAGTTTCAATTGCCACAAGGTCTTCTTCATCAGACCTGGTGCTGAATCAAAAATGAACTCCGAGGTTTTTGGGGGGAGGGTTCATTATCAAATGCTCAATTCTTGTGACACTATTCTCCCTTTGTTAACCATTTTCATTCTGCGCTTTGGACTTTTTTCCTTCAATGGTGACTATAAAGAAAAACTCTCTTTTGAAAAGCCAGACATCTCTGCACCAGAACAATAAATGCCACATCATGCATTCATTCTAATGATAATTTTTGTTATTTGAGAAGCAGAGATCATGCATTTGTATCCCTCTGTCAATCTGAGGCTGCGGAATCTCAAATGAAAGCATCTAGCAAAAGACAATGCCACCACTGGGAGGGATTTCAGGGTTCTGTGAGAGGTCTCCATTCCAATTCCTCCTATTTTCAATTTTAGAAATTTGTAAGCAGGTTGAAAAAAGATAATTAGTCAAATTAGAACATATGGCAAGGGTTATAAAGCCAAAGTCTTATGATGGTGATGCCTTACAGTAGTAGAGGTTATAATTGTGATGACAAAGGCAACATAAAGAATTAAACATTGAGTTTGTATGAATCATGCCTGTATGACACTAATAGCTTATTTTCCTTATTGCATCACGGTTTCTTCCACAGAGGAAGAAGAGATCCGAGCCATAAATCCACTTAGCCATTTACTGTTTCTTCTAGCGCATGATAAAGTTGTCAAACTGAGAGACAGATTGAACTCTTTCCAGAGGTACCTTGTATTGTGGATGTTATTTTCCCATTTTCTTTTCACAGGCCACCACAGCTGGCATACTTCTACTACTGTCTTCCAAACAGTGGACACAAAGATACCTGGTAAATAAATAGATGTGGCATATCCTGGTAAAGTGAACTTGAAGGTCAAATCACTACTACACTAGGATAGAACACAGAGAATGGGATTTCCAGTTATAATGGAATTTGATCTAGTGGGGGCCTTACTAAGATGGATTTGAGTAATAAACTATGTTTCAAATGAATGATTTTTAAAGTCTGATGTCTGCTCTAAACAATTTCTACAAATTCCTATGATTATAATTGCCCTTAGGGAGGAGAGAGCCAAAGTTAATGCTCCTGAATCTCATTTTGGAAGAACGCATCTCCTCTGTTCCTCTGCTTTTGTTTGTTTATTCCTTTATTTTTGTGCTGTTGGGAATTGAACCCAGGGCCTCATGCCTGCTGTACCACTGAGCTATATCCTCATCCTTTAATATAATATAGTTTTAAGTCACGAATTGTCAGTCCGAGTTCTCTTTCTCATCTCTCTGTTACCTCTCTCTCTAAAAGATGAAATACTTATGATATCTTTCATTTCAATAATACAGAGCCAGATAATCCCTTGAAAGAGAAAACTACCTTATCTGATTAGACTATTCCCACAGCTAACGCTGTGCTTTTCAAACATCAACATATGTGTGTATCAATGGAAAATCTTGGTAAAATTCTGATTCTGATTCACCAGATCTGGGAAAAGCCTCAGTCAGAGTCTATATTTCTGATAGGCTCCCAACGTGACGTTAGTACTACTGGTCCATGAAACCACTCTGAATGGCACAGTCTGAGAGGAGAAATTCTGATGTTTTTGTTGTTGTTTGTATTTTTGAGACAGAGTTTCACTGTGCAGTTCAGGCTGGCCTAAAACTCATTCTGTAGCCCATACTGGCCTCAAATGTGCAGTAATCCTCCTGCCTCAGCCTCCTGAGTGCTGGGATTACTGATGTGTACCATCACACCTGACAAGACATGCTGTTTATTCATTTTTGTTTTTCCTATGATAAAAATGCCCAGACTGATTCACTACCTATGATAAAAACTGAGTTGATTTCACTTTTACTTCAGCTGCCTGACATGTTTTTCTCTCCTAGTGCACACTGGAGGCTCAGAGAGAGAGTTGTGACCCATCCTCCTGCCTTTCCCAGGAGTGGAGATCAGCATCTCTTTTCATATTGCTAAGGAGCTCTTGAAACAGCTCATCTCCAAAGTAATAATTTGTGTCTGCTTTATTTTCAGTGGGAAGCTTGTTTCACCTTTGTGACTCTGAGCATTATGGGATGTCCACTTCATTTTGCAGTTGCCTTGGAATCTGCTCTCCTTGGCCCCTATTGCTTCTACTCATTTTCAGGGGTTGCAGGGACCAATTACCTTGGTTATGCAGTTGCCTTTCCTTTTCCATACACAAAATTCCCATCAGTTTGTGTGGACCCACTCCACTATGAAGAATACCACCTGACGCTTCAAGCCATTGACCTGTGCCTGAGCTTTGCTCTGTTCTGTGCATCGCTGACAGTGTTCATCAAGATTGCTACAAGACTAATCCAGAATGGACACATCAATGTAAGTTTCAACCAAAGGCAAGCGGGAGATTTACCAGTCACAAAGAAGAAAATGGAAAGTCTCACACAGAAACCTCACTCTTCCCGTCTCCCTCTTCCTTCCTTTCTCCCTCCTTCTTGGGTTTGCCACTATGTTCTATATGATTCTGCTACTCAGAGACTGACACACTATGGGTGCTCAATAATGGTTTTTGAATGAATAAATAGAAATACATTGATGTGACTTCTCTTATAGGTGGAATCTAAAAAGCTCAAACTCATAGAATCAAAGAGTAGTATAGCACCTGCCTGCCAAGTGCAAGGTCCTGAGTTCGATTCCAGGTACAAAAAAAAAAAAAAAGAGTACTATAGTTGTTGCCAGAACCTAGGAGTGGGTGGCAGGAAATAGAGATGCCTTGATCAAAGAGTAAACTTTCAACTACGTGATGAATGAGTTCTGGGGATCTAATGTATAGCATCATGACTATAGCTAACAAGACTATATTGTATATATAAAATCTGCTTAGAGAGTAAACCTTAACTATTCTCAACAAACACATGTGAGGCAACAGACATTTGAGTTAAGTTGATTGTGGTAAACATTTCAAGGACCAAGCTGTATACCTTAAATTTATATAATATTATCTGTCAATTTTTCATTCCTCAATAAAAAGCTCAGAATAATGAAGTAAAACTAAAGTGGGAAATACTAAATATTTTATGTATTGATGGTGCACCTCTTTATCTTGTTCTAAATTTGAGAGGTCATAAGAAAATAGACTATTTTTACTTTTCTTTTAGAGAGAATAATTAAAAAATGATAAAAACATTACAGAATTTTGAAACAAGATGATAGGAAATTAACAATGGTTATTTTATTGCATATTTTTATCTTCAAAGTAGTTGCTCAGATTACCAGATATAAGCACGTAAGATTTGTCAGACAATACAAACACTGTTCCTTTCAATGAACTAATAGAAATTAGTAGTACAATTATCTTAGCTATCTTTGTGTGTGTGTATGTGTGTGTGTGTGTGCGTTCCTTCCTTCTTTCCTTTCCCCCATCCCACTTATTCTTTCCTTTTTGACCAGTTTCTTTCCCTTTACAATATCTATTGTATCTTTTGGATCTTATCTATCCTTTCAGTTTCTTACACTAGGGAGACAATGCAATGGTTACACATGTGAGTCTGATTTATTTCACTTATGAGTATGGACTCTAGTTACATCCATTTACCTGTAAAAGCCTCGAGTTTATCTTTCTGTATAGTTGAGTAAAACTTCATTGTATAGAAGTACCACATCTTTTTTATCTGTTCCTCAGTTGATGAGCATTTGGGTTGTTTCCAAGACTGAGCTATGACAAATTGTGCTGCTATAAATGTGGATGCACATATATTGCTGTAGTATGATGTTTTCAGTTATTCTGGAAAAATACCCAAAAGGAGAATAGCTGGGTTGGATGGCACTTCTCATCCTAGTTTGCTGAGGCATCTGCACACTGATCTCCACAGTGGTTGCACCAGCTACACTCCCAGCAACAGTAGAGAAGGGTGCCTTTTTCCCCCACAGCTCTGCCAGCATTTGTTATGGGTTGATTTCTTGATGATAGCCATTCTTACTGGGGTGAGATGGAATCTCAGTGTTGTTCTAATTTGCACTTATCAAAAGACCAATGATGTTGAACATTTTTTCATGTATTTATTTGCCATTTGTATTTCTTCATCCAAATAGTATTCATTCATCTCAGACAACCATTTTTGGATTGAGTCTTTGAATTTTGAGGGCCTGATTTTCAAAATTCTTTATATGTTCTAGATAGAAGTCCTTTGTCTAAGGGACAATTGTCTAAACTTTTTCCCAATTTATGAGGGTTTTTTGCTCTGTTGATGACTTCTTTTGATGTGCAAAAGCTTTTTAATCAGATGAGATCCCCATTGTTGATTCTTTGAAGTATTTCCCATGCAGTTTGTTTTTTTGTTCATGAGCTCTCTGCCTACTTCTGTTTTCAAGATTTCTACCTACTTTCTCTTCCAATAGATTTAGTGTTTCTGTTTTAATATTTAGATCTTTGATCCATTTTTACTTCAATTTAGTGCACAATAATAGACATAGGTATAGGCTATCTTTTGTTGAGAAAACATACATTACAATAGAATAACCTTGGGCTGGGGATATTGTTCAGTGGTAGAGTTCACAAGAACCTAGGTTCAATCCCCAGCACCAAAAAAATAAAATAAAATAACCTTGAATTTTAAACCAAAACTTTTACATAAGGCTTTGCCATGTTATTTTGTAGTTAACAATGTTGGAACAAAGTGGATGGTTTATTTCTTTCTTCGAGGAGTACTGGGGATTGAACCCAGGGTGTTGTGTATGCAAGGTGAGAGCTCTACTACTGAGCCACATCCCCAGCCCCCCCAAAATTCTGTGTTGGCCAGGAATCGAACCCAGGTCAACTGCTTGGAGGGCAGCTATGCTCACCAGTATACCACCAAAGCAGACTGTTTCATTTTATCTTATTAAATTTTACACTGTAAAATTATTTTAATTGAGACAAATATTGAGTATTTTGTGGAAATTGATACAGCAGCATCCTTCATGTTTTTAATATTAATCAGTTACAAACACCTTAATTTAGTTTTTATCCCATGAATTCCAGAACATATACTTGTTCTGTGACTAGACAATACATAGAAGGAATTCTCCCTCTCTTTCTATTTATACACCAACAGAGAGGCTCACACATCCCCACACCAAGTTTAGCTTTCTAACTCTTTCCGGAAGGGCTAACGGTAACACTGAGATGAGAAGTACTGAGCTAGGGGATGGGAAGTGATGGCACAGACCTGGAATCCCAGCTAAGAGGTTGAAGGAAGAGGATTACAAATTCAAGGCTAACCAGGGCAACGTAGGTAGATGTAGTCTCAAAATTAAAAAGAGATGGGAATATAAGTAAGTGGTAGAGTACTTGTCTAGCAGGAGCCAGGCCCTGGGTTCAATCCCCAGTACCATAAAATAACAATAACAACAAGAACAAAATACTTATTATGTGCCAATGTTTTCCAGAGGCTGAATATTTCATGTAACTCCCCCAAAGTCACACAGCTAATGAATAGTAGGGCCAAATTGAGAATTTAGAATTACCTCTCCAGATTAGGCCAGGTTCATCTTGGCCCTCCTTGTCCCCTACCTTGCAAGCTCCCCGCTCCGTAGGCTCTGGCCCCCAGGAATATTGGAGCAGGATTTCTGGTGGAAGAGCACCACTGATTTCAAATTCTTAAGTCTGTTGCTAATGCCTGTCCTCTGTGGGATGATCAGCCTTCTTCAGAAAGAAATACCTCCCACAGCAAACTCTCATGCTGGCCTTATGATTCAGATTAGTATCATAAATTTGGATAACGTTAGCCAGTGTGTTTTTCTTCTTGGTTGATTCTGTCCACCCAAACCAGCAAAGCTGGAATACAAGAACTTGGCATTCTTGATGCCTTTTGTGGTCATTCCTGTCCTCTTAAACGTCTACATAAGTCTGCAAAGGAAATCCTGTACATTCTTAAGAATAGAGTTGATTTTTAAAGGAGGCTTGCCAAGAGTTGAGGCAAGCAAACCACAATTACCTCCCCCACTGTACTGCCAGGGCATCTGGAAGTTTAGTACTGAAATTTCTTCCTTGTGATAAACATCCAGCATTCTCTGCCTCACGTTTTAAAAGGAATTTGTACCTAGATGAACCAGTCATTGAAGTACTGGCAGTCAACTCCCCAGCATGGGGTAGTTCATGAGACATCTGCCTGTCACCTTATGCGTGACACTCATGACATCTAGGAATATCATGGCTTGGGGAACAGGGGAGAAAACACAGGGGTAAAATTAATTGAAAACAGAGACAACCTGAGGTCAGAGGCAAAGATCTCCGACTTTAAAGTCTTGCTTTTGCTCATGTTGCTTAGGACACAGATTCTTGACGTATGACTTCTCACCCAGGTATAGGACCCAGCGCAACTGCAATGCATTTTTTAAAGTGGGGAAATGACATCAGAACCATGTAGATTCTTGTTAAATCAGATTCCTGAGTCTCACCTGAGCCCTACTACAGCAGAACACCTGCTCCTGGAGGCACAGAACGTGCAGTTCCTAACACCCACTCCAAGAAATTCTCATAACCCTGGAATTTAAGAATCAGAATTTTGCTTTATTTTTTTAAAAATCTCTCTTCCTAGTCTAAGTCTCTCAGTGGCACTTCTGAACAGGCTCAATTTCCCTATGTGCATAGAATTAGCCCTTGATTTGTGTAGAATTTCTAAATCAGTTTCATAAGCAGCACTTCTTTGCTGAGCATTTTGGGGTGATGTGACACGGCTTACTCCACAATGGTGGCAGATCATGTCTCATTAGCAAGGATGAGTGGCTGACATAATAGGACATGACGTTCTATATTAATAAATACAAACTTGCCTGAAGCGTGAGGTGCACAGGGAGCCTGAGAAGCCTTTGTGAGCACACAGAAACCTCGGCTGTGTTTGGCACAACCTCCAACAGTGTTTTAAGTGTATAAATAAATGCATTATTTATCAAAATATCAGAAACACAACTTTCTTTAAAAAAAAAGTAAATCTGTCCAGATACAGAATTCTACAAATTGTTTGCACCTGTAATGAACTCACATTCAGTTATGTCGTTAGATTCTCCACTTGTTGAAAGCAATAAGCACTACTTTTAAAAATTTCATTTCAGTTAGAATAAATATTAAAGGATGCTGCTGGTCCACAGCTCTTCTTTGTTTTATGCACAAAACACTAATAATGCTTTAAAAATTGCCTTTTTAAGTGTCACCCTGAAAATTAATGTTTTTTATGAAAACAGGCACTAGCAAACTTGAACCATAGAATATATAAAATAGAAAAATGTGATGGTTTAAGGAAAATTTGGGAAAATAATTATTTTGGTACTGTACTGTAATAAATTACAAAGCAAAGTCAATTTTTAAAGATTCCTATCAATCAATATTGTGATAGAAAATAATCACTTCTAAGAATTTTTTTCCATATAAACTCAAAAGCATGTTTTTAGAAATGAATCGAGCACCCCCTAAGGAATCACATCTATGATTTCTGTCCTCCTCATGCTTTAATAGAATTGCAGTCATCTTGTTAAAGGTCACGCAGTGAAAGGTGTGTGAAGGCCCAGTCAGTGGGTACCCACCTCAAACCGCAGTGAAAAATGCTTGAAAAGAAGAGCGCGGCGGCTTTGATAAACACAGCGCATGTGTGAGGCCCTCTGACAGCCACAGGCTGTGTGAGAAGGAATAGAGGCTAGGAAATGAATAAGAACCACCTGCTCAGGAGGCTCAATGCAAGATGCTGAAGGGATTCGGTTGGCTGAGGGACTCAGGGGCAAACAAGCACAACACAGAATTTAAGTTGAGAAACAAAACCACAAAGCAACCATAGCGAAAATCATCTGTCGAGCAAGTAATAAAGTTAGGGGAAAGAAGAGCCTTGGGGCACCAGGTACACTGTAGCTACTTTGCCCCTCCTTCATGGAATAGGACGGCTCTATTTTCCTTTCTTTATTTATTGTTGTACTTGGTGGCTTTTTTTTTTTTAATGAAAAAAGGAAGGGAAATATTTCCCCTCTTGTCATGTGATATCGTGGTTTTACTTTTTTCAATAAATTGAAAAATATTTACTTCACATAAAAGATGCAGGTAGACCCTTTCAATGTAATTTAAAAACTTACACAGGCAGAATACTTAGCAGTAGCCAACCCTCTTCCTCCAAACAGAGGACAAATTAGCGGCAATATTCTGGCCCCTAGTCTTCCAGTGGACTTCCAGCGCATCAGCAGCAGCATAAATATGCTTTGAAATAAATTTATCTATGACTCTTGTCATGAAAGTCTGAGGTCCAGGTTGGGCTACAGTACGTTCTTTCTGGTGTATCTAGGAGCTAAATTCCCTTGGATGTATCCAAGCAGAATTCACGCAGGACCATGGAACAGTAAGAATCTGCTATACGTCATCCTCCCAAATTCTATTATGTGGTCTCCTCAAATTACTCATTAGCAAGATCAGAATACAAAAAACTAATAACAGTATAGAGTATTACCACTGTTTAGTTTCATATGTTCTCTGACATAATGGTGTTGTAAACTTGGGTAATACAGGGGTAACTATATGTGCTACTTTCTGGGTGGCTACTATTTATCAGGTGCTTTATCTCCTTTAAGGCTCACAACACGCCAAAGCTCGTTATGCCCATTTAGCAGATGACGACACTGAGATAGACACGTAGGGCGAAGAATTCAGCCCCAGGTCTTACAGTGTCTGGAGCGTGGGTTCTGAGCACTGGGCCGCATCCCCTGGGTGATGTATAAGTCCTACCAACCCTGAGTGAACTCAAACGGTCACACTTTTCTCCAACAATCTTTCTTGTGCTTCCAGGAGACAAAAATTAACTTCCATGTTTTAGAAATGGAAATTCGTTTCCTGGAATAGTTGCATTTCATTTGTCAGGGGGGCCACACCAAGAAAAGACTGTGAGAGGAAAGAGACTGGAGCACTCATCATAACGCAGCAGAGTAGGTTTCTTAAAGGGAGCAGCAGGTAGAGAGGCTCCTGCAACAGCTTTTTGTCAGTTTGCACTCTGTCAAATATCATGACTTTCAACACATTTTCCTCTTGATGCATAATTTCACTTTTCAATCTGAACTACCTGATAGGTTTATTTCTCCTCGCTTCCTATTCAGAAACTAAAATATTATTAATTAATTCATTTTTAAAAATCTTAAATATAGTTAAACAAATATGTTTAAAAGGAGAAAAAAATTGATGTCTTATATGAGGACAGAATCTTGAATAAAAACAAGAGGGCTTCATTTTCCATCACCATGAAAGGATGCAAAAAAAAACTCTGCATTCGTAGTGACTAATATTTCTGAGTGACTATAGTGATGCCAATATGTGAGTTTGATCCCATTTAAAATAGTTTGGTTTGATATTTTAAATTTTGTTAATTAAAGCGGAGAATGCTTCATGGCTAGTACTGGATGCCCAGGTTCGCTCCCTATAGGAAAGGAGAGCGAGAATCAGAGGAAGTGACTGAGGTGAAACACAGAGTGGTGTGTGCGAGGGATGCCGTGGCTCCCCCTGGCTGCACGCTGGCCAGGAGACCCGGCAGGAACTGTGTGGGCAGCCACAGTCACCCCTGCACACGTCATTCACTGAGAGTTTGCACCACCCCATCTCCAAAAAGACCACAGTTGTGGACCCAGCCACCTTTCCAGATTGTCATAGTCTGTGATTTTAAAATAAAAATTCATTTTATTTGAGATTAGCATTCTGAAGGGAGGACTACATGAAGCAAGCAAAAAAGGAGATTGTTAAGTCGTAGAATGGCTGGGCCTCTCCTCGTCTGAAGCCACACTAAGGTGTCACTGGGGTACACTGCCGCACTGCATTACCACACTTGTAACACATGCAAGGAATATTACTCAGGGGAGACAGTGTGTGATCAAGTCACAGGTTCCAGGATCACCTTAACCACTTGAAGGCAGTACTTTTCCCTGCCTAATATTTAATCTGTCCTATCAAGCCAACCAGAACTATCCTGCTGGTTGTCTTTGTAAAAATCCTTCTGTTATGTTATTGAACATATAAGGGACATATTTCTACTCTGTTGACAAAAATATGTTTTGAATTTTTTTTCTTCTATTACATCTTATAATTAATTCAGTTTCATAGATGAAAGGAAAGATTTCCAGTTAAAGCAATGAAATTACAAAGTGCTGGATTACAGTTAATGCCTCTCTGGTAAGAGGAGTAGTTTCCATTCCCTGGAATATGACTTTTCTCTTGTAATGTGTGAAATATCATACACTCAAGGCCCTAAATACAATATCCATTTTTTTATTTTAAAAAGAAAAGAACAAAAACAAAATAACAAAACCAGACATAAACAAAACAACATAAAAACAATAAAAACAATACAGAATTTCAAAACAAGGTGATAGGAAATTAACAGTGGTTGTTGTATTACATATTGTTATCTTCAAAGTGGTTACTCAGATAACCAGATATAGGCATGTAAGATTTGTCAAACAATTAAACATTAATTGTTCATTTTAATAAACCAATAGAAATTAGTAGTACAATTATCTTAACTATCTTATGTGTGTACATATATACACACTTATTTTTCCCTTCCTTTTTTCTGTCTTTCTTTCCTCTTTTTCCTTCATCCCAGTTGTTCTTTCTTTTGAGCAGTTTCTTTCCTTTTTGCAATATCTGCTGTAACTTTCAGATTTTATTGACTCTTTCAGTTCTTATACTAGGGAGACAATATGATGTTTACACATGTGGGTCTGATTTATCTCACTTATGAATATGGTCTCTAGTCGCATCCACTTACCTATAAAAGTCTCAAGTTTATCTTTCTTTATAGCTGAGTAATACTTCATTGTATAAAAGTACCACATCTTTTTTATCCATTCCTCAGTCGATGGTCATTTGGATTGTTTCCAAGATTTAGCTATTACAAGTTGTGCTGCTACAAACATGGGTGCACATATATTGCTGTAGTGTGATGTTTTCAGTTATTCTGAAAAAATACCCAGAAGAGGAATAGCTGAGTTGAATGGGACTTCTAATCCTAGTTTACTGAGGAATATCCACACTGATTTCCACAGTGGTTGCACCAGTCTACACTCCCACCAGCAGTGGAGAAGAGTTCCTTTTTCAGCTCAGTCCCTCCAGCATTTGTTATGGGTTGATTTCTTGATGACAACCATTCTTACTGGGGTGAGATGGAATCTCAGTGTTTTAATTTGCATTTCCTGAATGACCAATGATGTTGAACTTTTTTTCATGTATTTATTTGCCATTTGTATTTCTTTATCCGAGAAGTGTGTATTCATCTCAGATGACTATTTTGGGATTGGGTCTTTGAATATTGGGGGCCTGATTTTTTAATTCTTTATATGTTCTAGATAGAAGTCCTTTGTCTGAGGGTCAGTTGGCTAAGTTTTTTCACAATTCATGGGTTTTCTTTTTACTCTTCTGCTGATTTCTTTTGATGTGCAAAAACTTTTCAATAAGATGAGAACCTAGTTGTTGATTTTTTGAATTATTTCCCACATAGGTTGGGTTTTGTTCATGAACTCTCTGCTTTCCCCTATGTCTTCAAGGTTTCTACCTGCTTTCTCTTCCAGTAGACTTAGTGTTTCTGTCTTGATATTTAGATCTTTGATCCATTTTGACTTTAGTTTAGTGAATGGTGACAGACATGGGTCTAGTTTCAGTCTTCGGTGTGTGACAAGCCTGTTTTTCCAGCACATTACATAGGCTATCTTGCTTCCATTGAACATCTTTGGCCCCTTTGTCAATAATAAGGTGGCTGAGTGTGTTTGTGGTTGTGGCTGCATCTTCCAGTCTGTTCCATTCATCCTCAGGTCTATTTTTTTTTTTTCCAATACCATGCAAATTTCATCACAGTATATTTGTGGTATAATTTCAAGCCAGGGATTGTGATGCTTCCTGCCTTGCCCTTGTTGCCCAGGATTACTTTTGCTATTCTGGGTCTCTTCTGGTTCCAGATGAATTTTAGGAACGTTTCCTCTTCATCTGTGAGGTATGCCAATGGTATTTTGATCGAGATTGCATTGAATCTGTATAACAATTTCAAGAGTATGGCCATTTTCACAATATTGATTCTTCCTATCCATGAGCAAGGAATATCTTTGTATTTTCTGCAATCCTCTTCAATCTCTTTTTTCAAAGTACTGTAATTTTCACTGTATAGCTATTTTACTTCTTTTGTTAGATTGATTTCTAAGTATTTCCATTTTTTTGGATGCTACTGTGAAAAGTATGGTTTCCCTAATTTCTCTCTGAGTGTGTTTGTCATTTGTGTATAGGAATGCTACAATATCCATTATTTACACTTACTGCTGAACATTTAATGAGTATATATTATGTGCCAGATACCCTGATAAAGGCTGGTACAGAAAAATGAACAAAGTGCATCCTTGTCCTCCATTGGCTAACAGGGACTACAGGGAAATAGATTTGGGCCAAAACAACCAAGAGACCAAGTGAGCAATAATAGGGTCTGAATTAAGCAGCGATAGTTGGCTTGGAGACAAAATGATAGGTTTGTGAGATTGTATTGCTCAGGGGTCTCCAGAGAACAGAATGAATAGAATATACTATAAATAAGTTTAAGAGGAGACTTATTAGATTGCCTTACACAAGCAGAGACTGAATAGTGCCACAAAGGCCATCTGCAGGCTGGGGAGCCAGGAAATGAACTGCTACTCAGGCCTGGAGGTTGCAAGTGTCAGAACAAGAAGAGACAATGATGAGTCCAAGGCTGAAGACCTGAAAGGAGAGAGTGACTGGTGCAGGTCAGTGAAGGCTGAGGAATCTGGAGCCTGACATCCAAGACTCACAGCAACAGCAAAGAGCACACTTGCTCAAGAAGGGTACCAGCTGGGTATGGGGGTGCACACCTGCAGTCCCAGCACTTGGAAGTTGAGGAAAGAGGATCACAAGCTAGAGTCCTGCTTATGCAATTGAGTGACTTCGCCAGATCCTGTCTCAAAATAAAAAGTAAAATAAAAGGCTGAGGACGTAGCCTCCAGGACCCACACCCCAAACTGAGCGAGTGTTCATGAGCTTTTCCCTTCTTCCACTGTTTCTGTTCCATCTGAGCCCACGATGGAAATGGTGCTGCCCATGGTAGGGGGAGATCTTCCCCACTCCGTTTGCTGACCCACCTCACAGTCTTTTCTGGAAACGCCTTCACAGTCACACCCAGAATTGTGCTGTGCCAATTTTCTGGGCATCTCTCAATCCAGTGAAGATGCCAATGAAGATTATCTATCGCAGAAACACTTAGGTAGAACCAACAGCACTTGGTAATAGTTATTATATGGGGAAAAAGAGGAACCCAGAAAGATAAAAGTTTTCTGGCGCACAATTGGCATGATGGAGTGCTCAGATTTAATCTGTAAGTCATGTCTCTTCACTGGAGGTGACGATGCAGTTCCTCATCTCATCAGTAATAAAAGTCTTGTTAAGAATGTAAGAGAAGGAAGCAGAGGCCTCTTGCCTGTGATCCCGGTCAAAGGAGTACCGAAGCATACTCCATCACTAAGTCAGTCATGCATCAGATACAAATGATACCTTCCTCTAAGTTCATAGTAGCTCTAGTGCTGAACAGCATGAACTATAAGCCAGATCTAAGCGAAGACAGTATTCTTTAACTAATCTCTGCTGTCCTTTTATGATGCTCCCGTTGCAAAGAGGCCTCCGGATTGAATGATCTGTAAATAGGCCAGAGCAACATACCCTTCTTAATCTGCATCTTTCTTGACCTCTCCGTGCCCTTGAAACTGTTGCCCACTTTCTGCGTGGAATCCCTAACTTTTGACTTCCTTGTACCACTCTTTGCTTCTTTCTCTCCACGGCTTCTCCTCTTCAGTCTCCTTTGAGAGCTCCTTTTCCTTTTACTCTTAAAGACCACTGGCCTTGATTACCTCTTTGTACTGATGCCTCACACATCCGTATCTATGCCAGTCCTGTCTCCTGCTTTAATAAGCCTTACATCTGTTTATTTTCTGGACATATCTCCTGGGTTAGGTTCGTAATGGAGCTGACCATCTCCTTTTCACTAACACCTCTTCCTGTATCTCCAGTTCATCCGCCAGAATTTGTGACAGTCAAGAACAACCAGAGACCTAGAGTCATCCTAGATACCCTACTCTTTTGTCAGTCACCAAATCCAGATGACTGAAATTCTAATAGATTTCTCGAAGTGCCCCCCTTTCTCTGTGCTCCATGATGGCTCTGTTTCTGCCCTCCATTTTCTCACTAAAATTTCTTTGCTATCAGTCTTCTCTGTTTTAACAAGTATACTCTTCACAGCCTCTAGAATGAGCTTTCTAAAGTTCAGATCTGCTCCTATTCCTTCCCTGCTTTAAATCTCTCTATTACCCCCCTTCACAATACAAAAACATCCTAAGCTCCCTGAGGGACATCAAGGGGTATCCAATTCCTTTCTAAGATTCTGAGTTCTCTGAAGGAAGGGCCTGGGTATGCTGCCTCCTCTTTTCTTTGAAAGAAAAAAAAAAAAAGCTTTTCCTTTTCAACCAGCCTTGGACAAAGCAGACCACTTCTTCCTCATTGCCAATATCGCATCCTCTGAACACTCCTAACATTGCAACCTTAACATTTTCTTGCTATAGATGCTAGATTTCAAACTCTTTTGAGCAGAGATCATGACACTTCAACCCTGATTTCTCACCCTTAGCATATGATCTGGTTTAAATTAAGACAAAAAAAAAAAAAAAAAAAAAAAAAAAAAAAAAACATATGAAAATGTTACTATGAGGGGCTGGGGATTTAGCTCAGTGGCAAAAAAAAAAAAAAAAGGATTCCACTAACATTGTGAGTTTTTTTTCTTTTTGAAACAGGGTCTTGCTATGCAGTTCAGGCTGGCCTTAAGCTCACTTTGTAGCCCAGACTGGTCTCGAACTCACAAGGATCCTCTTCCTGCCTCAGCCTCCTGAGTGCTGGGATTATAGGGGTGCACCACCACGCCTGGCTCTCCACTAACATTATTAAGTGAACTGTTTCTCTATTACTTTTTCTCATCTGTGCATTAGTTTACAGAAAAAGAGATAAATCAGATCTTACAAATAATGCTATCGGTCTTCCTTATTCACAGGTTCCAAATTCTCAGATTCAACCCACCTCAGAACAAAAAAATTTGGAGAAAGATGTATCTGTACTATGCCATTTTAGAAATGGGGACTTGAGCATCCACAGACTTTGGTAACCAAGGGGAGTCCTAGAACCAGTCCCCCTTAGATACTAAAAGACAACCTCAGGAAAATGTCTAAGAAAGATTTAATGACAAGATTTTCTCTGATTCAGCATTTCACAGCTGAAAGCTAAGACCACTGCACTGTACTACATACTCCCAAGGCCACCGATCTCCTGAATGTCTGTGTAAATGGCACCCCAATAATAGGCCTGGTAGTACCCCCAGAGTTATGCAGTATGAAGCCTTGTTGGTTGGTTAGCAAGCCTGGCTTAATACTAAAAAGAGTTATTCACTTACCCCGTCAGGGGATCCATGTCCTCATCTATAGCACAAAGGAGAATAGATAATTTTATGGCTTAAAGCCCCTTTCATTGCACTAATTTCATTAAAAATCTTTAATATTTAAAAATGATAATATAAAAAATAACTCACTAAATAATAACAAAAATCTCATTTTATTATAGTTTAAAGATTTTAAGGCTGTATTGTAAAATTTAATATAAACTTTATAATTTTTTCCTTTTCCCATCTAACATATGACATTCTACTTAATTATCACTAAATTGAATGTGTAATAAAGCATGATTTTTACACAAACTTTTTTAGTTGGAAAGCCAAAGTTAGTCTGAAAGTTAGAATTATATTTCACTGTATTACTCAATTAACCAAACATTAACTGAAATTTATATGATTTTAAGTTTGGCTAAACATTTACATTTTATTTATTTTTATAAATAAACACATAGGAATATCAGAAAAAATATCAAGTTAATATTTGAAAGGGCCTCTACAGAAATAGCATGTTGTTGCTGTTGCTAGACTTTTTTTGTTGGGGCTAAGGGGTACCAAGAATCAAACTGAAGAGCTTGTGCTTGGAAGGCAGGTGCTGTGCCACTGAGCTGTCTCCCTGGCCCTGCTAGACTTCACTGAAGATGAAAAACTGAACTATGTATAATCTTCAATACAGTTTTTTCTTTTTTCTTTTTTTTTTTAATGGTAGCAAATTTTCACACTTATTAAAGGTAGGAAAAAACAGACTCCACAGAGCAAGTTTGGCTTTCAACATGTCTTCCCTTCTACCATCTGTCTTTTTCCAAAAACTATTGTAGTCATATAAATTAAATGATACAGACAATTAGGAATGGATGGTAGTTTAAAACATACAAAATGCAAAGCAATGTTCCAGATGAAAGATAAAGCAACCCCCCATCAGAAGTTTGCAAAAAATTCTATTTAAAGGGGAGAAGAAATGATTTTGTTAATGTTTTAAATGCAATTTAAATAGACATTCTAAAGCAATTAATGATGTATTAGGTTCTTTGAAGAAGGTCTGATCGATCTCCCAGTTGTTTGTTTTTTTTTTTTTTTTTTTTTTTT
>NW_004955420.1:1959967-1982164 GCF_000276665.1 Chinchilla lanigera
TGAGCCAATTTTTCCAGCACCATTTATTAAAGAGGCTATCATTCTTCCAGTGAGTTTGATTGGCCCCTTTATCAAAGATTAGGTGGTTGAGTGTGTTTTCTCCCAGTTGTTTGGGCACCACCCAGTTGAGAGCTGAGTGGATGGAGGTTCACAGAGATCCCCCCTAGTGTGGACACTCTGAGTCACAGCGGGTTCAGCCCTGCTCTGTGCCAGCAGCCATTCCCATAGCTCTGGGGTGGCAGGAGCGCTGCCTAAATTGGGTACTGTTTTCATGCGCTGGGAAGCATGGGGACGACAGGATACAATCTGTGTCATTAGAACAGTCCCAGTAAATTCCATTTTCTGAGTACTTATGTATTGGGCACTAGGTCAGGAGATGGCAAATAACCCACGGACCAAAACTGGCTAAATACCTCTTTTTATATGAACCTAAAACTAAGGATAGTTTCACCAGTTTACAAATCACCTATGGCTGTTCTCATGCTCAGTGAGTAGCTGTGACAGAGATCACATAATTTATAAAACCAAAAATACTCCTTATGGCATTCCTTACAGAAAAATTTGCTGATCTTTCTTCTAAGTGCTTAACATGCATTCCTGAAGAAAAATGGACAAAAATATAGTCTACATTCAAGTTAGAGGGACAGAAAAGAAACAATAAGCACAATTTTAAAAAATAAAATAGTACATTAGAAGGCGATGAGTGCAATGTAAAAACACAAAGGTGACCAAGAAGTGTGGTATTGGAAATATGAGAGTCAAAATAATAGCAGGATACAATATGAAATTTCATTTCTATTTCCTTCTAAAATCATACTCAAACTTACAGCAGGGGTATTGAAGTCTAAAACAATTTGCCAGTCACAGGGAATTTACTATGGTAGTGGAATCCAAGAAGAATCTCTAGGAAGGAAGATACAGCTCAATAGTAGATTTGAACTTCCATGCCAAGGCACGGTGGTTTGTTGAAGAAATACTTTCACCATTATTCACGGTACGTGAAGAACCGCACGTGCAGCACTTGACCTGAAATCAGACAGTTTGGGGTTTGTTTCCTCTGTCTCTTACTATCTGACTAGCCTTGAGTAAATCAGTACTAAAGCCCTCTGGGCCTAAAGTTCCACATTTGTAAAATGGAGATAACCTCTGCCTTACATGTTGCAAAGGCAAAGTATCATTTCTTGTAAGAGTCTGATGCAGACCATGGCACTTGATACGTGCTCAAGAAATGTGTGTTTCTTGCCTCTCATTTCTAATCAGGTTTAAAATTCTTAGCTGGCAATTAAAGATTTCAGAAAGTGCCCTTTCACCTTCTGTTAATTTTTGAAAAGCTCCACGCCAATCTAAACCAGACAAAACAAACAGCAAACGACCAAAAGAAATATTCAACAGAGAGATTCCTCACTTCTTCAGATAGCCCTGGCCCACAAAAGCAAGGGCTCTTTCTGTTTTACAGTTATGCCAGATATTTTATTACATGTGTATTTCTTCTTCATACTTTCTGACACCCTCCCTCCACCACTACCACCAATTCTGTTCTCTCTGTTGATAGCTCTTAAATCCCTAAGTGGTACCATGATGTCGTGATTTGAGTCATCCTTCAGGGGGGTTCTGTGACATAAAAAAAGGCTAAATTAAATATCAGAAGTGACACTCTGTTTTCTCTGATAAACTGTAGAACTAAACGCTCCTTTTCCTTTCTTTTCTTCCCAGGGTCAGAAGACTGGACAGTAAATTCAGCCCTGTGTCCCTCCCCTTGAACCTGCCTCGTTTGTAGTTGTCACTTTGAAATATCTACAAAATAATTTTGATCTTTAAACTTTTTTCCTCTGTGTTCTTAAAAGAATAAAAATTGAAACTGTTGTACAAGTTGGCCCTTTTTAATTGCTAACATTTACAATTTCCATATTATGATGTCAAAAATGAAATTATATTGTTGTCATCATAGAAATGTTAAAATCTGCAATATAAATTTTCATGAGTGAATGTTTTCTTTGTATTTTTCTTGTTCCCTGGGTAATGTTTCCTTATACTGCAATTCTAAATCCCTAAATTCAGAAAACATTTTCCTTATCTTTTCTCCACTTGTCATTACCAAAGTGATTCTAACTCCTTAACGCACAGTTAAACACTGAGTTATATCCAGGGCAGGGTTTCCTCCCAAGGGAGCACGATCCTCTCTCCTAGCCTCCCTGTCTCTTGCCTTTTGCACTTATAGCGTTTAATTGTTAGAAGGGACTTGGACGCTTCTTAGGCCAACTTCTCATCACATGGCCCAAGAGCTGTGTGCCTCTTACAGTATAACCACTCCCAAGGGGAAACTCTGCTGAGCTACTGTGTGGCTCTAAATGTGGGAAGTCTTTCTTTGTTGGGTCAGAAATCTGCTCCTCTTACATTCTCTCTGTCTTGGTCTTGCAACTGTAGCATTCTGAAGTAGAGTGCAGTGGTTCTCAAATTATAATCCCCAGAATTCCAATATGTGGAAGCATCACCTGGAGACTTTGAGAACTGAAGCCTGGGATTACATCTCAGTGATCTGTCTCTGAGAGCCTTCTCACAGGTGACTCTGGTGCATACTGTGTTTGAGACACACTGGTGTAGTGTAGCAGAGACTGGGTAAGTCTTTAGAATGAAAGTCACCTGGCTGGAGATCCAGGCCCTTTATCATTTTAGGCCAAGCTTCAGTTTTCTCCTGAGCAAATGGAACTAATGGTAATATTTTATTCATAGACTTGTTGAGAGAACTCAATGATACTCTATAGATAAAGCATTTGGCATAAAATTCAACACACCTCAAACTTTCAAAAATAGTGTTAAGTGTCACAGATTAATTCAACAAATGTATTGGATGTCTCTGAGTTTCAGTCGTATGGATTCCACTCATTTGAGGAAGATGAATTCAGAATAACAATTGTAGACCTAACACTTTCTTTAGACACTTAAATATCTTCATTTCACAGCTGAAAAATATGACAGTGAGAGAGGCTAAGTGACTTGTTCAAGAACACACAGTTCAAATGTTGGTGTCTGGAAGTTCTGTACAAGCCTCCCTGCCCCTGGCTCTTCAATCAGTACGTGTCTATCTGTCACTTAATAGAACATAAGATATCTAGTCCTGGACTTGGTAATTATGTAAGCTGGAACTTCAATTTTGTTAGTATAATGTCTGAATTAATTTTAATATTATTGGAGCACTCTTACCCAGTATTGGGCACCCTGGTTATTTACTTACTTACATTTTGCTTTCTTATGTATACTTCACTTTTGGTTAAAGCATTTAAGTTGAATGTTGGATCTTTTATCAAAAGTTGGGGCTCCAGCCACTGTGACACAACCATAAGACCAGCAAAGTCCAATAGTTGCTTCCCAGTTCTACAGCAAGAAGCTCTCAGCAAACCCAAATATTCTCAAGAACCCCAATGGATACAAAATTTTTGTGACACTAAGTATAATGTAGTACTGTATGCTTTCAGTTAACTGGAATCCCATGTATAATGTAAAACATGATATTCAAATATATCAA
Source organism: Chinchilla lanigera (assembly GCF_000276665.1). Taxonomy (NCBI): domain Eukaryota; kingdom Metazoa; phylum Chordata; class Mammalia; order Rodentia; family Chinchillidae; genus Chinchilla; species Chinchilla lanigera. Next base: position 1,963,491 of record NW_004955420.1, read on the forward strand.
GAAATACATGAAGTTATTCCTTGCCATTCCGATCACAAAGAAATGAGCAGAAATTTTGCTATGACATTGCCAAGAAGAACTAAATAGTTAATTTTCTTTATCATGCTCTTTAAAAAGTCAGCTTTATAGATGGGAAGGACTAGGGCACCTTTATTTTAAACAAACTACTTTCAGTTTTGTGTGATTATTGATATTACTGAACTAGTGACAAGGGCCAAGGCAGGAAAATGGGCTGGGTTACTTATTACTCTTTGAATGTAGACACATCAGCTTGTGGGAAGGAAACTATTTAAAATAAGGCTTAGGGGAAGGGGGGAAAAAATCCCCTTTCCCCATATGAGATTCTTCCACGATGCTGTCATGCAATCTTGAAAACCTCCATAGAACAGTAGATCACTCTCATTGGATATATGCAAATTATCTGAGACCAGAGGTTTCCTGGCAGGGAAAAACTTATAATAACAGAGCAAGAATGCAATCTGAGCTCTTGCTCTCTGAAATCCCTGAAAGAACAGAGTTGTTCTTGACAGGGCAATTTCAGTCCTGGACATTCCAGGAAATAGCTTCATAATGTCATTTGGGCTGAGGCTGTAACCAATCCTACGACATGGACAAACAAATGCAGTATGTAAGGTTTAAAATGCCCGTTTAGGCTCCCTGATTCTTTTTCACACAGAGTTTAACAACAAAGATCCTCACCAGCACAAAAGCCAACCAAGGCATCCTAATTAAATTTAACGTTGTCACTACTAATTAAACCCAAAATAGGAAAAGGAAGGGTTTCTGCCAAGAAATTACAGATACATCCTGAGAATTATTTCCTTTCCGTTTCCTAGGTACTGGGTCCATGCCACATCCAGGATGTGACACCCAAACAAGACTGTGTTTTGATCATTAATATGTATGCAGAAGTTAACCCCGCCCTGGGGCCTCAAATGGCTGTATGAGACATGTTGGCCTTTCCGTTTCAATGTGTTTCATTTTCTCTGAGTACAGTGCAGCTGAAAAAGGTTAGAAGACTCAGGTTAAAAGTCAGGAAATGGATCAAGGCCCCATACTATGACATCACTTTCTTGCAATGCAGTGAGGCAATGACATTTCCTGCAAGAAAAATTATTAGAGATGACAGGCGGCTGTAGTTAGTGCCAGCATTTGCAGTAGAAGGTATCTGGCAGGCTCCAGCTCTTGCCTCTTCCCCTCCTGTGCCTCGGCTGGAGCTTCTCAGAAGTCAAGAGAGAGAGTGAGACCCAATCCATTTTCATGTCTGACAGTTCTGATTTATTTAACAATGAATAAGAGCATTATTAAAGCAATTAACACTCTAAAAATATACAATGTAATGTGATTCTGCCATTTACTAAATAGTTTCCAGGTTTATTTTTAAAAGTAGTGTATAGGCAGAACCACCAGGTGTGACCGTACAGACTGGTCCAGGCGAAGAATGGGGATTAAAATCTAGCTCACTCTCTGATTGCTAAACTTGGCTCAGACTTGCATATACCTTTTTCTGACTCACACAAATGTCACATGGCCAGTGACAGGTGGCCTTATTATGAGACATACTGTAGGTTTAAGGGAATGATGAGCCAGTTCTCTTGTTTCAGTCGTAAATAGCTCTGTGAACATAGGGATAATGTCTTTCAAGGTTATCTCAAGAGCATAAGTTTCAGGATCTGCCTGATTGTGACTCCTGGGCCAAACAAGCTTCCCTCGTGGATAGCCCCAAGCACACAAGAAACCACTTTTGAAATTTACAAGATGTTGCCAGTGAACCAACCCAGGCTGTTTAAGGCATATAGCTTGGTGAACAAGGGCCCTGGGCTAGGTTTCAACCTGATCATATAATTTTGTGCAAATTTCACAGTTGCAGCAGCACTAGTGGATCCCTGTGTGGTATAACCTGCCCTGAACTCACATGTACACAGACCTCAGGAATAATTTGAAGACCCAAATCCAGGACAAGAAAGATATAAGGACTCTGACTAAGTAAGACACTACCTCAAACTGCCCCTGTTTCTCCATCTCTGGACTAGTGAGTGGGTTTAGATAACTGGACTTCTGCCCTATCCCTCTGTTCACTTGTCTGGCTGGTGGATGGGTGCTACCTGGAACTGAGGATCTATTTCACTTACTATCTCCCTTTCTAGGGATCACAGGGATTTCCCATAAACAATAAAGTGAGGGTCCAGCCTTAGAACTCTATTTTTCATCTATTTATCTCTCCATTTGGAGCTGCTTTGGAGCTGGCAAAATCTGCCAGGTAAGCACTGCAGTAGGACTGAAGAGTAGAAGAGCTCCTTGACACTTCCTTTGTCTCTCTCAAAACAGAATCAAGACTGTCACTTTTGCTTCCGTGCAGGAATGTGAACAGGGACGAAAAGTTTCTACTGCCAAGAGAAAAAAAGAAAGAAAGCAAACAGTTATGGCTTCAAAAGCAGAAATCCCTAGTATCCATGATGTATTTATCTATTAGAAGCGATATTTCACATTATTGTGCCAAATATTTGAGAGCCCCATGGCAGCTCAGTGGATAGGTTTCAGCACTTACAACTTGGGGTGCTTCTATAAATTGTTATGCAGAACAGGCTGGGCCTTGCAAGACAATATTCTATTTCTGATAAAAGTACCATGTGTCTGAACCTTTATCCATTTTTCATGGATAGGTCAAAACACAAGCCTAGTCCTCACACCTTTCTCTCTTTTTTCTGTGTGTGTTTTCTTAAATATTATACGTCTTTATAAACGAGTCACTGTTTCCAAGATCTGTCAAAAGCATCAATGGTTGTAAGGCTGGGATGCACACCAAGCCTGGAAAGAAGTATAGAACTGGAAGTTGTAGGCAAGAATGTCAAATGTACAAAATTGCTTAGGCTTTATTGCTTGGCCCAATTTGCATTCTTACACTATCTAATCACTCCCACTTAAGAACTTATTATTTCCTGTTGTCAAGACTGTAAGAGGGGAAAAAAAATTTATTCTACACTTGGTATACTTGTTCACAAAATCTGGAGCCTGAATTTTTTACCATTTGAATAACCCTTCTGCTTGCCCATACATGTTGGAAGTGTTGTTTGACTTAAATACACAGATCAGACTTGTTTAAGAAGACCCTTTCACCTTGCTCTAGGCAAGGAGAAAGATCAAAGCTTCCTGTTGTTTTGGGGGATGACCCTTTCTTTGTTCTGAACACTTCTCACATCTCCTGTTTGCAGAAGCACCCACAAAGACCGAGTTGTTTTTCTATTCTATAACTCTCTGTCTGATGAGCAGGACCCTCATTGCCTATTTGGCATCCTAGAAGCCGGATTTACCTACTTGGGGATCCATTCTTTATGTGGTGATTGTTTTTTAAAAATTATACTATTGATTTAAAAACTTTCAAAATCATTGCATTAAAATATATTTTGGTAGACATCAGAATTTATAGGTAAAGGAAGTATTTGTATTGGATATGCTCTAGTAAGATTAACTGTGAAAAGGAAAAAAGACTCATCTGTATATAATTCTGCCTTAAAACAATCACAGGTCCAAAAATATTTTTTGTAATTTATTTTTACTTTAAGGTGACTTTAACTGAATTCATTAACAACTTTCAGACTGAAATAGAGTACAAAAGAAATGACAATAATATATTCTACTCAGTTAATAAATAATTATCAGTTAAGAATACACAGGGTGCCATCTAGAAAACAAGATACAATGAACTAGGAAATGAAATTTCTTAGTCCACAAATCAGAGATGATATTAAACACCCCAAAGAAGTATGAGCAGGTTAAATACTTACTGGCAAAGCACTGAGCATTAAATCATTTCACCTTTTTAGGCCTTAGTTTTCTCACACATAAAATAAAAGGAGCCAAAATTAATTGTCTTGTCTATGATTCTGGGACTCAGAGAAATACATGCCAGTGTGAAAAATGAATTTGAAGTATGCGAGCCTTTACATGTTTTGTTTGGCAAATTTCACGAGGAAGATAAGCTCAAATTTGAATTATGACTTCAGATAGGGAGATGGATGGTATCATAGACAAAGCAATAAGAGGAGGAAAAACATACATGTTGGCTGCAAATAGCCTGAATGGAGTGGATGGGCTGAGCCTGAGGGAGCCAGAGTAGAGAGCTGTGAAGCAAGATTGGGCTGAATGCACCAAAGCTCAGATCAATCAATCAACAGGGATTTGATTCTACTCGGGTTACTTTATTTGCTAAAGGACTCTTAAAGGGGCGCCTGAGATAACATGGCCAAGGATTCTGTCCCATGCTAAGTATAGTGGATTGCAAAAATATCCTAGCATCCAGCTCTATATGACTAGCAAAGAAAAGGCACTGGTAATGAGAGAGGGCTTAGGAAATATCTGAAGAATGTTCTGAGGTTGGATTAAACAGTGGGTCCTGGTTGAGGATTGTGAAGAAATAGCAGTTGCAGGCAGCCAGGAAACGGCAACCCAAATGTAGCTATTTTCTTCCAGTAGACTATGCAACCAGCACTTGGGAGAGGGACTACAAAACTGTTGCAAAGAATCCGTTTGGCTACAGACCAAGGAACAAACTTCAGATATTCTCAAGATGTAGGGACAATTTGGTATGGAAGGAAGGTTTCCCATATGACTCATTTCTCCCAGACACAGAAGTGTGAGGACAGTGCATGACACTCTGGAAGGTTGTGTTCCCTTACACAACAGAGACTAGATGAAGTCCAGTGCATTCCCCTTTTTGCCTTGCCGGGGAGGAACCCAGAACAGAATTTAGATTGAATTTTTAAGACTAAAGTTTCTAGCCCTTTATTTTACCTTAAAACTTTAACTTTATCTTTTTCTCTTGTCTTTGCAATTGTGTTTTACTTGTACCTTTTATTGTTTACCATTTCGTTCATTCATTTAGTCCAAATATATTTAATGAGCACTTATTTTGTATTGACACACTGAGTCCTCTTTCATGGGTACATGGAATGTGGCTCTGGACTGGCAGGCTGGACACCCAAGCTTTAATATCAGCTCTGTATCTGCCTTCACTGTGTTTAGATCTTGGGGCTTGTTGTTTATACTTGAGATATAGTTCAGGCACTTTCCAGATGAGCAAGGTCTCTGGGGCATATGCCTGGTTTTCCTAATAACTCAACTAGTCTTCATCTTGTTTAAGAATGGATTTTTCCTTTGAGGGTCTTTGATCCTACAGCTGCAGACATTCTGGCACCAGGGAGCCTTAAAGGTCAAGGATCGAAGACACACAGAGGTCGATGAAATCAGGGGACATTTTAGCAAGCCTGAGAACCTGTGGGGGTGAGCACTATGGCTTCCAGGATAGATGCATGGATGATGTCATCTGTGTATAAATAAGCACTCACTTACTAGGACCCAACAGGTGTGTTCTGGAACACTGCTGTTTAGAAAGGAGCCTGGCGGGAAAAACAGCCATTAATCTATGCTTCCTGTAACCTGTGAGGGCTCCTCTTTTAAAAAAAAAAAAAATTTCAGGCTCTCAGAGATTCAGGTTCATGAAGTACAAAGTGTGCAAACTTGACCCCCAGTTTCTTCTCGTGTAGGAAAAAAAAAAAGGACCTGGACACACAAGTCTCGTAGCTCCTGGCCTTAACCATGTGTGACTTTATTACTATGACTTCTCCTCCCAGGCTTTCAACTTTATCACTCCACACAGGTAGTCATTCTGTTCATCCTCTTCAAGAACAGAGTAAAACATCTGCAAAAAAATACCCAGCGGGACATTTGCATAAAGACACTACTGGAGGATAAGACTGAAACCTACTAAGAATATTGAGGAACGTTAAACACTTGCTAGATATGATCATTTTTTTCTCCAGCTATATCACTTCTGTTAGTGATACATATATAGACAAACTGTGTTTACACAGTTCTAATATATATGCATATTCATATATTGCTTAGCACAGTGATATATATTATATATTCTATTTAGTGATATATATATGATTATAGATATGATTTTTAATATATATATATTTGAAGGCATCTGAATAATTTTTGAATCCAGGAAATAGTTTACAAATATTTTATTTTATATCAGTGATTTATATATAAAACAAGAATTTGCAAAAAAACAAATACTTAATTATAGAGAAGATACAATCCCTGACCACAGAGAGTTTATAATTTAGAGATAGTGCTTAAAAACATAAACAGTATTGTATACAAAAGACTTTTAAGAAATACAGGGGTGTTTAAAATGTGGACATACAAAAAGCTATAAACTTATTTACAGTGAAATAATGATATTCTATACCACTCACAATGCTAAACATTGAATATATAAAAAGGTAGCAAATGTTCCAACAGTTTATAACATTATAATCTTCAAAGTGGTGCTCATTCATTCTGCAAATATTTATTGAGTGCTTATTATGTAGAAAGTACTGTGAGAGGCACTTTGAAGGACAGAGGCATGATTAAGACATAATCCCTGTCCTTAAGTATCTTAAATTTTCATGGGAAACCTGAAAAACAGCTAGCACAGCCTTCAGCTTCAGAGAATATCAGAGCCAGAGTAACTATGCTCTGGGATTTGGCAAAGGCTTCATATGGAGTGGGGTACTTGAGCAAGACTTGTAAAGACAAATAGCATTTCATGGTGGGGAGAAGAAAAAGATACCAATGAGAATCAAAGCAGAGAAGTGTGAATATTAATGCTCTGGGAATAGCAATCAGGATGGTGTGGCTGGAACCTGGAATCCAAAAAAGGGCAGGGGAAGGTGAAAGCAGGAAGTTGGGGTGGAAGTACATGGAGGGCCTTCACTGCGTTATTCAAACTAGTTCTATCCAGCTAATAGTGAGGTACCAGTAGATATTCAAGAGGAGAAGAAAAAATCAGAGACTGCATATTCATTATCACAAATGTAACTTCTGAAATGAACGACCACATAGAAGCAATCAAGTAAGGCGGAAAAAATAGGTTGCTAAATTAGGATACCAAGATTTAGGAGAACCAAGAAGGGTTGCATCTGGGTGTACTGATAAACTTCAGCTAGCCAAGTCCCCACTCTGTGTTTTCCAAAGTGACTAATTTTGTCTCTGATTGAACCAGTCTCTCTACCATGTGCCCTCAGAGGTCCCTGTACTTTTCCGTTGTAACCACTAGTAGATTTTGTAATTGCATACTTACCTGACTGATTAATGTGTGCGGCCTGCCTAGGTCAATAAGCATTACGAGAGTCAGATTGCCTCTGCTTTGTCTGCTGTTTTTCTATAGGCCTACCTACTACTCCTGACCTAGAGTAGAGACTGAAATATTTGACGGGTGAATGAATGAAATATCGGAACAGGCACACTGTGTTGAAGAATGATGAGAAATAATATTCGAAACATTTACTTAGGTGAGTTGGTTTTAAGAAATAGGTGCAAGATAATTCGACATTGCTGTCATTAAATTTGGGGTCTATATCCTTTATCCTCAAATATGGGCAACCTTGCAGTGAATACAATGCAAGGAAAATAATGTTGTGTGCTTTCCAAGACTAGCTCGGAACTCCTTGGTTCTTTCAGGATGTTTGCTCCGGGAGAAGCCAGCTGCTATATATGAAGTCTGATCACTCAAAAGCCACCAGCCTGGAGAGACCATCGTGCTGGACAAGCCATGTACATGTATCCAGCTGACAGAACTTCTCCCTCTCACAAAACGTGAGTGAAGCTGTCTTGAACCGTTCAGCCTATCTCACTTGCCAGCTGAGCACCTCTGGCAGAATTCAGTAACTGCCCCAAGAAGCAAAAGAATTTCCCAGCCAAGACCTGCCTGAATCTCTAACCCATAAAATCTGTTGCTCTAATAAAATGATTGTTGTTTTACTCCAGAAAACAACAAAGACTCAATAAAATCCTCCCTAACACCCTGAGGAAAGCTGAGGAACTTGAGATCCAGAGAAATTAGCTAATCTATCCATGATTAGACATTGGAAGCAGTGAAGCAAGCTTTAGGAACCAGTTTTCTGACCCTCGGGCCATTGTCTTTTTCTCTCTAATACATGACAACGCATTAAGAAAATCTCTGCATGATTATATACAAGGTCCAAAAACCAACTCTTTGTCAGGCCAAATTTTTATCCCCATTGATACTTTATTCCCATTAATTATTAAGTGGATTGGCTAAACTCCTTGACATACAAACAAAAAGTGAACAGCGGCCTTAGATGTGTGAAGCTTACAAATGCTGTAGATAATTTGGATATGTGAATGCAATTACCGCCCAATTAGAGGAAGAAACATGGGCAAGTACATAAAACGTAATAGAATTTCTTCTTAAATTTGTGCCATTTGAATTCTCTGCTTCCTAGGACTTGAACGCTGTCAGTTTCAAACTCACTGAAAGATTTCTGCTGAAACAAAAATGCCGCTTCTATTAATATCAACCTCTTCCTCTCCAGAACACTGGCTTGCTGGTGATTTATTATGGACAAGCTTCTTCCTGCTCCTTTTGAAAGTTAGACTTTTTTTTTTTTAATTCTACAAGTGGAGGAATGGTTCCTTATCTCTTGGCCCTAGGGCAATTTAGTAAAGGCTAACCTTTAGGAGAGAGTCTAGGTATTTACAACTCACAAATTGATGCTGTCTGATACCATATAAGAGAAAAGGGTCTTGCTGCTGTTTCTGATGTCAATTAAGAACTAATCCAGAAACAAATGAGGAAGTCCGGTGCATGCAGCATGTGCGGGAAAAGATTGTTTTAGACTTAGAACTTTGCAATTATATTATAAAAATGGAAAATTTTTCCTTTAATAAAGAGCAAAGATATTATCCTTTTGTTGGATAATATCCAACAAAAGTTTGTGTAAGGAAAACAGCAACCAAATAATACAATACACATGCTTTCCATCACTATATCTCAAAGGAAACTATGTCTACTGATGACTCAAAAGCTAATGTTTATCGAATTGCAACTTTTTTACTTTTCATACAACAAAACCCATTAACAATCTAAAGAAAGATGAATGTTCCATTCAGTTCTTTTCTAAATTTCTTTCTCAGCATCGCTGATTCACACATTTTAATGAATGTCAGCCACCCATAATGTAAAAGCTCCTGCAGAGAGTGTGTGTACACGGCTGTGCATAATGTCTTAGAGTTCTTTCAGTTGCAAATGGTACAACACTTCGGCCAAACTACTTTTACTACAAAGGAGAACTGATTGGTTTGCTTGACAAAAAAATACAGACGTGGATCTTGCAAGCTCCTGACATAGCTAGAACAGGGACATATTGGGACTCTATTTCTATCTTTCATTCTCTCTCCTAGCTGTGTTTTCATCTGCGTTGGCCCCTTTCTGGGCAGACACAACCCATGGAATGGAAAAGAAGGCCACGAGCAACTCTCAGTTTACACTCAGGCAGCTTCCAAGCCCAGCAGGAACTTTTGGATCACTCCAGACGCAGTTCGGAGATGGATTCCACCTCCCATTTCTGGCATCACAGGCGCTCACCTTGTGCACTGCTTGGCCACGCCTCGGAGGTACTGACCAAGAATTCTGGTTAGATTTTAGTATAACTCATTTTTAACAAAAATGCTTATTTTAAAGAAAGTATACAAGTTGGTGTGTCACGTTATATGGCCAAACTTTCCAGAAACCCTGCGTTTGTCTCAAGTCATTTTCCCATACACTGCTCATCTTTTCAATCCCAAACTTACTGAATGCCTAACCTATACTTGATTGTTCCTCCTCTCTTGCTGTAATGCTATGGCTTTCTAATCCCACTTTTCTACTACAGTGGAAATGCCTTTCACAAAGATCATTGTCGTTTCAACAGCCAACCCAACGGCCTCTGATTGGTGCTCCGTGGTTGGCTGCACCTGACTCAGTGGACCACTCCCTTTCACCTGAATCTCCCTTCCCAGAGCTCATGTTCCTTCTTCGCCTGAGAGATTCTTTTCCATTTTCTTTACCAGCTTTTGTAGGATCGGTTTTCATCTCTAAATGTAAATGTTTTATAAAGTTATCTTCAGTCTACTCGTCTGTGTTGTTTTCATTGCGCAAACTCATGCATTTCCATGGCCCCTGTCACTTACTGCATATTGACTGAAGGATCCATAAGTACAGTCTCGTGCTCGTTCTTAGATGCCAGGCAATAATTTTGAATTTCTGTTCCTCTATAGTACATTGAGGGGCCAGAGAGATAGGTCAGTGGCATGGCACCTGCCTGGTAAGTGCTAGGTCATGAGTCCAGTTCCCAGTATTGAAAAAAAAAAGTTTTCACTCTACAGTTCGATGTCCTTTCCTTGCCTTAAACTCAGAACTTTCAGAAGTAAATTAATTAATTTTTCCTGTGTAATTCTTTGTACTCTGTGAAGTGTCACCACCACTCTTCCAGTCATCCGGGAAAGACTGAAATGGGATAATTACCACTATTCATCCTCACGGCACATCCAACCGGACCTCCAAAGTCTCGGCCTCCTCTTTTCCATCCTGACTGCCACTGTCTTTGTTTAGACCTTGACCTATGCTTCCCTATTCTGGTAGCTTTGAACATCTTCTCTATCTCTACTATTTCACCAAAAACACATGTTCAATACTCACAAAATTATTCATTCCATCTCATTTTATGGGACAAAAAAGACATAATTTTCCAAACTTTCTGTTACCAAGCTCAGCCCTTTCCTTCCACGTGTTCATCGAGGCACTCTGTGGTTAAATCACGCCACTACCGAGCCACACCTTTACTCATGTGACTCTTCTGGTTTCAACAAAAGAGGGTTTTTGTTTATTTGTTTTTACTCTACTTATCAGTACCCTACTCACTATTTTTTTACCAGTTTTGGGGATTGAACTCAGAGTTTTTATTTTGAAACTGGGTCTCAGTAAGTTGTTAAATTTCCTAGGCTGGGCTTAAATTTGGGATCCTGCTGCTCCAGCCTTCCATGCTGCTGGGATTACAGGTATACTATATGTGCCCCTACACCCTGCTCCCTATTCATTCTTTAAAATTCATCTGGAGTAGGTGAAAGTGACGGCAGCACCTGTAATTCCAGTACTCCAGAGGCTGAGGGAGGAGAATTGCCCCCAGTTCAGGACCAGCCTGGGCTACATAGTGAGTTCAGGACCAGCTTGAACTATATAGCAAGACCTTCTCTAAAATAAAAAGATTCACCTGGAATAAAGCAGTGCAACTTATCAAATATTTCTGGTTCTCCCAAATATAGTAGAGTAAGTGTAAGTAAGATGATATAGATCAAAGCTGTCACTCAAGCTATGATGGATGTGTAACATGAGGAGGAAATAGATTGATGTCATTTGTGTGTGAAAAGTCTGATTACTACTTTGATGTTGGACAGCTGATGTCTTTCAAGCCTTTCTCTTCTCTGTTCCCTGCTGGCTCACATCTGAACAAGTTGATAAAATGTTCCCATGCTCCCTCCTTTCATAGTGGGAGGTGCAAACTACACAAGCCTCTCCCTGCACAGAGGAACATTTACCCTGGCCACACTCCCTGACCATCTCAGCCCAGTATCCTTTCCTGCCACTTCCAATCCAGCTTGGGAGGCCTGCCTTACTCTCCCGAGAAAACCTCACTGTGGAATAAACCTCTTCATACCATCCTAAGATATGTGTGGCATCACTAATCTTAACATCTGAATCAAATTTTGCTGGGGTGTGTTTTCTACTTCTGAGAATTGGCCACAGTAGTTTGTGATTTGGGAGGGTTTGTTACTTTGGAAAAGGTAACGACTGGAGTACTGAAAAAGTTATATTCCTTGATCTATATCAAGGATTATACTGAGTTCACTTCATGAACATTAATGGATCTTTATACTTATGATTTGTGCATTTTATTCAGTGTATTTTACAGTTCAGTGAAAAATATTTTTAAAGACATATGGAGAGTATCCCTAAACGATTTCAACTGTTTTGTTTATCCCTAGCTTGAACATACTGTAATTTTTTTTTTTTTTTTTGGTACCGGGAATCAAACTCAGGACCTTGCTCTTGCCAGGCAGGGTGCTTGTACCGCTGAGCTATATCCCCTGTATCCCCAAACATACTGTATTTATTGAAATGAGGTCATGTGTGAGTATGTTTGTGTGTGGTGGAAAAGGGTTAGTGTTAGAACAAGAAAACAGACTGTAATCACCCCCCTTCTATTGTATACCATTGCATGCATGTGCCACAATTCATTTCTCCATTTTCCTCTTGATAGACAATTGGATTGTTTTCAGTTTGCTATTATCTTGAGTAAGGATATCCCAAAATGTCTTTTTGAAACATGAATATGTTTATTTTAGGTATATATCTAGAAGAGAAATTATCTCACACAAGAAATACATATATCCTTCCTTAGAAAACGTCAAACTGTTCTCTAAACTGACATCTCCAACTTGGTTGCCTGTCAGACATTACTCTCCAACTTTGCCAGGCCTTGTTATTATCAGCCCTTTTAATTTTAGCCATTCTGGTGAGGGTATAGCGAAATCACATTTGTATTTCTCTGATGACTATTACTATTTATTTGCCACTTGGGTATCTTCTTTTGGGATTTCCTAGTTAAAGAGTGCTATGGTTGATACACTGTCAACTTGGGGAGTCTAGAGGTTTGACTAAGTGACTCAGCAGTTCTACATCCTGGGGTGCAAAGGACATGCCCTTCCTGCTCTAGGATGTTATTCATTGTGTCAGTGTGAGGAGTTTAGAAGGTTAACTATGTGAGTGCCGCCCCCTGGGTCGGGTAGCCTTCTTACAATGTAAGGGAGGGAAAGAGGCTTGCACGCACTGCCATTCCCCACTTTGCTCTTGTTGCTTTGCTATCTTCTGCCTCGGAGCCAGCCAAGCATGAACTGAAACCTCCACAAACTGTAAGCTAAATAAACCTTTCCTTCCTTAATTTTGGGCATTGGGTATTTTGTCTCAGCAACGAGAGAAAAGTAACCAAGACACTTCTTTTGGGATTTCCTAGATAAGTAGTTTTGTACATTTTCCTACTGGATTATCTGTATTTTTCTTATTGATTTATAGATGTTCTTTAAATATTCTGCCCATGAGTCCTTTGTGAGTTCTGTAAATTACAAATGTATTCTTTCAGTTTGTGACTTCCCTTTTTAATCTTTTAATGGTGAATTTTGATGATAAAAGCTGTTAATTTTACTGGACTCAAGGATGTCCATCTTTCCCTTTATTGTTAGTATTTTTGAGTCCTGTGTAAAAGTTATTTTTTCTCTTCATGAAGATATTTTCCTATGTTATTCTCCAGAATTTTATTGTTTTTCTTTCAGATAATTCAATTACAATTCATCTATAATTATTTTTATAGTGTGATATAAATAAGGACTTAACATTCATTTTTGTACATGTATTTCTAAAATTTATATACATGGACTCTGAGTGTAATCCACTTAAAACATTAATTTTTCTCAGATCTCAACTTCTCTAAGGGTATTGTATTATCTTGAGGAACCTAAGTCACTGATTAAGAAGAGGTAGTTTCTGCTAAAAACTCGTTGTGGGGTCCTGAAATCACTTTACTGCTGAGGGTTAGGAAGAGTCTGATAATGCCTCTGTATCACTGTTCCCAAAGCTGGCAAGCTGGAACCCTCCGCCTATCAGTAATTCCAAGATTTTGAAGAAATAATAATTTTTGTTCACAAAAATAAGGAACCTCTGCTCTTTCATCCCACCAGGATACTCTTATCTGTCATTAATTAAGTTTCATTCCTTTTCATATTGCTCATAGTTTGTGGCTCTTTTTTTTTCCTGGAGTTTATTGGTTCTAGTATTTTGCAAAAAGCAAAAGATCAGCAAATAGTGAATGCAGCCTATTACCTAAGGAAAACTGTTCTACTATTTCCCCAGGTGCTAATCCACAAAGCACATGCAACTGCTCGAAGGGCCAAGAACTTGGGTTTGAATGAAACTATCCAAGCACTTGTTCTAGTTCTTTCCCTTTTGAGCACTGTGATCATATGCAATTCCCTTAACCATCGTCAGCTTTAATTGCATTTATCAACTCAGAATAATTATACCCTAATATTATACTAAGCTTTGTATTAACATTAGCATAGGGTTTTTGAGCAAGGTATTACAAGTACAGTGATCATCTTACTACTTCTCACCTAGATACCACTGAAAAATATTACCATTATCATTTATTCTACTAATGCAAAAATCCAGCCAACTAATCCTTATCCTAGGAGCCCTTAATAAAAGGAAGACTAAAAGAAGGAATGATCCAAGGAAGTGAAAATGCTGCTTTTTATTAGTGAGTTCTCGTGTTTATCTCTCACAGGCCAAAGGTACACTTTGAGAAAAGGAAAACAAGATGGACAAAGTGAAATAAATAGATAATAAATAAGGTGGCTGTGAAATGAAAGAGAAATATGCTCTATGGTTCTGCTCCCCTTGGACCATCATAGTGACTCTGCTTTGGAGTGTCACTTCCAAAATTACCTTTTCATGTGTCTTTGTGTCTCCTGGGCCAGGGAAGAGCTTGCTGATTTAATAGGCCTTTAGTAATACAGTAGCTGTAAAGAAGAAATGTTACAGTTCATGTTAACAAGCTCATATCAAGATTATAAAATCTTTTCAACTTTAATCACTATAGCAACAGTAATATAGTATAGCGGTACTTCTAAAGACATTATTATGCAGATAAATGATTAAAAAAAACTATCAAAAGGGCTTAAGAAAAGTCCTTTTACCTTTTCTTCTTTATACATTCTGACAGTTACCAAGACCTTATTTACCCAAAGTATCTAAAAAAATGGTTTTGCTCAGGAAATGAACAGATTGGCCACTTGAAATAAGAGCACTAATCTTTTCTCTAGAAGTCACTTTTTGAGTGAATTTATGGCTTGCTTGGTCTAATTCTCCACCACCACCACCAAATATATCAGCATTACCAGTGTCAAGAATTTCAAAGAATATCCTTCCTTTTTTCTAGTTAAGAGATAATTAAAGATTTCTTCCCTCTACATAGTGTTTTGTTTTGTTTGTGCTAGGGATTGAATCCAGGGCTTCATACATGCTGGGCAGGCGCTCTACTGCTGAGCTGCCTCCCCAAAGCTAAAACATCTCTTGAGATACAAAGGAAGGATAAGAGTATCTGTTCAGATTTTCCAGAGCCCCAGGAAGAAATGAGATGCCCTTAAAGCTTAGTCAAGATGATTCACCAGCACTCTCCACCCAACACCAGTGGGCTGGCCTTCTCCCCCTTTTCTTCCAACCTATAAAATTATGTAAAATGCAAGTTTTACTGCCTAAAAACTGTTTAGTTGGGGGGGGAGCTTTGTTGTTAGCTTTTAAATTGAAGTTTCAACTACTTGGTTACTGTAGTGAAAAAGTTGTATGGTAGCTTTATGTGCACCTCTACACCACAAAATAATTTCCTTTATGCGCTGTTATTCAAAACTTCTTTAATCAGTTTTATTTTGTTAAAGTACCTTCTAATCTCTTAACAAATAAAAACTACAAATCAAATAGTTCTACATTCCCACAAACAAAGGCTAATGGGTAGCTCTAGGATTATATTTTCATTCAGAATTGGAAAGGAAATATGGATAACATTTTTCACCCAGAACTTGTGAAGCATTAGTACTGGAGCACTATTAGTAACATACTATTAAATTTCAGGCAAGGCACTTAACCTCTCTGCCCCTTTCTCCATCTGGAAATTCAGAAGATAAGTAGTCCACGTCAACGACACAGTTTCAAAGGTGCACTGAGAAAGGATTGGAAAGCACTTTACAAATATTAAGTGCTCTGTAATTACTGCTTGTTGTGACAAACTATTTTCAAATCCATCCAGGATAAAAAAAAAAAAATACCCTGCAACCTCTAATCTCAACTGAACAGTATGACCTGCATAAGGGTACAGCAGGAAAGGAAATTAGTCTTAAGCAAATTTTTGGCTACTATAAAAAACGGTGCTGCTGGAGAGACATTTGAAGAAGGAAATTTTAATATATTAAAGTGGTTTGTGGAAGCACAAATCATGCTACTCCAACAACCAATTTCTTTCCTTCCTTTTTTCCAGCTCAACACAGACCTCAAAAATTCTCTTTTGTTAAAATCTGAGCTAGGGTGGATATTTTTTCTATTAAATGAAAACCATTACTACAAGAGCCAAGGTATAATTATCCTCCACCTGCAGTCATGCAAACTTAAAATTTGAAGGAATTCAGTTCTTCATAGAGAAAGATTTTCTGCTCATGAAGAGTGAATTAAATCAATTCTAATGTTTTAACCGACAGGGTGGTCTTGAAAATATATGTTATTTTCTCTACTGTTTAATTAATCATCAGTCAACACATTTCTTGCCCGCCTATTACTATGTGTGAAGCAGTATGTTAAGCTCTTATATGGAATAAATTCGTTTTTAAACAAAATAGTAAAGCAAAAATCAAGAGAACTCCTAAGAGCTCTGAATCTATTTGGATAGATATGAGACATACATGGGACAATATAAGTGATACCCCTGGGTTGTCATGAATATGGGCCAAATGGCTCATTCAGATAGGAAATACAGAGTAAAAGACAAACTTCTCTGAGGTAGGGTGGTCAGGGAAGGCTTCTAAAAATAACCTAAAAAGAAGCAGGATAAGCAGTCAGTCTTGGTGCATCAGAGCAGGCAGAGTGGTAGGGAGATGAGAGATGGTTAGTAGATGGTTAGCGAACAAGAGAAATGTTCCAGAAAAGAAAACTGATTTGAAGATGGTAAGATGATGCAAATGGAATGAAGACAAGAGTACAGGTCAGCTACATACATTTTCTCTTGCGCACACACACACTCTCTGTCTCTCTCGCGCGTGCACGCGTGCACACACACACACACACACACACATACACACAAGCACACACACACAACATGATCCTTGCAACAACTAACAGCTTTTTTGCTCCCTTCCCATATAGCTTCCATGCTGTTCATTGCTTATATTAAATGAGCTATCATATGGAAGTATTTTGGTAAAATGCTATGACACCAAGCTTTACATCTTTATGTAATATCAAATTCAAGAGCAGATGTCAGGGCAGCAGAGAAAAGCTGCATACGTTGTAGTGTCATCCCTGATTCTGCCAATGAACACTGAGGAAGAGAAGGCAGGAAAGGAAAGGTAGGTTTTGCCCATGGGTAGGAAAATGAATGCACCTTGAGCATAATGCTAAGGGACATAAATGAGACACACCAGCTCAAGTATCATATGGTTCCTCTTACATGAGAAACCCAATGTATAAATAGTTTAATGAGTAAAATAAAAATAGACACTAGGAAACAGGGAAATAGATCTTTTGCAAAGACATGGAGGGAAAGGGGGAGGGCAAGGGAAGTAAAAGGAATTAAGAGGCGTTATGGACCTGTAACAACTTCCCACAATGAATGTAATCATTACGTACTGCAAGCATGTACTGATAAAAATTGAAAAGTTAAAACAAAAAATCTCCCCTCAGAAATTATCCAAAAAGCACACTGAGGTTTCAAAAAAATCCAGGTTAGCTGTTTTCGATTCATGTTGTATTATACTCACAAATAGCAGTGAAGTCAACTTCTTGAGCATTTAAGTAAGAGGAATAATAGCTCTGCTTTCCCAAGTTTGACTGACTCATGAGTTGTGTGTTCTTTTTATTTCAAATAAAACAATTCTGTAGGCTTCCTTGAAAACATCATGTTCTGCTTACCCATTCTCCCTAGCCTTCCTTAGCGCGCACACACACAGCCTAGGTCATCAGGAAGTATTATTTATTTATTTATTTGTTTGTTTGTTTATTTATTTATTTATTTTTACCTATTTCTGAGACCGAGCCTCGTTCAGGCTGAGTCACCCAGGCTGGCTTTAAGCTCTCAGTCCTGCCTTAGCCTCTGTAGCACTGGGTTGTGCACATGTACCGTCGCGCTGAGTAAGATTTGAATTTAGAAGATGAAGAAGCTGAGAAGCATTCCTGTAGAAAACAGAAATCTAGCATTTGTCAAACAACAAATGAGACCTTTTAATAATCACTTTGTTAGACTGTGTTCTTTGATGTAACTATTGTTTGTACAATGTATTATTGCAAGCAAATCACCTGCCTCATCAAAGTAGGTTATTGTGGCTTTGATGAAAGTTTACAAACTAGCAGGACTTTAATGGGAAAAAAAACATTTTTTTTTGGTATCAGGAATCAAACTCAGGACCTTGCTCTTGCCAGGCAGGTGCTTGTGCCCCTGAGCTATATCCCTGGCCCTGGTGCAAATTTTTGAACAAAATTCAAAATATGTAGAGAAGCCTCTAGATTTGGATTTTAGCCATTTGAATTCGTGACACTTGGAAAAATAGCCTATTAAAATCTGGGCTTAGTCCTGGTCATTGTGATAACCTTTGGTGAAAACTAAGGACACTATTATAAATTAAAGTCTCTTTCAGTTACTAACCAGAATTACTTAGGAGTTCAGGAAAATTCAACGCATAACTATACATAATCTACTTTTTATTGTAAAAGCCTGGTTAAAAAAAATGTATTTTGAAGAACTTTTGCTGTTATGTTACTGCTGAAGACTGAATCTAGTGAATGTGTTTGCTTCCATAGCCTTCTTTTTTTCAAGACACGTACGTTCCCAAGTGTACTCATTTTCTCACTTCAGAAGATTTGAGAGTCTTCATGCATCTAGATTCTTTCTTTCTTTCTCTTCTTTTCACCTCTCCTCTCCTGTTTCTATTCTCTCTCTCTCTCTCTCTCTCTCTCTCTCTCTCTCTCT
>NW_004955420.1:1982264-2006311 GCF_000276665.1 Chinchilla lanigera
CCTCTCCTCTCCTGTTTCTATTCTCTCTCTCTCTCTCTCTCTCTCTCAGTCCCTCTCTTTTCCTTTCCTCCTCTTCCTATTCTCTTTCTGCTTCTCCTTCTCCTTCTTCTTCCTCTTCTCCCCACCTGCCCCCATTCATTTGGCAACCTTCCTGAGTCCCTAAATCAAAAGGAGGTTGCTACTGATATCTTCTGGGATGTTAATTGCAAGAACAGCTTTATCTCCTAGGCAGACAGACACTACACAAATGTTTGGTTTGCTGCATATCACACTGTTAACAAGGTTCTTATAGGTTCAAGGAAAATAGATTGTAAGACATTACCAGGGGGACTTAACATTCTGAGGAAAAAAAAAAAAAAGACAACTAAGAGATAATTCTGAAGAGTCTGAAATTTTAAAAGTACCCACCACATAGACATAATCCTACAGGAAAAACTGGAGGGGAGACTTTAGAAAAGTTGAAAATAAGTGTAAAAGGCAAAAAAAGAAGTTTTGTTTCTTTAAAAAAAAATTCCTATCCTATAAGCATTACCACTCTTAAAAGATGGTGTATGCCATTGACAGTCCTCATTTTGGACCTAACAATCCAGTCTTATCATCCCAAAGTGTTCAAACTACAGGGAAACTGAGCTTTCACTTGATTTGCTTGTTTCAGTTAAATACTCCGTCTGTCTTTCAACTGTGAAAACACAGCTCATCTGTCCGCTGTGCAGGCACCTCCTTGAACTGCCACCCAGAAAGGAAGGTAATGAAGGTAACACGCTCATCGTGAGCAGCCATCCACTCTGCTTCGACTGATTCACCTGGGGCTTTGTTTGTGAAGAAGTTAAAAGGCTGACTTTTACAGCTCTCCTGGCAAATGAGAGGAAAAAAGAAGAGATGTTTGAATCTGAAAGCTTTTTACCAGCTGTGGGGAAAGGTTGCTCTGGGCACTAATGGTCTGCATGTACCCAAGAGCAGTAGAGCTGTGCCTTCTCCTTGTGTCATGTCAAAGTGTAGTACACCAAAGCCACACGATGGCTACCGTGTATTGCCAAACCGAATGAAGGCATGAGGAAGAGATTATACATCCTTTTGTGAGAAACTGAGTCTTGAAAGGCCCGTGCTTTGCTCAGATCCCATGAGTTGAATTACTTGAAAACAGACATTGCAGTTACAGTCTCTGCCATGTGGTGTTCTCACTGGGTATCTTAAAACACTTAAGCCTAAAGGGTTTAGAATGTCTACAGAGGCCGTAATTTGGAGAGAACAACTTTATATTTGTGGGAGAGACAGCACACCATATATATCCTTGTTGGATACTTTCTCTCTTCCCTGAAAAGGAGTTTAACAAGAAGTTCTTGAGCAAATTGGATGGGAAAGTAAGTGATTTCATGGAGAAGAATTACTGTGAATTATTACTCCAAGGCTAACAGCTTCTTCAGTCAGGTGACACTCCAGGTTCACAGGGAACGGAGTGCAAGCGGGAACAGAATTAATCAAGTGCCGGTAATGTGCAAGGCTATGCCTGGATACAGGACCTGAAAGGAGAGGCCCCGAAGTTCAGATGTGGGCACCTGTCGCCGAGGAGAGAGGCAAATGTTCCAGGAGAATGGTGGAGATGGGAGAAGAGGTCAGAGGATCTCAGGAAGGGATTTCTCTGAGAATCCAAGGACTACTTTAGAGGTTGGAGGAAGTCCTCTTATAGTAAAAGGACTACTTGGCCCTAAGTACTTGGAAGATTGTCAAAACAGTAGAATTTTCAAAGCGACAACAACTTGGAGATTTTTATAAATCATGCATGCATCATCTCACCTCCACTTAGATTCCTGCAGAGGTCTCCCAGACTCTTCAAATGGCCCATGAACTGGCCTTCCCATGCATAAGGGTCCAGGGCGGGGCTCCGCTGGGTTCCTCCCCAGGGTCCCTTCTCACCGGCGCCCCCTGTTCTGTACAGTCACTCCGCATGCCCACCTAGAAAGGCCTCTGTCCATCATGCTGCCTCCGCCCCAGGGCTTTCCGCACCACTCATTGAACTCACTACCCTTTGTAATTATTTAGCTTAGTTGTTTGCTCTTGCTGTGTGAGAGTCATGCTTCCACTACATAATGAGAGGATGGAAGTCAAAGACCACATCTCTCTTGATCTCCATTTTACCATCAAGATTTATCACAGTACTCAGCTTCTGATAAGAGCTACACAAATATGTGTTTAACAAAATAATACAAATGAAGATTCAGAGAGCAAAACAGATAAAATAATTTCTACAGATTCTTTCAAATCACTAGCAGCAGAACTGGCAGAGTATTAAGGGTCCCGAGAAAGCCTGACCATAAATGTAATTACAATATTCTCAGGTCAGAGTTACCAACCTTAGTGCATGGCTTCTCATATGAGAAACAGAAAATGCTATTATACACAATAAAGAGCAAAATAGAAGACAGATAAATAGGAGGTATGGAGAAGTTCAGATACTTCCCCAAATTATCTATTCTGCTGTTTCAAAAATATTTTAATATATATGCTAATTTGTTTCATTTATACTACTAGTTTATCTTAATTTGTTGAAAAGAAATTTTTCTGTTATTATGTTTGTTTATTTTTGTATAAATCTTCTTGGTCTATGTCTTGTATTTTATTTTCAAGGTAGTGATACATAGTGTATTAATCGTTGTTATTCTCTTATTATTTTGTTATGAAATTTTGTTTTATTTTTTCATAAAATTAAAAAAAGAACATCTGTGCTGCAGTTGGGCCTTCGGTAGGTACTCAGGTTTTTGGAGAAATTATTCAAGAGAAGGTTTGTGGGTTACACTGCTGGAACCAACTTTCCTGTAGGTATTAGGAGAAGCTGGGGCACACACTCAGCTTCCCCTTTTCCTTGCCCACGTCTGCCACCTCCCCCTACCTCAAGCTTGGCCCTTGTCTCCCTTTATCTAGAGCCCTCCCCAAATCTTACGGAGGATACGGTCCTCACTCTGACTTTTCTTCTTTGCTTACTGCTAGCTCCTGTTCATCCCTGCCCACTGCCAGGTCCCCCTCTGCACCAAGACAGCTGCTTACAGTCGAACTGCAGCTTTTAATCTCCGCTGCTGGTTGAGCAGAGGCAGGGATGGAGAACCAAAATGGAGGGAAGAAGTGAGGTGGTTAAATAGCATTCTCACTGTGGGCCTAGATTTGCAGCCAGTCACTTATTGGATGTTAGTGTGACTCTGCCTGTGTAAGAGAGAGATACCTTATTTATTTACTTTTTGTTACTATTTTAAAGGAAATCTTAATCCTGGCTTTGTAACTCCCTAGAGAATCTTTAATAGCACATTAGAGTGTTACAAAATTCTGAAGTACCAAGAAACGAAATCACTCAAACTAATAAACATGTCACTCAATACTCTGTGGGGCCTGGGGAATGGTAATATCATGAAATAAAGCAATGACCACCTTTTAAAACTCCCAAAAGGACAGTCATCACAGGCTAAGTGATCTGCTGGTGGTGTTTAGTTTAATTTTGTTTTGTTTTTGTAATCTCACCTCTCCTCTATAATCACCCTGTTCATGTTCCTAAGTGCTTTTGGAGGGAATATTAACATGAGTAGCAGCCTTTGACTGAATACCTACTATGTGCTAGGCACTTTACATTGTCTCTAATCCTCTAGGTAAATATGGTTATTGGTATTTAAAATGAGAAAATTAGCATTTAGAAAAATTAAGTAAATTGCTCACAACTCACATAGGGAGTTATGGTTTGTATTTAGATGTCCCCAAAGTCTCGTGTACTCATATGTGGGGCTTTGGGGAGGGGATTGGATCATGGGGGTGTGATACTCATCAATGGGTTGGTCTCCTGAAGAGTTTACGGCTAATGTGATGGTGGGAGGTAAAGCCTAGTTAGGGGAGGTAGGTCACCGTGTGGCCTAGAAGGCTGTATCTCCCTCCCTCCTACTGACCTCCCTTTGCTTCCTGACTACCACGCCATGAGCTCTTTCTCCCCTGCCATGCCAATTCTGCCATGCCACTGTGCCTTAGAGCCAGCTGACTAGGGAGTGAAACTTCTGCAAACTGAGAGCTAAAATAAACCCTTCCTCCTCAGAGTTATGGGTGTCAGGTATTGTGTCCCAGAGATGAGACAGTACCTAAACAGGAATAAAGACTGCTAGACACTCCACATCTGTGCCCGACATCAATGCGCTGCCCTGCGGTAGCTGAGAGTGGATTATTAATCTTTCTCCAAGTGCTCATCCACTGGCCCAAATATAAAATCTAAGGAGAGAGCTTGTGTTTGCTATGTAGAGCCTGCTTCAAAATAATTGACTTGATCCCCTCACTTCTCTTCCAAGTTTGCCACTTCTAAGTTTACTTTATATAGAACGTCCTGAAATGACAGTGTTTTGCATTATATCATGTTACTTACAAACAAAATAAAGTGTCATGAAAGTTTGAACTTGAGCCATTGGACTCAGAGTGTGCGGCCTAGATATTACATCAGGACCAGCAAACTAATGTTCTTAAAGAGCACATCGCATCTTCTTATCTTGTGTTCCCCCAGATCTCTGCATGTCTACGGTTCTCTCTTTTGATGTTTTCTACCCATAAACTGAACGAAAATGTAGGGTAAATGTTTGCTCGGAAAGCATTAGGGAGCATGTGACTATGGAATGTCCTTGCTCAATATAAACAGGGACAGAAACTCACTAAATATGTCTAATATATGTTCATGTTTCTAAGCTTTACTGTTAGCAACAATAAAAAGAAGCTGCTAGGGATCTGAAAGCCACCTTTCACACAGAGCTCGTTTCCCAATGCTCTGCGAAGGGGCCAGCCCCGTCACGGGTGGCTGTGGCAGTTCCTCACACTCAAAGAACACAACAAACCCCACGCCCTGGCAGAACTTAGGAAATATACTATCAGATAAGCTTTAAGAATTATAATTTTAAAGACTAAGTAGTAAAGCAGAAATTAAAATGGTATCTATGCTATGTGTCAGAAGAATATTTTTTACAATATGAATAACTTCCCCGGTGTTTCCCTCCCTGCCTTGATCCTTCCCTCCACTCAGACACCGGATTAGATTTTCTTCATCTCAGGAGGAAGCGAGGAAACAAGAAGAAGAGAAAAGAGATCTTCTCATATTTCATAGGGCTTGTTGTTGCTGTTGTTGCTGTTAACAGAACCAAAAGGACCCAGACTAGAACAAGATCAGAGCTAGAGAGTTAGGAAGCAAGAAGGGCGATGGACGGCAGGTGCCAAAGCGAGGGCTCTGGGCTTTACTCCACAGCCAAGCTCTGGGGAAAGGCAACACCTCTGAGAAGAACGGGGAGCCTCGGTTGGGTTCCTCAGCCCTGAACACTACTCCACACCACCATCACCATCTCTGCCCCCAAAAGTGGCCCAGTGGAACCCCAAAACCAGGTAGATTCACATTAGTCGACGTCAGAGGTGGCTGTTCAGTGGCTGGGCCAGAATACTGCTCTAGGAACAAGCAGGATGAACATCTTGGCCGATGCCTGTGTGACTAGATGACTTTGAAGATTCGGTGCAGCCAAGGAAAAGGGAGAGGCATATTGCACCATGCTTGAACCAGGCCCAGAAGGCAGGGTTTGAAAGAAAAATCAGTATACTGAGTCAGGAAAAAGTCAAGAAAGGTAGGCGGCTTGCTCTTCGGCAAGTAAGAACTAAATTTCACATCTTCTCACCTGTGGTTAACAGAATAGGTGACATCTGCGAGATGACAGTGAAAAATAAGGAAAATATGTCTTGATTTTTCTAACCCTCTGCTTCCTTAAAGGGGGAATAATAAAAATGTTTAGAGCCCAGAACTGGCATGTACACAAGGAAATAACAGGACTGGGGATGTAGCTCAGTGGTATAAGTGCTTGCCTGGCAAGTGCAAGGTCCTGAGTTCAATTTCCAGTACCAAAGAAAGAAAGAAAGAACAAAATGTTGTCAATGATATTAAACTTATTATTTGTTAGGATTATGGTGTTTTAATTTTTATTTATTTTTGGTGGCAGTGGGGATCAAACCCAAGGTCTTATACATGCTAGGCAAGTGCTCTGCCACTGAGCTGCATCCCCAGCCCAATGGAAAGTTTTGTTGTTTCTATTGTTATAAAAAAAAAAAGATGAAAATAAAAGAGAGAAGAGAAGAGCAAGGAAGAAAAAGGGAAATATGAAAGCAACCTTCAAGTAATACTGTTGACCTAGAAAATGAGTCAGAGGTAAAAGACAAAATTGGAAATGGAGATGGGAGAAATTTTAGAGAGCTGTTAATTTTACACTAAGAACTTGGACTATACCCTGTGACCAATGAAGGACCATAAAATTTTTAAATATGAGAGCAACATGGTCAAATTTATGTTTTACAACAGTACTCTGCTAGTTTAGGGGTAGAATTCCTAAGAACAGAGTCTGAGAAATCAATTCCCAGGCTCCTTCAATAATCCAGAAATAAAATCATGGGGGATCTCAGGCACCAGTAGCTGGATGGAGAAGCAGATGTGGATGAAACAGCTTTTGAAGATGAGGCAATCTACCAGATGATTGGTTCTGTGGGTGAAAAGGTCATTACTAAGAATGGGCCTGAGATACGGAATCTTCAACCTCATCTGCAGGGGCTGAGTCATTAAGAGAAGTTGGCACAGCTTGGGTGTCTCACTTTGAGCTGGGACAGAACTGAAGCCTGCTAACAAATGCCGACCACTTAGCAAGCACAAAGTTAGCAAGTTCAGAGCATGTGCCTGGCCTCTGACTCCAGTCACCCATGTCTAACATCTGATGGGAAAAGCCTCCAACAAGAGCAAAAACAACGTGCGGGGACTCAGATATCCTCACCAGAACACTCTCTTTACTGGGAAGGGAATTACTGAGTCAAGAGCTTCTGACTCTGTTTTCTTGTGATTCATCTTCTTGCAACACACTCTGGCCCCATGCAGTGTTTCTCTCCCCAAAAATGACCACAGAGATCTTGCTTTGCTCCACAACAGGCAGAGATGAGGCCAGTGTGTTTAAACTGGAGTTTCCTTGAGGATTACATAAAGTAAATACATCTGGAGAGCAGCATGAGTCCCAGTAATCTGTAAGATACAGCTCACTCTTGGAAGATCAAGGCCCATATCGTCCTGCGGGCCCCAAGAAAAAAATGAGAACTCCCTCCATCTTCCATCTTGGTCCCAAATTCCTCCCACTTCACAGAAGCCATTCCAAAGGAACAATTTTTATTTTGGATTTGTTTTATTCTTGTGTTTGTCTCTAGGAATTGTTTTCTAAAAGTTACATTCTTTGTATTATATCTTTAAAATTTTAAACTGGGCATGGTGGCACATAGCTATAATCATTCTGGCAGGCTGAAGCAGAGGATTGTAAGTTCGAGACCAGCAACTTAGTGAGACTCTGCCTTTAAAAAAAAGTGTCTGGAGATGCAGCTCAGCAGCACAGTGTAAAGGCCCTGGTTTTGTTTTTTTTTGTTGTTTTTTTTTTTTTTTAATAGTTATTAGTTTAAAAAATCCTTAGTACTAATTTTAACAATTTACAGTAAGACTGCCTTAAAATCTGGGCAGGATGGTGTATGCCTGTAAACACAGTCCTCTCAGAGGCTAAGGCAGGAGGATTGTAAATTTGAGCCCAGCCTGAGAAATTCAGCAAGTTAGTACAGCCCTGGGTTTAATCCCCAGCACTACAAAATATTTTTTAAAAACTATTTTTTTCCTTAAAGAAAATTTACTAATTAGGGAAACTTTTAAATTGCTCATATGTTTTAAAACACCTTCAGAACACAGTATTTTTCTATATTCCTTTCTAGTTATTACATATGTATTTTATACAGTTTTCATCATACTGTACATTATGTATAGACATATTCTGTGCCTTTAGTTGCACCGTCAGGGCTGCCTCGGTGTACTTAGTTAATTCAAAACATTCACCGTTTATGGTCATTTTGACTTTGGGGAAGAGCTGGAAGTGTCACATTGCCACATCCGGTGAATAGGGTGGATGAGGACACACTGCAATGTTTTCACCAGCCTGCCCCTCCGTTGGAGGGCACTGGGCTGCATTCACTGTATGTTTGATTATCATGTAGACACTTGTGGAAAGGGCTTCTAAAGCTGCTTCAGAAAGTGACAAGACCCATGAGGTGCATGTGTGAAAGGGGGTTATTTTGAAAACGATTAGCGGCAATGTGTCCTTTACTTCAATTAACTTTTAAAATTAGGGCTGGGGCTATAGCTCAGTGGCACAGAATCTGCACAGCACCGTCACAGCACCGTGGCAAGCACGAGGTCCTGAGTTTGATTCCCGGTACCAAAATAAATTAATTAATTAATAGAATTGAATTGAACATTCACCTTTTGTTTTGATCATCCTTTGTATCATTATAGCATTCATCTTTTCACACTAATTTTCATAGTCTTCATTTTACCTTTTTTTTGATTCAAAATTATATTGCCATTTCTACGTTTGTGCCTATTAGATTGCTTCTACTTTAAAATTATCTTTTAAATTTATGTTTTCTGGTTATATAAATAAACATACTAATTTTTGAAATTTTAAAGAAAAGGAAAACAAAAATCATATCTGTATGAAAGTGTGATATACAAGTGTACAGATTTAATTTGATTTGCTTTCCACTTACTTTGGCTCCACAGAGTGTGATGGTTTGTATGTGGCCTGTTCCCCAGGGGTGCATGTGCTCGGTTCCCAATGTAGAGTGAGGGACAGTGGACCTTTACGAGGTGGCGCATGGAAGGCAATTAGGTCAAGGCCATCTTCTCTCAGCAGGAATGAATGCTAGTTTTAATGGTTGATTGACTGTGTCAATTTAAGAAATTTAATTAAGAGAAACTTAACTAAATATGCTCAGCAATTCTACACCCAAGGATAAAGACGACCCAACCTAGGGCAGCTCCTCACCTGGATGGTGTAAAGGGGAAATGAAGAAGGATGGATCTGCTTCTGTTCTTTAGAGGAGCTCCAGTCTTGCCTTCAGTGTCTGTCATAGACTCTTCAACCTTCTAGCACAGACTCTGGTTTCCAGTGTGGATCCTTCAGCCTGCCAGTGTAGACTCTTCAGCCTTCCATCGCAGACCCCTCAGGCCTCCTGCTATGGACTTGCCCGGGATGCTGCAGTGAGCTCCACAGCTTGGACTGGATTCTTTGGTCTCCAATGTGCAGACACCCTCTGCACTCTTCCACATCCAATTCTGGGTGACCATCGTAAGCCAGTCTTCTAATTTCTTATACATTTGTATATCATGTGTTATAGCTGTTTCTCCAGTAAAACAGTGACTGATACACTGGTCTTACACAGTAAGTTAGTTTTTTTGCTAGATCCAAATTTTTTAAAGAGCAGAAATGCCACACACATGCTCTCTTCTAAGAGTATCCATTTCCCTTTCTACTTGTCTGCCATGTTGTGACCCAACTGAGGTGGCTCTCACTGGAGTCAGAACAGATGAGGTTACCTGTTCTTGGTCTTTCAGTTTCCAGAACTGAGGGATAAATAAACCTCTCTTCTTTGAAAGGTACCCAGCCTCAGGCTTTTTGTTATTGAAACCTAGGATGGACTAATACATTTGCTTACAGGAAAAGTATTCTAAAGCTGCTGTTGGTCATCACATCCCATTGAGAGCCCAAAGCTCCTCACTCCTGTTTGAAGTAGATCCAAATTCATTGCCAGTTAGTGGTTTGAAGCAGATCCAAATGGCACTAGCAGCTGTCCTGAAGCACCCTTGCTTCTCCAAGCCCTGTCTTGTACCCCACCACCACCTTATTTTTCTTTCTTTGGAAGAAAGAAGTCCTCTAGAGACTGACAGACTTCTGCAGCAGTGTGTCTTCTCCAAACCTGGCTGCACTGAGAATGTGCCTCAGTGCCATCTTCAGCACCCACAACACAAAGCAGAGACTGGCCACTTCTTTAGCAGCAAAGCTTCCTGAAGTACAGAGAGAAGACTGATGAACAAACCTTTTTAATGTTATTTTTTACATTGCTGAGTGTCTTATAATTGCTTCACTCAGCAATCTAGGGAAGTATGTAAGTAGTCATCAGTTTCACAGATGTGGGAACTAAGGTTCAGGAAGGTTAAATGACTTGCCTTAAATAGTCACAAAATTGTATCATTGGAGAGTTAAAGGAGAACTCTCATTTCTATTAAAATTAGACTCTTCCTGGGATAAAGATAAATGATACAGTAATAAATGAAGCACATGTGTTGACCTAATAAAGAAGTTGGGGCAGAGCAGAAATAGAAGGAAGTGAAAGGTCACAGAGAGAGCAAAGAGAAGGCAAAGGTGATAGGAAAAGTAATTTTGCAGCTCTAGTACTTGGCAATGCTTCTTTTGTGTATATTTGTGGAAGATATAGTGGTTCCTGGTTTGACCTATGGGTGCCAAGGGGCTCACCTCCCCTTGTGAGGGATGGGGGTTTTCCTCCAAAGCATCCTTTCAAGGATTCCCTTCCAGGGGCACCTTTGGAGACACAGGGTCTGATCCTCATGTGTGCAGTGGGTTCCCCAGGCCACCTGTGGGCTTCTGCTTATCCTGGTGTTTGCCACTTACTCAAACTCCCGGACAGCTACTTGCCTTCCACGGGCAGTCATACAGCTCCTGTCCAGCAGGCTTAAGAAGAGGGAGCAGGTTGGGAAATCACATTTCCTTTCACTGTCTCGCTCCACTGTTCCCTGTAGCATCATTCACACAAGGCCATGGGGTAACATTCTCTAGTCAGAGTTGAGGTTGATTGGAGAAGACATCTCTGCAGAGATCCGTGTAGTTCTCGCATCCGTGGTTGCTTGCAGGGAAATAGGTCTGGAAAAGGGGGTAGAGAGGAGGTTTTCTCACACTGTAGAGTACTTTTTACATACTGTACTCATTGTGCTTACAGCCCACTGAGAGATAAAAACTGAGATAAAACCATCGGGGCTCTCAACAATTGCTTCCAAGAGTCCAAATACAAGAAATCTGTAGCAGAATTGTACTCATGATCATACCTCAAATTCTGGCCTGGCTGATCTTGTCCTGGGACCATCTTTCTATTCCTTCTCTCTCTTAGGAAGAGTAATATTTTAATTCTCCATGGTAGTCACCGTGCATGTAAAGAAACCTGTACCCTCATGACAATGCCAGGCCTCACCCTTGGATCCGTCTCAACCATCAGAACAGTCCATAGGACATAGTAAGTGACAGGAGAACACTTGTCAGTGTCTGACCTCTTTCACCTAGAATAAGTTACAAAACCGTTATCTAGAACAACAGGAACATGGGGTGGCCTTTGGGGACTGAATCCCCAACACTGTCACAGTCAAGTGGAGATGTGAGGAGTCATTCTCTTTGTGACTATATGACAGGCATCTTGTGTGTAAAATGCACGCAGACACACACCCATATACAAGCCCATTTGCACACATTGCTGGAAGACAAGTAAGTTTCAAAAGTCATACTACCTAACTGAAATATATTAAATAAAAAAACTTCCTGAAAGTTTTTACACTCTACAAGGACTTATCTTGAAATAAACCTTGAAAGGAGACTCTTACATTTTTATCCAATGGCATTATAATTTTTTTCTTTTTCTTCAATCTCCAGCTTCTGTACTGTGGCTGAAGGGTTCACTGGTGACAAAGACGCTGCCCACACAAACCTGCTTGAACAGGATGCGCACTTACCCCTCGTCTTCACCTTTCACTGAACCAAAACACTGGTTTTGGTTTAAAAGAAAACATAACCAAAACACGGGACATTTTAAATTCACATGTTTATACTTAGATCTACTTCCATTTTTTTCCCTCTTAGGTTTTAGGCAGGACACTGTCATACCAGCTGTCGTTGTCTGAGGAATGGAGTCTATAAAACATTTACTTATCATCTCCTTTCCCATCAGAAAGGAAAGCTACTAGCAACGACAATTTTAGATTTGTTCATTTGTTCTTAGTTCTGTTTTTCCATTTCTTTATGATATATAATGTAAGCTAGCCTACTATAGAAAATAAATATGAATAGATATTAATTGAGATGAGAATGGTCCAGAGGTTGGAATTCCTTAATATATCTTCTAGCTTTTTTCCTATGCCATTTTCAAATAAAATTGGGATTCCATTGCATACCTGCATGCCTTTCACAGCACCTAGATGCTTGCTTTTATTTTAACTCTGACAAAATTCATATTCCATTAAATTTATTTTTTCCAAATGGAAAACTCAGAACTTTTTACAATCTACACAAATTTGTGTGACCATCACCAATAACTAATTTCATTGTTCTAAAAAGAAGCTGTATACTCATTCACAGCCACTCCCTGTCTCCTCTAACCCCAGTGCCTGCAACTGCCACCTACTTCTTCTCTATGGACTTGCCTATTTTGAGCTTATTATATAAGTGGAATCATACAATATGTGGCCTTTGATGATTGATTCTCTTTTACTTGTCATAATTTTTTCAAGCCATCATCATATTGCACCGTTTATCAGTACTTCATTCCTTTTCAGGGCTAAATAATTTTCCAGTATATGAATATACTACTGTTGTTCATCCACTCATCAGTTGATGAATATCTGTGTTTGCAATTTCTGGCTGTTATGAACAATGCCGTTATGAATCTTGGTGTACAGCTTTCCATGTGGACATAGTTTTTGTTTCTCTTGAGTATTTACTCATGAATAGAGTTACTGGTTCATAATCTGTATGTTTAGCCATTTAAGTAATTATCAAATTGGCTTTTAAAGCCGCTGCATTAAAGTCCCATTGACAGCATAGAGGATTCAATTTCTCCACACCCAGTAATGCTTTTCTTCTTCATTGTAGTCATCAAACAGAGGGTATGAAGTGATTCTTATGGTGGGTTTGATTCCCATTTCTCTGAAGGACTAATAGTGAGCACATTCCCATCTTATCTGCATTTGTATCTCTTCTTTGCAGAAATATTATTCATACACTGTATTTTAAAATCCAAATGTTGGCCTTCTTATGAGCGAATTATCTGAGTTCTCTGTATATCCTGGTTATTAGGCTCATATGATTTACAAATATTTTCTTGCAATTGGTTATGTTGTATTTTAAGTATCTTTATAATGTCTTTAAAATATCCAAATCTTTTTTATTTCATTCAGTTCAGTTTGCCTATTCTTTGAAGGTTGTTTATGCTTTTCATATTGCATCTGAGAAAATGTTGCCTAATCAAATGTCCCAAAATTTTTTATCTATGCTTTCTACTAAGAGTTCTATAGTTTTATCTCATTGGTCCATTTCTAGTTAATTTTTATAGACAGTATGGACATGAGATCCAACTTCACTCTTGTTTTTCGTTTTTTTGTTTTTGTTTTTGTTTTTTCTCCGGTACCGGGAACCGAACTCACGACCTTGCGCATGCCAGGCAGGCGCTTTTGCCGCTGAGCTAAATCCCCAGCCCCAACTTCACTCTTTTACATGTGAATTTCTAGTTGTCTCAGGGCCATTTATTGAAAAGCCTTTTTTTTCTGCCCTGAATTATCTTGACATCCTAGTGAATAATCAGTTGACCATAAATATAAGAATTTACTTCTGAATCATCAGTTTTATTCCACTGATCTATCTTTATGTCAACACCTGCAGTTTTACCTGGAAAAAAAAGGAGAGGTGGGAATTTGATGGTGATTGCATTTATTCTATAGATCAATTTGGGTATTATTGTCATAAGAACATTAGGTTTTGCAATCCAAGAACAGAAGATGTCTTTCTATTTAATTAATTCTTCTTTAGTTTCTTTCAGTGATGTCTTATAGTTTCCAGTGTACCATTCTTGATGTTGATCTTTTGTCTTTTTTCCTTGTAAAAGCCTCATCTAGTTTTGGCATAAGGGTAATTAATATCATTCTCATCTGAGAAGCTGGGAAATATTTTTTCCTCTACTTTTTTAACTTTGTTCCTACTTCACTTTGTTTGATACTATTCTAAATGAAATCAACTTCTTAATTTTATTTTTAGATTATTTATTGATAGTCTATAGTCTTTCTGGTATTGTATATTAATGTGTGTTTTGTTTGTTTATCTGTTCATTTAGTGGATTGTTTTCCATGTACAAGTTTATTTGCAAATAGAGGTAGCTTTATTTCCTCCTTTACAGTGTGGATTCTTTTTTCTTTCATTCTTTCTCTCTTTTTCTTGCTTAATTGCCCTGGCTAAAAGCTCAAGTACAATGTTGAATAAAAAGTGGCAAGAACAGATATCCCCATCTTCTTTCTGATCATAGAAGGAAACTGTCAGTCTTTTACCATTAAGCATGATGTTAGCTGTAGGTTTTTGGAGATGTCTTTTTATTCATTTGAGTATGTTCCCATATATTCTTTTTTTTTAGTGTTTTAATTATTAAATATGTTAGATTTCTGCGAAATGTTTTTGTGCAGCTATTGTGATAATGTGTGGCTTTTTATTCTATTAATATGGTGTATTACATCAGTTGCTCTTTGTATGTTGGGCCAAATTTCATTCTTGGGATAAAACTACTTGGTCACAATGTGTCATCCTTCTGTTTTTTAAGGGGGAAGAAAAAGAATCATGATATAACATGTACAGGTACAAATTCCACATGCTATCATTATGTATATCATTATGTATATCTAAAAATGTACTAATAAAATTATTTTTTCAGTACTTTGTTGAGGATTTTTTCATCTATATACATAAAGAATCTTGTTCTCTAGGGTTTTTATTCACTGTGAGGACCTTGTCTAGTTTTGGTATAAGGGCAGTACCACTCAAATAGAATCAGCTGGGAAGTATTTCCTCCTCTATTTGTTTTTCAAAGAGTTTGTGAAGGATTTGTATTAATTCTCACTTAAATACATCAACAGCTTCACCAATGAAGCCATCTGGACCTGAGATTTTCTTCATAGGATATTTTTTTGTTATTCATTTAATCTCTGTGACTGTTACAAATCTATTCAGATTTCTATTTCCTCTTGGGTCAGCTTTGATAATTTGTGTTTCTATGAATTTGTCAATTTCATCTAGTTATCTAATCTGTTGACATAGTAGTGTTCTCATATTACCTTTACATATGCAAAGTTGGTAGTAATTTCACTGCTGACTTTTATAATTTGAGTTTTTTCTCTTTTTTATTCATACATTCTTGCTCTTTAACAAATGCAGAGCTATTTGTTCTCCCTAGAGCTCTACCTTACTTTAATTTCTCTTCTGACTGAAAGGAATCATTGTGGAAGAAATTAAAGTGATTTGTTCATTGGCCTATAAAGTGAGTTTTTTCCACTCCTTTTAGTATGTCTGCTAAGTGATGACTTTTAATTTTTCTAATAGGAAGGACAAGGATAAAAATGAGAATACAATCAGCAAAGGTAGTTTCATGAAGAAATGCTTTTTCATTACAATTTGCAAGAAAAGCTATGCATAATACTGTATCTACAAATTTGATGCCTTGCTTATTTTGAATCATCATTAACAGATTTTAAATTAGTTATTTATTAAAATTGTAACAATCTATTATAATTTAAGAATTAATTACTGGCCAGATAGCTATGCAGGAGAGGGAAACAAATAGGATTAAAATCATTTCTAAAGGGAAAGAGAATGATCAAGGATTGGGATTAGGTTTTTGTTGGGTAGGTAAAGATTTATTTCTTTGTTAAAAAGAGAGGAAGACAGAAATTTGAAGCACATGTGCTGTTTATGTTAACACATGTAAAATTCAAATATGAGTATCTAATTTTGAAAAGCATATCATAAGAGGGAATAGTTACATAAAAAGAATGCCGAAAGTGCTCTGTAAAAATAATGTTGAGCAAAAGAAATGAACAGGCAAACCACCAGAGGAAAGAAAGAGGGACTTATTCCCACAGCTTCAGGAACTGCTTTGACTAAACAAAAACCACTTTAACCAACACACTCACTCCCTTTCCCCAGGCAAGTTTCAACCAATGATGGCCAGGGTGGGTTATAAGTCAAATGCCTAAACTTAAACTCAGAACAATTCTATAGAGCTATCTCCAAGTTTCCTCTATTTAGTTGTTATGGTTAATACATTGTGTCAGCTTGAGTCTAGAGGTGTGGCTAAGTGATCAGCAGTTCTACATCCTGGGGAGAGAAGGACATGCCCTTATTGCTCTGGGATGTTGTTCAATGTGTCAACTTGAGAAGTTTAGAAGGTTAACTGAGTGACTGAGTAGGGCCCGATCCTTACTCTGTATCATCCTGAGCCTGTGCAGGAGGAGGGCATGGAGAGAATGCGGGTGCTACATGCCCCTGGGTGGGGGCAACCTGCTTACAGTATTAGGGAAGAAAAGAGGCTTCCCCCCTCTTTTGCCCTTGCTGCTTTTGCTGTCTTGGGCCACATTGAAGTGTTGCACCTGTACCATGCCACCCTGCCTTGGAGCCAGCTGATTATAGACTGAAACCTCCACAGACTGTAAGCTAAATAAACTTTTCCTTCCTTAATTTTGGGCATTGAGTATTTTGTCTCAGCAATGACAGAAAAGTAACCAAGACACTAGTGTACTCAAGACATTTGTTTAAACTGCCCCTCAGCCCAAAGTTTCTCCCTTCCAGTACTGTTTTCTTCCCTTCCAACAAAGATTCTGACCACACAAACTTTCCTGTTTACATATCTCCATCTCACAATCTTTTTTCCTGGAGAATTCTACATGCAGCACGTATGTATGCACAAAAATATGAAGGCCCACTAATAACAAAAACAACTCAAGTTAAAATAGAAGACAGTTGTGAAGAGAGTAGGATGGTAGACGTTGTGGTGAGGCAGAGTGTGCTCATTTTCCATGCACAGCCCATGTCTCCCGCTTACTAAGTTACTCAGCTTTCCTGTTGCAGGAACCCAATACCTGACATCTACAATTTAATGGAGAAAAGGTTTAATTTGCTTGTGGTTTCAGAAGATTCTAGCTATGGTTGGCAAATTCCAAAGCAGAAACCTCGGGGCAGAAGCACTGAACAGCAAAGCTGCTTATGGCATGGCTGTCCAGTAGCAGAGAAGGGGAACAGTGCCAGAGAGGAATGGGTAAAGGACTACATAGAGACCATGCTTCTACAAAGTACTCAAACACACCCCAGACTGTGCTTTACTGATCTGCTCG
This sequence comes from Chinchilla lanigera, assembly GCF_000276665.1. Taxonomy (NCBI): domain Eukaryota; kingdom Metazoa; phylum Chordata; class Mammalia; order Rodentia; family Chinchillidae; genus Chinchilla; species Chinchilla lanigera. Next base: position 1,999,306 of record NW_004955420.1, read on the forward strand.
ATGTTTCTTAATCCACAAAGCTGACTATCAGAATGAAAGTTCACACTTCCTCACAGAATCCTGACTTTGAAGCAGCAATGTGCTCTACCAGAAGGCGATATTTTCTAGCCTTCTCATATTCAGGTGTAACCCCATGGCCAAGATATAACTACTGGGCTGTCAAAGTGTTCCTGGACCTCCTAATGGCATCCTGAAGAAAATAAGCTCAACTGCTAGAAATTCCACTCTTGGTATTCATGCTCCTCCTTCCTTCTGCCTGGCACAGGAATGTAGTGGCCAGAGCTCCAGCAATCATATTGTGGAGGATGGACATCACAGTGGAATACACAGAGAAGCCAGGAGGCTAACTGCTTCGTGGGATACTATATTATCCTATTTTTCTACCTCCAGACTTCACAAAATAGGAGGGCTTTTGTGTCTTGTTTATGAAATTTTGTTAACTTTAGGTATCTGAGCCTCTGTCAGTTTAAACTTTTTAATCATAAACTGCCAAACCTAATTATAATTTAAGCAGATGGATAATTTTATGCTCTGTTGGTAAATTAGAAAATGAAAAAATACTCTGGAAAATTATCAAGTAGTTGGCTTGTGATGTGTTTATGGAGAAATTCTACTTCAAGGAATAAATTCTAAGAATATTAAACGTGTGTGTGTGTGTGTGTGTGTGCATGTGTGTCTGTCCCCCTAAGAGCAAAGGCATTTACATCAGGAAAAAAATAAAAGTTACCTAAATATGCAACATTATAGACTAGATAAGAAATATGATATAACTATTAATTGGAAAAATTCGTGAAATTAAGAACACTTTTATTTTTAAAAGCATTTTTCCTTTGGCAGTGCTGAGGATCAAACCCAGGGCATCGTACAGGCCAGGCACGCACTCTACTCACAGAGTTACAACGCCAGCACACAGTGTAGAAGTTAACACAGTCCGTGTAACACTCCCTCCCTCCTACTCTAACCCACACCCCTACCCACTGCCAGTCCAGGGCATATCTTTCCATAATTTTTCCTTTCTCTCTATTTCTATAACATATTTTAACCTAAAGATGTGTCTGGATGCATCTGAGAATTTGTAAAAAATGTATTATAATACATATGCAAAAGAAAAATTATCAATAACATGGAAAAAGGTTCCTATTACAATAGCAACTTTTATAAGTAATGTAAAATTTGATATACAGCAATATCTCAAATACATTTCATAAAAAGTTCCTTTAAAAGAAGCACAATATATGATAAACAAATAGGTAAATAAATGAATAGTAAGTTCTAATTGCAAATATTAATTAATAAATTTATTATCAGTAATTAGTAACATTTTCTGCTAGCATTAAACAAGCTTTCACCACAATCTTCTTAAAACTGAAAGTAAAAACCATTCCACTACATTTTAGGGGAAATTTTGAAGGCTGAGAGCACATATTTCAACCACCTGCTTCCAAGTTCCATCCAATATGACCTAGAAAATTTTAAAATATGTAAAACCCTAAATGAGTGCTGGAAGCTAGGGAAGGAAACCATACAAATGCCAGAAACTTCAAAGAATTTCTTTTAAATCTTTTGCAGTTGGGACGAGATTAAAGAAGGACATCCAGGGCCAATTTGCCAACCACTAAAAGAGCAGCTTGACCTGGAGAGAGGAGGCTGCAGAGCCCACAGCAGGCCCTATCAGTAACTCTTTTGGCTCTAGCCACAGTGAGAATTTGAGGATAGCTCGACTGACAAGCTGTGGCAAATATTTCAAGCAGAAACCTGTGCATGGCAGAAATTGTGTTAATGGATGATTCCCAAAGATTTGGAGAATTTCACAGCCTTTGTGGGTCTGGGCTTGACGGCAAGGCCTAAATGGCTGCCACAAGAAACAAGCTGTCAGGGCAGCTGCAGGATTCGAAGACGCAGCGGACACCAGAGCAGAGACGCTGGCCTGGAGCTGGGTCAGGCCAGCTGTGTCACACACCAGCAACAAGCTCAGAAAGGCTCAGAAAATCTGTCAGACAGCAGAGTGCTTCCCCCAAACACACACACACACACACACACACACACACACACACACACACACACACACGTTTAAGCAGAGCATGGTGCTCCATACCTGTACTCCCAGCACTCTGGGAGGTTGAAACAGGAACATCACCTGTTCAAGCCCAGCCTGGGTAACTTAGCAACTTAGTCAGATCTGGTCTCCAAATAAAATATAAAAAAGGGTTGGGGATGTGGCTCAGTGCAAAGGCCCTAGATTCAATTCCTAGTACCACCATGTCTTGGTTACTTTTCTCTCGTTGCTGAGACAAAATACCCAATGCCCAAAATTAAGGAAGGAAAGGTTTATTTAGCTTACAGTTTGTGGCAGTTTCAGTCCATACTTGGCTGGCTCCGAAGCAGAAGATAGCAAAGCAACAAGAGCAAAGGGGGGAATGGCAGCCAAACAGCAAAGCAGCCAGAGCAAATGGGAGGAATCCCGGCCAGCAGCTTCTTTCCCTCCCTTACATTGTAAACAGGCTACCCCCACCTAAGGAGCGTGTAGCTCTCACATAATCTCCATGCCCTCCTCTTCCACAGGCTCAGGATGTATACAAAGTAAGCACCCTGGCTTCCTGCTGAGTCACTTAGCCAAACCTCTAGACTCCCCAAGTTGACACAATGTATCAACCATAACACACCACCACCACCAAAACCAAAAGTTAAATAACTATACTTTTTAAAAAACTGACTCTCCTTCATATAATTAATTAATATCCTTGTGGCAAACCTGAGTCATTTGTAGGAAAATAGATGCACCTTGAGATCATAATGGTAAGTGAAACAAATAAGACACACAAGCTCTCTCATATGAGAAATCCAAACTACAAATTGAAAACAAAACTAGAGATACTGGGAAATAGGGAGGTACCACTTTTGCAAAGTGGAAGGGGACCAGGAGATGGAAGAGAGAGAAGGAAGGGAGTAGGGTGGGGAAGAAGATGAATAAAAAAAAAGAATTCAGAGGTGTTTTGTACAGGTCCAACTCCCCCGGGAGGAGTGTGGTCATCATGCACTACAAACAGGGACTGATAAAAAGTAAAAACTGGAAAAATGTACAAAAGAATTAATTTCAAATGTATCACAGATTTCAATGAGAAAAGTAAACTAAGAAATATTCTCAGAAAAACATGATGTCTTCATTATCTTTGTTTGGTCAAGTTTCTTAAATAAACCAACTTCAGCATTAGCCCAAAAATAAAGGGTTAAAAAAAGTGAACTTTATTAAAATGAAGAATTTATATTTATCAAAAGACTATTTTAAGAAAGTGACAAGGCAACCCACATCCATTCCCAATGGATGTGACTGATAAAAGATCCACATACAGACTATTTTTTAAAACTCCGACAAATCATTAACAATGTAACTGTAGAAATGGGTAAAAGTTGCCGCTGCTGCTGTTGTTGCTGTTATGGTTGTTGTTGTTGCTGTTGGAGACAGGTCTCACCCTGTAGCCCAGGCTGACCTCCAACTCACCGTGTTCCTTCTGCCTCAGCCTCCAGAGTACTGGGCTTACAGGCATGTGCCACCACACCTAGCTTGGGTAACAGATTTTAACAAAAGATAATTACAAAGTTGAATAGCCAAATGACCAATAAGCATATGAACATTATTGGTCACAGGAAAAGGCAAATAGCTGGCAATGATGTAGTCCAACTGGAACCGCCCCCCCCCGAAAATGTTGGTAGGATAAATTGATTAAAAAAAAAAAAAAACTTTGGGAAATACCATCAGCATCTACTTAAACTGAAGCTAAGTATACACTCTATAACCCAAAATTCCACTTCCCTACAAAAACCAGCATTTAAGTCTACCAAAATATATGTGTGTATGATCATAGTAGCTTTACATATGAATTAAAAAACTTGTAGTACAACAAAAATATAAATATTAGACTACCCATATCCATGTGAAAAAATAAACTACTGCTAAGTGCAGAAGTATGGGTGACTCTTATTGACATAATATTGAGCAAAAGAAGCAAGACTGAAGAGTAGGGTGGTGCCAAAACTGAGAAGCACAAATGACAAAAGTGGGCATAGGGAGGCCACAAGCTGACATTTAAAGAAAGAAGCATCAAAGAGCCTCAGCAATCAGTACAGCTCTGGGAAAGTCTTGAGCAGTCAACGCTGAGGTTGCGTACAGAGTTTACCCGTAGCGGAGTCTCTTACTGGCCAGAAAGGGCAAATCTTACGCCATGACCATGCTCAACACTGACCAGCACAGCCCAGGAAGTGCATGATCTTGCCTCAAATCCAACGCAGATTCTCAGGGACATGCCTCTGGAGACTGTCGGTAGACTGCACTCTTGTGGGGGTTCTTTCCTGAGGAAGATTTAAATGGCCTACCTTTCTGGCTAATATACATGTATGTACTTAATGTGAAATTCAAAGCCATCACATCTAACCCACAGAGATACAGTGACAGAGGTCAGACTAGCTGGGAGGGGACATGAGGGAGTTTCACATATTGCAGGAAATATTAATTTTCTAGTTCTGGATGGTGCTTACATAACTGCATACACATTTAAAATTTGATAAGCCATGCACTTAGAAGTTTTGTAATTTATTATATGCAAGTTATAATTCTACTAAAAAAGGGATGAGTGAATAAAGAGAAGATCAAATCGTCTTTCCAGGAGTCTTCACAACCTGACTCCCTGAGATTGCCTTCTTTTCCCATTTAAGGAGTCGCTACAAGTATTTGCAATGAAAGTCAAGATACTGGAAAAATGGGTATTAAGAGACAAATAGCAGACCATATCATAACCTCACTGGACAATGTGTAGTACAAAGGAATTAAAATAGTATTAAAGGGTAGTGGAAAGTCATGCTGTAGACATATGCAGTATTTATACCAGGAACATAGATTTTTTAGATTAATTTGTATTGTTCTCTTAATTTTAAAAATACAGGTACACTATGAAATGAGTGGTGCCTAGAATGGTGGTTCACACCTGTAATCCCAGCACTTAGGAGACTGAAGCAGGAGGATCATCACAAGTTCAAGAGTAGCCTCAGCTACACAGCCAGACTGTCTCAAAAAACCAGAAAAGAAAGAGAGGATAAAAGGTAGATTGATTAGTAAAAATAGAGTTAAGAAGAGACAGAAATAAAAGGAGAATAGACATTCTGAAGTTAATCACCCAGTTGTGGAGTAATGTACTGGACTCAGAGCCCTGGGGAACAGAATCAACAAGGCAGAGACCATCACTAGAGTTCACAAGTTTGGTGACTTCTTCCATAGCACATAGGAAGGGGAAATAGGTAAGAGAGAGATGCATCGGAGAGGTAAGTGATATGAAACAGACAGTGAGGATCTGTCCTGTGGGTAATGCCGGCTTTGAAGAAAAGAGCTGGACAAATGAAGTTGGAGCATTTAAGACCTCAAAAAGAACATTTGTAAGCTGAAGCTGTATTTCAGCCTGTGGCTTAAAATACCATCTTAGAAACCAAGGGAAAACAAATAAAAAGAAATCAGCATCTAGGCATACCTTGATGGAAGTCTGAGTTTCAAGATAAAAGGAATTTTCTCATCTATATTCTTCACAAAGTTCAAAGGAAGTTTATACTTATAACATTAGAGCAAGCATTCAGAAAAAGAAACATCCATAAATTAAAAAGAAATTGTACAGAAAACATAATTGCAGAGGTGCAAGCACTACCAAAATCAATGGACAGTGGATTGAATAGCATAGAAAATAAAATTAACAAGTAAGAGTATAAATTAAAATTTTAAGCTAGCATCACAAGGATAAAGTGACAAAATCATGGAGAAAAATGAAGGAAAGATGGAGGAGGGTTTTAGGAAATACAGTGTTGCAGACTTAATGGTCTCCCCAAGTTCAAAGAGCCTAACTCCCGGGGTGATGGTGTTGGAGGTGGAAACTTTGGAAGGTGGCTAGGTTATGAGGGCAGAGACTTCACAGGGATAGGTCCTTTCAAAAGAAGACCCAGGAGAGCCTCACTGCTCTAGGAGAATCCGCAACAAAATGGCAAACAGGAAACAGCCCCTTCTCTGTCATCACACTGTAGGAGTCTTTCTTTTTCCATTGTTTATTTTAAAGAGAATAATAAAAAAATAAAAACAATAAGGAATGTCAAAACAAGATGATAGGAAATTAACAACAGTTATTGTATTTCATATTGTTATCTTCAAAATAGTTGCTCAGATTACCAGATACAGGTATGCAAGATTGATCAATCAATATAAACACTAACTGTTCCTTTCAATGAACTAATAGAGATTAGTAGTACAGTTATCTTAGCTATCTTGTATCTTGTATCCTTCTTCCTTCTTTTCTCCTTTCCCCCATCCCACTTATTCTTTTCTTTTTGAGCAGTTTCTTTCCGGAATGGATAAAAAAGATGTGGTATTTTTATACAATGGAGTATTATTCAGCTGTAAAGAAAGATAAATTCAAGGCTTTTGTAGGTAAATGGATGCAACTAGAGATCATACTCATAAGTGAAATAAATCAGACTCACATGTGTAAACATGCACTGTCTCCCTAGTGTAAGAAACTGAAAGAGTAAATAAGATCCAAAAGGTAAAACAGACATTGTGAATGAGAATCTTTATTTGTGTATGCTTGTGGTACATAATAGTTTTATTCCTTTGAGGAAATGGTACACATAGATCATATAATAACCATTATCCTTTTACTACCCACACTCCACCCTCTCCCCTTCCAATGATCCTCTTTCCTATCTCCAAAACTTTTGCCGCTTTGTTTCCTACCATCTCTCCTTTATTTTATTCCTTATTTATATTTTGAGTTTCTCTCTGTTTAAAATGAAAGAGAAACTGGGATGGAGGAAAGGAGAAAAGAAGGAAGAGAAAAGTAAAAATATACACACACACACAAGATACTTAAGACATTTATACTACTAATTTCTCATAGTTCATTGAAAAGAAAGGTTTGTGCGAATATTGTTTGGACAACTGTACTCTGAGTGACTAATTTAAAGATAACAATATGCA
>NW_004955420.1:2006411-2105987 GCF_000276665.1 Chinchilla lanigera
ATATATAGTTATTTTTAGTTTGTCATGTAAGAGAAACCATAGGATATTTAACTTTCTGTGTCTGACTTCTTTCACATAAGGTTATGTGATCTCAAGAGTCATCCATTTTCCTGCATATGACATGATTTTGCTCTTCTTTATGACTGAATAAAATTCTACTACATATATAGACCACATTTTCTTTATTCATTCGTGATGGGCATCTAAGCTATTTCCAGGGCCTAACTATTTTGAATTGAATTGGTATAAACGTGAGCATGCATGTATCACTTTAGTATGATGTCTTTAACTCCTTTGGTATATACCCAGTAGAGGTATATCTAGGTCAAGTGGAATTTTTAGTTTTAGTTTTTTTGGAGGAATCTCCATCCTGGTTTCCATAATGGCTGTATGAAGTTTACATTTCCACTAACAATGTGGATGGGATTCTTCTTCCCCACATCCTTACAGGTATTTGTTATTATCTGTGTTCTTGATGATACCTATTTTGAGTGGAATATGATGGAATATAAGACCTTTTTATTTGCATTTCCTTAACAGCTAAAGATAATGAACATTCTCTATGTACATATGGCCATTTTATATTTCTTCCTTTGAGACGTGTCTGTGTCATTCATTTTCTCGTTTTTGACTGGATCATTTGTTTTGGGGGAGATTTTTTTGAGATTTTTATATATTGTAGATATTCACTTAGCAGAAGGTTTTTCAAAGAGAAGATAAACAATATCCTCTTAGTCACTGCCCAAAAAGTATAACACTCACAGTTGAGGGGCACAACGCAGTCTACCTAAGGATGGATCCAGGTAAAGAACTCAAGCAGGAGGCAGGGTGGTACACACCCATAATCCCAGCACTCTGGGAGGCTGAGGCAGGAGGATTGCACATTTGAACTCAATCTGGGCAACACAGACACTTAGTGAGAGCCTGTCTCAAAAAAGTGTTTTGTTTTGTTTGTTTGTTTGGTACCAGGAATCGAACTCATGACCTCAGGCTTCCCAGGCAAGCACTTATGCCGCTGAGCTACAACCCTGGCCAAAAGCGTTTTTTCAAAGACTGGAGATTTAGCACAGTGAAAAGCCCCAGCACCACACACACACACACACACACACACACACACGCATACATGCACGTACATGCATACATTACTGCAACAACTCAGCACTCAGAAAGCTGAGGCAAAAGGATCTCTATGAGTTCAAGGCCAGCCTGTGCTACATAGAAAATTGAAGGCAGCCTGAACTACATAGTGAGAACCTGTCTCAAAAAAAAAAAAAAATGACATCAGGCATAAAGAGATATTAAGAAGCAATGGAAACTAGTTTAATGTGTTTAAGAATTGTCATTCATATGGTTACAAAATAAAACAAATTTCAAAAATAAGTCTTGAAGGAAAAGTTAATAATAATATAAAGCAACAATAATCATTTAAGCTTAAATCCAAGATCACATCCATTAAAATTATAAAATAGGTACAATAAAAGCCTGAAAGATCTTTCACTCTACACAGATGATGATTAATAGATACTGTAGGATTTCTCATTTATACACATGATAATTAATAGATACTGTTACATTCTTGACCTTGATGAGCAGAGATAAAAGTATTTCAAATGCTTTCAAAAAAGAGAGCATACAAAAAAGAGGGCAACAAAAAGATAATCACGGATGGAAAAAGTATAATTACATCTTCCAAACTAGAGAAATTATCTTTGTACTAGAAAAATAAAGACTAACAATATATAGTTAATGAAAATATGACAGGATGTGGCTGAGTATGGGATGCACTCAGGAAGCTGAGGCAGGAGTACACTGTGAGTTTGAGGTCAGCCTGGGCTACATAGTGAGTTCAAAGCGAGCCTGAACTACATAGTAAGCCCCTATCTCAAAAAAGAAAAAAAAAAATGATAGGATGTAAAAACTATTATACAGGGGCTAGGGATTTAGCTCAGTGGCAAAGCACCTGCCTGGCAAGTGCAAGGTCGTGAGTTCGGTTCCCGGTACCGGAGAAAAAACCAAAACCAATCCTCGGTACTGCAAAACTTTTTTTAAAAATTAAACTATATTCATCTCTTTTATCTTCTATGAATTTCCACAGATAAAGAGATAAAAGTTAAGTTCCTTAATGTGCTAATTTAGCAATTGTAAAATTTTAAAATCAACCTGACATTAATAACACTTTAAAGACTAAACATCTCTGAATACTATAAAGGTATTCCTATTAATATTTCTTTGCAAAGTCACTTTCTGGAAGTAACATGTTTATGGAAAATCTGGCCAAAAACAAGAATATTAAAATGTGTTCTGCATTAAGAAGGAATCCATATCATAAGTATATTAGAAGTTAACACGATTTAAGAATAAAAATCATGAAACCAGAAAAACTCATGAAAATATGCATAGAACTTCTTAATTGTATATATAGAGACTCTTTAGAGGCACTGTACATAGAGCTCTTGAAATCATGAATCAGAACATGCATTTTCTACTATGTTCTTTCAGTGATTTGAATACTTTATGAAACTTTTTATTTCTTTTTTCCAAGGTGATTTACAGAAGTTTCTTAACAGTGCAGGTACAGTCCTCTTACAGCCACTATACATAAAGTTCTTGAAAATATAAACCACATTAATTAATTTGCTTTACAAGATTGTTTGTTTGTAGAGCTACTAGGTCACCAGTTGCTATTCTAAATTTGCTTTTATTCAGCCAAAACTGTGAAGGCTGGATTGTGATGCAAGTATATCTTCATCAGGCCAGGAATATAGCTCAGTGATACAAGTGCCTGCCTGGCAAGCACAAGGTCCTGAGTTCAAGTCCTGGGACCAAAAAAATAAATACATAAAAATAAAAGTATATCTTGCTATTTTCTTCTTCTTTTTTCTTTTCTTTTTTTTTTTTTTTTATAGTACTGAGGACTGGACTCAGAACCTTCACACTGAAATACACTCCCAGCACGTTTTATTTTTTGTTTTGAGACAGGACCATGTAAATTGCCCAGTCTGGACTCAAACTTGCAATCTTCCTGCCTCAGCTTCCCAGAGTGCTGGAATTATAGGTGTGCACCGCCACATCTGGCTTTTGCTAACCAATTTTAATTTCAAAAAGCCACACAGAGTCATGCTATTCTTTAATTTCACCACAGGTATTTGTTACCGCAGGCCCAACACAGAACTCAAAATTTTATTTAATCTGTGTTCCCTAAACTTCCATAGCCAGAAAGTGCTGCTGGGTTGCATTAAAGGATCGGAACCCAGATATCACCGACCCTTGTCCTGCCCGCTGCTGCAGGACCTCAGCGGTCCGTGCCTTTCCAGTGCCTGTGCCCTCCCCACGTCTGTGCCGCCAGCTGTCCCTGCAAGGGCACGGCGCGTGCTCACAGGAGGTAGGCCTCTGCTCCCTGTGTCTCCCGTGGTGCCATCCCCCGGGGCCACCCATGCACGCTGCCGTGTCTGGGGTCACCCAGTCTTCTGCCAGAGTGGAAGCAACAGAGCCCTTTATCTGAGGCGAAACCCTGACTAGAGAGGGCCAGAGGTACGCGAATAGGCTCTAAACTGCAGAGCATCGAGTCGGGAAGTGGGCAAGAGTGTTTTCTTCCTCTCTTGCCTTTGTGCAGTCAGCCAGTTCCGCTTCTGCCCAGTGTCTTGTTTTAAATAAAACTGCTCTTTTTTTTTTTTTTTTATTTCCATGTCCTGTGTTCTCCCCATTCTGCCTACCTCCCATCCTGTCCTCTCCCGTCTCTCCCTTTCTCCCTCCCTCCCTCCCTCATGGTGCTGTCTCTCACAGGGTACTTTTCAGTTCACTCCGCTTGGCCGGCCATGTCTGCACACCTCCTCTTAGACCCACACTAGCACCCTTTATTGCACTCACGTTTAAGGAATCTAGTTCTCCTTACAAAGAGATGTTTAATAAGCTTGGTGTTAGATTAAGAGTATTTAATGTGTTTCTTGTACATGATGATTAAATCTGATCTTTTTAAAAATAGCACATTGACTATCAGTCTGAAGAGGTGAAAGGGAATTAGCTAAGGTGGTTGGTAGCACCAAAGGTATCTCTTGTGAGAGTAATACTGGAGAAGTTCCCATCGAGAATCAAGGAAATAATTATTATTGAGAAACAAGTTTGAAAACTGCTCCACAAAAATGCACAATGGGAGAGAATTTTTAAATTAAAATCACAGAATTTAAGAGAAGTTGATTTCCTTAGAAAAATGTTGTCTCAGAAGAAAAATCCCTTCAGGGAAGAAAAACATTTGTGGCTGTGGAACTTCAAGAACAAGCGAACCACAGCTATGCCAGGCTTTGTGGGGCTGGGAGACCCTGTAAACCTCTGTACAGTAGTGAGTGGTGATGCAATATTAATATCTTCATATGGAAAGGCTGTGGATATTTTGATCAACCGGAGGACAACTGAGGATGTGGTTAAGAGAGCAGAGCCATTTTTAAAATTCACAGACTTCACAGTGAATGTTTTGTTTTGTTTTAGGGTAATTTTGGGCCCAACATCCTCCCTTGCCCTTTCCAGAAGTTGTTTGTTTCTCATTTTGGCAATGTACGTTTCATATTGATAAGAACTACCTACTTAGCCTAATTAATAAATGCATTTTAATCCCAGCAGGAATTTGTCCCCTGCTGTGCTAGGCCTTTGGTAAAAGACCAGGTAGCATCTGTGTCCAAAAGAGGAGCAAACGGAGTACAGAAAGCTCCAGAGAAGACATTGCGAATCCCCTTTGGAATGGAGACGAGAATAGTCTATCTGGTTCCTACAATACAAGCTATAAGATGTGTTTTAACTTTTCAAGTTAAATATCAAGAAAAACATAATGTTTAAATCCTATTAATTGATTCAAATGCTTATTAATGCTATTTCTTTCTGGGTACCAGGCTGGACCTTGTGAGTATAAAAGATATGGGGTCCATCCATGAGCTTAGGAAGCCCCCAGTATCATAGGGCCCATAACGTACTGCAGAAAGTCTGGCCCCTTTCTTTCTTCCAGTGCATCAAGTCTGGTCCTGCCGTGGGGATTATTCTGCCCCACACAGCATGTCTAGCTCTAGAGACAGCTTTCACCTCATCATGTTTCTGCCTCCGTTTATGTGTCATTTCTGTCTGAGGGCTCTTCCCTGACTTCCACTCATTTGCATACCTCTGGCACTCTCTAGTCAATGTTTCACCTGACTTATTTCCTTCAATACCGTCTGTCACACTTGTATTGGAATAGAAATTGTTCATGTATTTATTGTCTGCCTCCTTCCACTAGAACACCAACACCATGAGGGCCAGGACTTTTACCTGGCTTGTTGATGGCTATGGCTGTCCTTAGCATCAAGAAGACTATAAGGCAAGCACACTATAAATGTTTTTGTCATTGTTGGTTTTTGTTTGTATAGTAATGGGGATTAAACTCAGGCCTGATCTACCACTGAGCTATAGTCCCAACCCTTTTTATTTTGAAACAGGGTCTTACTAAATTGCCCAGGCTGGGCTCAATCTTCTGAGTTGCTGGCATTACAAGCACATCTTCTACACCTCAAAAAAAAAAAAAAAAAAAAGTTTAGAATAAAAGAACGAGTGAATAGGAGTTGTCTGGATGCATGCAGCAATCAGCACTTTATAATCCAGCATGGTGGAGGATAGACCTGCACAGCACAGATCTGGATACTTCACTGTGTCTAACAAGTGGGAGAGTAGGAAACCAGCCTAGGAGGAGACAAAGAAGGCTTCTAGGGGATGTGAAGATACAGTTTTGAGCCAAGCCCTTGTTCAGAAGCTCACGCAGATCACCATGTACAGGGATGAGAGGAGGTGGGAAATCGGCGAGAAGCCCTGGAGAAGGAGAAAATGGGTCAAAAGCAGACACGCATGGGGAAGGGAACTCCATCAGGGAGTTCAGACCTATCTTGAGGGCAGTGTCATGGACCCTGAATGATAAAAGGGGCAGGGACAAGGAATGGGGATGGATCTGTTCTGTTGAAGGCTCTTCGCAGAAGCAGTGTGAGGAAAGGGATAAACGAGTCCAGTGAGCTGATCGATTCAGTATTGCGGGCACGAGGGATGAGAAATTGCACTACAGCCAGAGTTATGGGAACAGAGCATGAGGGTGGACCGAGGATCACCTGAGAGGAATAGCAAGAGCGGAAGAGAGAGTTCTGCTCCTTGCCTAGCTCTGCCCTCGAGGAGGCAGCCCCTGGAGATGTGGCACATTTTCTGGAGGCCACACAGAAACTGGCAATATTCATCACCTGATAGCCACATGGTGAAGGACGACAGCACCGGGGGTCAACTATTCCTGCTGGAGGCAGAAAACTTGGACCTTATTGCCAGTATTTTGTCTCACGGGTCAACTCTAGGCCAGACTACTTGTTTTCTAATACGTATAGCAGGGTAGGATTTCAGAACTTTCTGCTCCTTTCTAACCAAAAGCTCCATCAGATAAGGATATCTGTTCACATCTGCATTTATCTCAAAATATTTAATGAAGATCTACGATAAGTGCTGGGCTCTGGGGACACAACTCTCACCCTCAAATAATCTGTAATTTAGTGAAAGAGGCAGACAAATAAAAAGACAATTGAAATGTGCTGAGACAGGTATTGTAATAGAACACTGAGATTCCACTGTACTCCAAAAAAGATAGTTACCTTCAAGAGTGAGAGACACATACCCATGTTTATAGCAGCACAATTCATACAGCTTATATGTCCATAAACAGAGGAATGGACAAAGAAAGTGTATTTATACGTGATAGAGTACTACTCTGCCATAAAGGATAAACTTGAGTTGTTTGTAGAAATGAGACCGTAATGTTAAGTGAAATAAATCTGACACACAAGCTTACATATTGCATAGTTTCTTATATGAGGTCACAATAAAGGGTAGATAATAAGAAACAGAGAGATAGATCTTTTACAAAAGGGGAGAAAACTGAGAGGTGAAGAGATGAGGGAGGAACAGTAAGAGAAAGGGGTGAAAAGCGAAGATGTGTTACATACATTACCAACTGCCCATGAGTAATATAACCATGATGTACTACAAACATGTATAAAATAAAAAGTGAAAAAAGTAAAAGAACTCACAAAAGTATAAAGCAAAGATTCTTAACATAAAATAAGTTTGGGAGTGGGTATCATGGGTATCTTGTGTTGGTAAGATATAAAAATACATCCCCAAAGAGAAAAGCAACTTCAGGGGTGTGTGTGTGTGTGTGTGTGTGTGTGTGTGTGTGTGTGTTACTAGGGAGTCAACCTAGGGCCTTCACACTGATCTACATCCTTAGACACCAGATTATTTTTTAATTTTTTTAGGCAGGGTCTCAATAAATCACAAATTAGGCTCAGCTCAAACTTGTAATCCTCCTGCCTCAGCCTGCCAGAGTTCTGGGAAGAAAAAAAAACTAATGGAACAAGGATAAGTGATCATTAAAAATAATGCCAGCTCAGCTATAAATAAACACAAGAGCGTCAAAAATAATCACCGTTAATACTAATAAGTAATGTTTATTGAGTGCATGAAATGTCCCAGGAGCTATGGGTCTTCCATATTTTTCCCTCCTTTCATCCTCATACCAGTCTAATGAGCTAGCAGCATTTTTCTAACTTTACAGATGAGAACGCTGAGGTTCAGAAAGGTTGCATACTTACCCCAAGTCACACAATAGTACGCTCACACCTGGCAGTCTGAATGCAGAGTTTCCAATTGGAATGTGGTCCTGCCTTCCACAGTTAGTGTCATTTGTCTACTGATCGGTCCTCCTCAGGGCTTAGGAGATTTGCCCACGGTCCTGTGCAGCATGACTGAGCATTCGGTCCAGAGGCAGCTGCGCCCCACGGCCATGCCCTTTCACAGCTGTGTCTCCAGGCTGCATATGCACTGAGCGAGAAGAAAACGAAAGAAGAAATACACTAGTAGCAAATACACTTTCCCTTTGTTTTTTTGTCTCAATTCTCCACAGGGAGAGCAAAGTTGTGCCTCCTGCATGCGTGCCTTGGTTCCACCAGGGACTTTGTCAGAGGTGATTAGGCCTGGGGCTGGAGAGGGCCGGCGGGCGGCTGACTCACCCCCACACCACCTCATAGCATTGGCCGGTGGCACTGCCTGATGGGCAGACTCCTAGGTGAACGGTAACCTGCTACCGCTACATGCTTGGGGAATTCTTTCCAAAAACAACAGTTTGAAAGCAGAACTGGAAAAATTGGAAGGTTAGCCCGTGTTTTTGCTGAGATTTTTCAACATTTGTATCTCAGCCTTCTAAGGAGCCACGAGTCACAGTAACAGAAGTGGATATTACCTTCAGCAGGTCCTTTTTGCATAACTGCAAGACCTACGTCTTTTTCCTACCTTAGAGGTGCCTCAGAAATTTTCTGAGTCTCAGATGCCTCGCACTGTGTCTTACGCCTCTGGCCTCCAGAAATCAGAGCTGTTGCCCTGCTCCTTAGGAGAGAGCTGCTTCCCTTCCTGCTACATTTCTCAAGATACAAATGAGCTGGACCCCTTCAAGCCTCCTTCTGCCGGAAACCGACTCTTTTCCATCAGAATTAGGAGATGCCTTCCTCCACATGCTTACCTTGTTCCTTGTCAGCTGGGCCCAGAGCCAGCATTGCTCGTGTCTCCAAAAGCCATTTGTGAGAAGCAGCACCCTTCCTGTTGCTCCCAGCTCTCTCTTCCCATGGAGCTGAGGCTGGGAAGAGACCCCAGAATTCTTCCTCCCCCTTCTTTCTCCATGCTTTTGTCTCCCTTCCAGACAGCTGCTCCCGGAAGGACACTCCTTGCCCTCACGACTGTGAATTTATCCAAAGTGGATAAATAGGTGTGAAGCAGCCCTCTCCGAACTGGGAACCCTGGTTACAGATGTTACCTTCTCTAATAAACGCCATTATGCAAGAGTTACTGAGGGGACACTTGGGTAGCTCTAATAGAGTAAGGTTGTCATGTGAACAGAAAGAAAATGACACAAAATCATTATCATATTTGCACAATTATCTAAAAGTTGTTCTTTTACATTAGAAAGTAAAGTCAAGGAAAGAAGACCCCTCATGCCTTTTTGGAGACTTTGACCTGTCCTGGGACACGTA
Organism: Chinchilla lanigera; assembly: GCF_000276665.1. NCBI lineage: Eukaryota > Metazoa > Chordata > Mammalia > Rodentia > Chinchillidae > Chinchilla > Chinchilla lanigera. The sequence goes on from NW_004955420.1 coordinate 2,015,480, forward strand.
GGTGGACGGATGGCCTCGAGATCACACCATCTGCAAAAGTGATGGTGTGAGCACAGCCTAAGGAGTGGGGAGACACAAGTCTGTTGCTTACCCTGAAATTTGAACAAGCCACAGAACTTCTGAGCCTTATATTTGTCTTTATGTTAAATAGGGATAAGTAGATCATATTGATGGGTTGTTTGGGTGCAATGTAATATCTCTATTTTTTAAAATTGCAAGTGTCAACATACAGCTGTTATAATATTTCTTCTAAGGAAAAACTAGAATAGAAGTTGAGATGGGGCAAGGGTGAGGAGGCTGAGGAGAAGAGCAGTCTCTCACAGTTGCCTCACATAGCTGCTGTGTTCAGTTAGAGAAGGGAAGCGGAAGGAATGCGAAGGGCAGCAAAGACATTCTTTACCTAGATTGAGATCTTCTTAGGAATCCTAGATACGCTTTCAAAAGTTCCAGTGCATATCTGGCATGATAGCAGAGGTGCTTCTGTTCAGTACATTGCAAAACTCCAAGTTAAGGAGCTTTGTCAGCTGAAAGTTTGAGCTGATACATATGCCTCAGTGCCTCCCAGACTTCCTAGCCTGAGATTCTGGGGTGTGTGTGCGTGTGGGAACACACATATGCAACACTCAACCCAAGCATGACCTAGACCCAACTGGCAAAAGCAAAGCCAAAGCCTCCTCACTTCTCTAGCTGCTGAGCTCTTGTCCCTGGTCCTGTTTTATGCAACACCCTTCTTCACCCTTCCCCTACTAGACAGAGATTTTTCTCCTTGACTGGCAGCTGCAGGCAACTCAGTGTTTTAACCCTTAGATCAGGAGTAATGTTGGAAAAAGTTCCTTTGGAAAGAGCCATGTAAGAGAACAGGTAAAAGCCTAAGAAGGCCATGAAGTTTGATAATAAGATTAAATTGTTTTGTACGGGCTATTAAAATGATCTAGTAGTATGATTTGAATATTAAAGGTAACAGATTTAACCCCTTATAAGAGATTTCTGTTTGTTTGTGGAGTGGTGCTGGACATTGAACCAAGGGCCTCTCCCTTGCTAGTGCTCCACCACTAAGTTACATCCCCAGCCTCCCCTCACACACACACACAATTTGTTTTAAACTTTTACTTTAAGACATGCTCTTACTAAGTCGCCTGGGCTAGGCTCAAACTTTTGATCTTCCTATCTGAGTAGCTAGGACTGCAAGCATGGGCCCCCACACCCAGCAAGGGTGCTTCTTTAAAATGATGCAACGAATGCTTCCTTAGGCTTCTGGTGGAAGCACTGAGCCTCAAAAAAGAGTTCGTAGTGGAAAGTATTTTAGTTGTGAATGTTGCAAGAGAAGGCATTTTAAAAATGCAGAGTCATCGCTGCCCTCAAACATCAGGTACTGCCCTAGTCCTCCCGGATAAGGACAATGAGTGACAGACAAGGAAGCCCCTGTGGGAGAAAGAGTTCTACCCAACAAATGGGAAACCACTTTGACAGCTGGGAATTCCAGCCTTGGTGATGCAGCACTAAGGAATTCCAGGTAAACCCATCCACTCCCAAGCTGTAGATTATGACTACAGAGTCAGGCAGCTGGAGTCCGTGTAGCTCCGTCCTTCCTTTGTGCCTCACCCAGGGCTAGTTCCTTTGTGTTGTGTAAATGCATTTCACAATCCTTTCTTAGGTGGAAATATAGAAGTGCGGGTAACAGCAATAAACAGCACGTATGCAAGGATATCATTCTTATTAGAATCTTTACCATAGGGCTGCTGTGCTGTGGCGCAAGACCTCAAGTTTTCATACAAAAGAACCTTGGATGAAATCCTGCGGGGTCCTCCAGGACTTAGTTAACATTTAGAAAAATCTTCAGGGTAAGCATAATTCCTATTAAAAGGAAGGAGCCAGTAGTGGTTGGCTCTTAGGCACCCTACAGACAGTCTGAGAAACTTTGGGAAGATTTCCCTGGTTCTTTTCAAATCACACCACAAACAGCTGCCTAACACACAGGCAAGGCTGGCCTCAGGAAACACAGACGTACGTCTAGTGTGTACTGGGAAGTTTGCTTTGGCAGATGGGGACAGATCCATTTGTCTGCGGAGGCACTGCCTGCCTTGCATCGTAGCAGATTTAAGAGGGTGGAGTATTTTTCTTTGAGGTCAAGGTTGGCACAGAAAACTTCCTCAGTGAAATTTTCTGCCAGACTGGGTTTTTTTTTTTCCTTGCAGGATTCCACCCCCCTGAATCTTTGGGTCTTTGGTCAAGTTCGTAGCATTTTGGCTGATGTTCCAGAGGTGATATCTGTTCCTTCCTGGTGCGGTGAATGCAAAGATATTTTTTTTCTTGAGTGAAATTTACAAGCACGGATTTCTCCTTGACAGGAACAAAGAGCCACAGAGATTTCCTAGGGAGAGAAAAAAGCTTCCAGATGCACAGCTCCAAATATGAGCGTCGTCCCACCTCTGGCATTTTTTAAATTTAATAATTACACTGGACATATTTATCCAGAAGCAGGCCTACAATTTTTATGAGACTTCACTAAAATTTCTAGTCACAAATACATCTGTGTCTCTCCTGCCTGGGCTCCGGGCAGCATTTATCTTCCTTAAAGCTGTCCCTTCTGAGTTCCTGAGTTCCAACTCTGTCTAGAGACTAAAGAAAATAAGAGAAACGCATTTATGCTCCTCTTGCTTTCCGTAGCCAGAATGGCACAGGCTGCAGGATAATAAAAGGACAAAAAAACTTCATAAACTCTCGAACTTTTAGGGAATTACTTTTAGTTGTCTTTAGGTAAAGTGCTACTGAGGAAAAAATAACCGATGTCAAAAAGGTTTAACAAAGTTCCACCGTGAAGCAGTTTTATACTTTTTAAAACTAATTAAAACATCCTAATTGGTATCATTATCTATTCTAGAAAATTATTTTCCATAAATATTATTTATGGAAAATATTATTTTTAATATAAATATTAAATATTAAATATTTTTAATATAAATATTTTTAATATAAAATATTATTTTAAAAATTATTTTAAATTTATTATACCTAAAATATAAAAATATTCTCTCATGATAACCAGAATTATGTGTGAGTGATATTTAGGTCCCGTGTGGAAAATCACTATCAGCCACGTTATTTGCAAAAAATGTTTTAGAGTAGTAGTTCATTCTATTTTAGTATAAAAGCACTTCTCTTTTGCATCTTAGACCTTGTTCTTAGAAATCCTTTCAGTTATATTACTGTGCATTCATTTTTAACCAAACATGGAGATATTAAATGCTGGTAAAGGACTTTAGTTCAATTTAATTGTAGACAGAGATGACACTAACATCTATATGAAAGAGACTCTTCCTCGGAGAGTCTGGCGCTGGATCACTGTTCTGCATTTCTAAGGTGCTCCCAAGAGGTAGATAGCTCAGGTCTTCAGACCATTCTAAGAGGTAGACGGTGGAGCACCTTCCTTTCCCTGGGCCTCCACACAAAGGATGACAAACGTGGGCACTGGTGACACACAAGCTCCAAGAACACGAGGGTACAATGGGGGGACTAGACCCTCCAGAGGTACTCTTGCCATATTTTTACAGTGTACCCTGTATTTTAATCAATTTAAGAAATAAGTTAACCTCTCCTAAATTCAAAACCCTAGCTACTATATAACATAAAATCATACAACATAAACAAGTAATCTCAAAAAAGCTAACAATGTGCCCTGATCAATACCTCTTTAAAGACTATAATATTTTCCTTTGTTGGAAAATATTATTTCCCTTATTTTTTTATTTTTAAAAATTTCAAACGTACAGACAAGTCAAAAGACTAATATAGTACTTTAAAACCTTATAGATTTACAGATAAACACACTGCTGTACTTTCTTTCCCTACCCCTCTAGTGTATTTATATACATAGATGAGCAATAGCTATTTAGTGTATTCTAATATTTTTGTACAGTTTGAAAATAAATTTCACATTCCCATTGCTTCTTATCATGTTATCATCTGTCTCCACTGACAGTTCCAGCTGCACACTGAATTATTGACCAAGAGAGCCTCTGTGTCCAGGAAACCAAGGCAACTTGGGATTTCCCAGAATTTACAAGATTAGATTTAGGGAGGAGAAAGTGAGTGGTGGAAACCTATACCCATCGTTAAAAATCTTTAGCAGCTTCCCCTTATGTCCATCCAATTACCTCCTTCTATACTAGTGATGACAGGCAATTTAGAGCCTTCCATGCACAAAGAGCCCACCGTAGCGCATGTGCCATAGGTTAGCCATGATTGCTTACACCGTCCTGAATAAGCTGTGTGATCATCTCACTGAGATCACCTCAAAGAAGGATTCTGAGAGAAAAAACAGAAAAGAACATTACAAAACCAAATACAAATAGCAGGTAAGATTGTTTCTTTGTGACTTCATATCTGGCCAGTGAGTTTTTAATATGTGGGTAGAAAAGAAAAAGTTCAGTCTATTCCACTGTGATTAACATCATAGCCTATGCAAAACTTGTGACAGTCCAAAAGAGATGTGGTAATGCTTGTTTCATGTGTACCTGATCTCACCTGTTTATTTCCAAATGGCCAGAAATTAGCCCTTTCCAAAAGCCTTAAAAGGTAACTTCTGAACCAGGTATGGTGGTGCCTGCCTATAATCTCAGTACCCTACAAGGCTGAGGCAGGAGGATCACAAGTTGGAGCCCTGCCTGTGCAACTTAATGACTCAGTGAGACCCTGTCTCAAAATAAAAAATTCTAAAATAGGAGCTGGAGATGAAGCTCAGTGTGAAGGCTCTGAGTTCTGTCTCTAGTACTGCAAAAAAAAAAAAAAAAAAAAACTGATTTCCCAGAGAATAGCCCAAGTATTTGCCTGGATAGTCTTATTGAGATTTCCACTCTGTACTCACTTTGCACACTCAGATCTAGCTATTCCTTGCTCTGCTCCATGCACAGTATGGGCTCTGTCTTTCCTCAGGTGTTTCTGCTGAGGCCCTGCTAGCCTGACTCTCTCACATCCCACAACACAAATGAGACTAGATTGACTTTCAGGGGACCTTTGGAAGACTGGCGTTAACAGAAATGCAACACAAATAGCAAACACATAACTTACAACATCTACTGGCTCTGTTAGAACTAAGACATGCAAATCCTACTTCAGCTTCTCTCCAGGCTCCCAACGGTTCTCACTCGATATAGAGTGACTAAATACTAGCAGTAGAAATGGAAGCCCAACTACTCCATTTACCCATAAAAAGGAAGCCTTCCTTCCTCTGTCTGTTCCATATCCTGCCTCAGAATTGACCTCATTCCAGAATGAATGACAATAGATATTAGTCTATTTTCTGTTGCTATAGCAAAATATCTGAAGCTAGGAACTTTAAAAAGAAAAGAGGGTCACCTAGCTTATCATTTCCAAAGCTGAAAGACCAGGACTGGCTCTCCATCAGCTTTGCAGCATAGCAGATGGCATTGTGGTAGGGACAGGGAGAGATCATATAGCAAGACATGAAGTCAAAGGATTCCAGGGCCAGACTTGTTCTTTTATATATGAAAATTTACTCAACAGTCCCAAAATTGATCCTTTAGGAAGGCAGGTCCCTCAATGACTAATTTCCTTGAACTAAGCCCTACTTCTTAAAGGTTCCCCCTCTCAGTTTCATCATATTGAGAATCAAGGTTTCAATATATAACCCATGTGGTACAAACCACACCCAAAACATAACAGTGGGTATATAAATTCTCCTCAGGAGAGTGCGCATCCCATTTCTGAATATGGACTAGTTCTCAACTGCAAGTTATTGGGATATTTCCTGGTGTTAGTTGAGTCAACTTTTGTGTCCATTCCTTTTATAGTTTTTTATTTTTGTTGTTTTACACCATGAGATTAGATCTCTTTAGCTTTCTGGCAACATTATTACTAACAGAACAAAATAATCATTTATGAATAAAAATTTATTTATATTTTCATATGTAGAAAAGTCTATAATATTCCAATATTGGTAAATTTTTTTTTAAACTACAATAGTCTAGAACCTTATGAACATACCTCCCATACATTCCTAAGCAGACTATGAAAGTGCATCTTTTCAGGCACCTGCACCATGTTACCTCCCAGCAGTGGGCTCTACGCCAAGGGCGGAAATCAGCTTGATTAGAAAAGATCACAAAATCCAATTTCTGCCCTGTAATGCAGACACACCACATGCTGCACCCACAACAGCAACCCAGTTACTTCAAAAACCCAAGACTGTCCCCACGAAGCAACTTGTTGTATTTACGTAAAATGATTCCAGCTCTTTCTAATGTTCTACAGTGGTTTCTTTCCAAACTCCACTAGTCCACAATAGGATATGGCAATAGATTTTTGTATTTCAGAACAGATTTTAAAGGAACTGCCAGAAAAGAAATACTTTGGATAAAGGAAAAACAGTACTTTTTTTCTTTTTCTTGTTTGTTTTTGTTTAAGAAAATTACAATGAGGCCAAATAGTACCAATGACAAAAATCTGGAAGAAAGTTCTTCTAGTACAGACATTTTGGTAGACATTAGAAAAATTATTTTTCACAAAGAAACCTGTCTCAATGATGCAGAATTTGAAACTTCTAAAACTTGAAAACAAAAGTTTTAGCCCAAAAATTGGAATTCCTTTGAGGCAAAATTAGACGAGCAAAACTTGAAAAGACTCAGATCCTCTTAGAGTGAATTTTTACATACCCTAGAGGCAAACAGCACTATACTTCCAACCAATGACTTACTAATGAAGGATGCTGAGAAAATGTGACAGTATCTTGACAATTTTTTCTTTTTAATTGAACTTATCAATACAATAGCATAGTGGTTTATAAATTTAGAATAAAGCACAACTCTATGTTTATGAATGGCTTAATAATAGCTGCTTGGCTAACTGTTTTTATAGAATTCACAGAGTTATACAAAATGGGGTGCTTTTATTTTGTTTGTTTTGGCCAAACTAATCATACAGTTCTTCTAAGGCAGCTGGCATGGTCTGTCAGCTAGAACTCCAGCTCGGTCTGTGAAAAGGGACATCAGATTGATCACTTTCAGCTACTTGACAGTAAGCAACTGTGCAAGGATGAACGTGAAGATACTTCTAAAGCAATATCTTTAAACTCCTGAATTGCAACTCATTAATGGTCATGAAATCAATTTAATGGATTGCATGCGGTTTTTTTTAACTGAATGGAACTTTTTTAAAAATCACGAACATGGTAAGAATAAGCACAGTTTTGTGAAGCTTAAATTTTATTTTTATATAGTAATATATCAATAAATATGTATATATGTATCATTGTATGTAAACTAGTATATGTATACATATATTTATATCATGGGTAGTTCATAAAATATGTATTTTTATTGCATACCACAGTCAAAATAATTTAAAAGCTGCTGCTCTAATGGTATTAGGTGAAAACCACAGCCATCAAGTCCTCTCCAACTGATGGAAAACATTTTAAATAAATACTAACTATCCCCTGTATGAGGTTTCAGACTGCCTTCCCAATATGTTACTTACTTCAACCTGCCATGAAAATTTTACATGTCAACTCTGTCTGACAAACCTTCATATCCCAAAGCCACCCTTTTAACCCTAGGACACAGTGCACGAGGGTACACACATGTATATGTGCGCACACATACACACACACACACACATACACACACACACAACAGTCACATGCATGTGAACCATAAAACCATTTGTCCATTGGTAGACTTCAGGGCTGAAGCAGAGATAATAAATCGTTAGCTATATGGTGTTCCTTGAGCACTCTCTGTAGGATCATCTCTTGTCTTCATTCAGGGAAATACAAACAAGCATGCAGGGATTATAGGCATGCAAACTGATGCATTCCTGTAATCTCAGCACTCTGGGAGAATGAGATAAGAAATCACAAGTTCAAGTCCAGCCTGGGCAACTTTTGACTTAGAAGACTGTTATCGCTTGCGTCTAGATGTCCCCGCAAAGCCTCATGAAGTCATAAGTGGGGCTTTTTCAGAGGTGGCAGTACCTAGACTGTGTGACCCTGGAATGGATTCGTGGTGCAGTGCTAGGCTCAAGGGCACTAGAATTAAAAGTGTGAGTGCTACCCGCCCTAAGTAGCCTGGATAAGACAAAAGGTGCAGAAAGAGCTGCGGTCAGCCCTTCCTTGCTTGCTCTTACTTGCCATGAACTGTTTCTCCCCTGTGATGCCCCTCTGTCACGCCACCCTGCCTTGGAACCACCCAGTTATGGACTGAAAGTCTACAAACTGTGAGCTGAGCAAACCTGTCCTTTAACTCTGAGTGTCAGCTATTTTGTCTCAGCAACGAGAAAAGTAACTAAGACAAAGAGCATGTCTCAAAATAAAAACCAAAAAAAGCTGAGGATGTAGCCAGTGCAAAGGCCTGGAGCTCAACCTTCAGTGCTAGGAGAAAGAAAAGTTGAAAGTGAGAAGTTAGTGACAACAGTCAGGATGAGCTTGAATTCACCCTAATAATTTTTTAAAGGAGAAGGAACAGAAGAAAGTAAATCACTTTCAAATTTGAATTTATTACAACTTTCACTAATAGCTTTGATTAGAGACACACTTCACAACTGTGTTATTGAGGAAAGGCAGTTGAGAATGACAGATGGTTGAGAGTACAAGTTTCTATCCACCCATTTTCCAGAACTGAACACAGTTTTGCATACAACTGGCCAGTTTGGTTTCTGATACAGAGGACATCCCAGGTACCAAATTCAAAGTAGCCTGCCTGAGAACAGCACATCAGAACTGTCAGGTCAGGGAACGGTCATGATTGAAAAAATCTGCAACGCCTTCAACACGAATGGCTTTCCCTCCGGGGTCTCTTCTTTGTTGGAGCAAGTTATGAAACATAGTTTTATTCTTTCTTCATGGTTTTAGATTTGTTTGTTCTCCTCTTAGAGCATTAGATAAAGAACAAGTTTGTGGTTTGAAGGTCTGTGGATGTTAGATGTACAAGGAACAGATCCGGATAGGCAAAAAAAAAAAAAAAATTCCTGTATTTCAAAACCCAAACTTCCTCTGTCTTTGACAGAGAAGGGAAATTCAAGGAGCTGAAGGGGTCACCAAGGTCATGAAGTTTATTAGTGGCATGGATCAGGAAAGCCTGGTGGCTCTTGGGTTCTGCACTGCCCTGGTCTTTCTCCCAGGCTGGAGTAGGCCCCAGCCTGTGTGACTTATCAGCAAATTTCCCAACTGATAGTGGTTGTGGTTCTCAGAATGAAGAGTGTCAGACCTGGTGGCCAGGACTACATTTGAAGAGGAGATAACAAAGAGAAATAGCAACTTAGTGAGACCCAGTGTTAAAATTTAAAAGACCTGGGATGTCACTCACTGCAAAGACCCTGCTTGGGTTCAGTCCCCAGTACTATGGGGGCAGGAGAATCTTGAGAGACTACCAAGCGCTGCTTCAAGTTTCATTTACTCAGCTGTCATTTAAATTCCGGACACACAGAACACAAAGATAGATATGACCAATCCCTCTCTCACAGGATATATACTCCAGCACAGAAAAGTCCATGTACAATACTTATGACACAATACTCGAGGGTTACGGTGTCGGAATAAACCAAAGCCAGAGCTAAGAAAAGTGGTGATTTGTTTTGCCTGAGGCTTGAGCTGATATTGTAGTTGTGTGTACAGGTGGGTACTGGCAGCTCGTCTAAGAGCCAGGTCAGGTCACCACTTAACGTCAGCAGTTGATTTGACAGACCAAGTGGTTGGGTGAAAAATTTGTGAAATTTCAAGTGAGAATCTTACTAAAATCTAGATGCTGATTCAGTGGGCAGGAGGGTAGACTCTGCATCTCTGTATTTCTAACTAACCCAGGTGACACTGTGCTGTGTTTGCAGGGACTGCACGGTTAGGAGCGGGTGTCTATGAAAATGGACAACGATTTCACATCAAAGGGGGGTTTTAGTCCCAGCTCCATCTCCTATAGCAGTTGATTTTGGGGTCAGTTACTGAGCCTCAACTTCCTATTCTGTAAAAACAGTTATAATGTTAAATGCGTTACAGTTTTCAAAGCTTAGCTAAGAATATAAATATAATGCTTGGAGACAAAATGAAAGCTCAATCAAAATTAATTCCTTCTCTTTGTTTTAAGTACACAATATGTAATTGTTTTAGGAAATAAATTTGTCTCCAAAGAACAAAATTCACTTAGAAAGCCTGTATGAATCCACTCAAAATCTCATGACTCTTTTTCAAAGTAAGTATCAATGATATGAATTTGTTTTTGTAGCATATTAAGGCATTAAGCTTTTCCCTGAGGCAATAACAAAACAATGGCTGAGTCAGATAAGAATACAGGAAGTATTATGCCAAGTCCCTTAACCCAACCACTAACGGCTCAACCTTTTCCTTAATCAAGTAATTCAACTGATGGGTGAAACAAAGCAACTTTGGAACTTCCCAGGAAAAAACCTGCAATAAGGCAGTTTCACACATTTTAACTTCTTTGATGTACTTGGGAAGAGACCATCTGAAATAGCAATAACCACAGTTGTATGGGGTTTTACTGCTTCATTTTCTCATATAATCTCACCTGGTCCTTAGAAAAAATGTGACTATAAAGGAAGTCAGGTTAGGAACTACAGGGTGTGGAGGCATACACCTGTAGTCGCAGCACTCAGAAGGCTGAGGCAGGAGGATCGCTGCAAGTTCAAGGCCAGCCTGGGCTACATAGCGAATTCAGTGTCAGCCTAGACTATCCAGAGAGATGCTGTCTCAAAAAAAGAAAAAAAAAAGGGGGGGGGGGAATTAAGAGATGTGCTCTTCTTTATGTAAAATTCTTCAGTAATAAAAGCAGCCCTGCCCAAGAGAGCTGGGCTCCAGGAATCTACCATTTTTGCTTTGCCAGCGGTAGGAGACAGGTGGGAAAGGAGGTGGGGGTGGGAGAACAGAGGTTTGCGGGCCGGTAGGAGTTGGCAGCAGAGAAACCTTGAGGATAGAATGTTTCTTTTGCCCTCTGTCAGTTGTGGCTTCAAAGACGTAGCACTCGTGTTCTCAGTGACATTTGTTGGGCTGCCGTTAAGTAAATTATACTGGAGGAGCAACAAAATTTCACATGACTTATTTTTTAAAAGTTTTGGCAGATTTACAAGATGCATTTTTGGGATTCACCCAATGTTTTTCTTGATTTCTACTTTTTTTTTTCTGGCTTCAGTTTTTTCCTGTTTTCTCCATTGTCTAATGATAATATTCTACTTTAAGGAAGTTTGGCAAACTATTAAAACACTTGTAGGAAATTCAGATTTCCTTTTTTTCTGCCTACATCTCAGTATTTATTAAAATCTGGGAGGCATAAAATCATTTTAATGAAAAACATTTAAGTAATTCAATTAACGCTTTATATTTTAGGTTCACTATTTTGTTCAGTGTGGCATTGGTTTTTTCTTCAGATGAAGTGTATACCCAACTAAATTGAAAGATGAACTAAATGAAAAAAGGTAAGTAATTTAGCTTAGAAAATTTAGCATATGCCACTAAAGGAGAAGCTAGTTGACTTCACACTCTGTTACCCAGGGATTTTAATCATTAATTAGACTCAGTGATCGTAGATGTTTATAAAAATGGCACAAAGGAGCAACAAGACTCATTCCATAAGTTCAGCTGCTCTTCGTAAACATTCATGGGGCACAGCTGAACATGCTGTAAATAAGGGACTGTCTCGGGGAAGTGACGTTCCAAACGTCTTCTGATCAGGAAATGGTCTGCTCGTACCTTTAGAGTTGAATATTTTATTATATTCTTTGGAATTTTTGGAAATTAATAATTCATTATAAAATGGTGCATTTCTTTCCTCTATTACCAAATTCCTTGAAGATAAGAATCACATCTTGGTCCTTCTTTTATATTCCTATGCTGACAAGCAGAGTGCCTTGCTTGCGGGCACTAGTTAAACATCTGCAGTTTTAAGCTCCTGCATAAAATTATTCTGAGAATGTGATGAGCCACCTTAGTTAACAGAATTTATTAGATAAATACTGACATGAATAAATAATTTAATTCTAAATTCTCTTGCTTTTTTGGATCAAATATGAGAGTAGGATGAAAAGACAATTTATCTTTCTGAAAGAATATAGCTACTTATCTCCAGCTTTAAAGAGGAAAGAAAAGAAAATTTGTTTTGAAGATTTTTTCTTATAATGACAGCTGTGGCCCTATTGAAGATTTCACAGTTGTTACAAAGCAATAAAACCTGGTCAGAAATTCATAGGTACCTACAGGGCAGTACTTGTCAAAGCTTAAATCTCAAATAGGTATATGTGTCATCAGTTTGAATTTACAAAAGCGATGCAATTCCTTAAAATCATAAATATCACTCATTGGCGGAGCAAGTGGTTTATGCGAACCTGCCTTCTAAAGAGCATCAGACACCCACATCATGGAAGGGCTTATTGCACTTTCCCTGGTAAAAGCCCATCTCTGTGGAGACTTGTGATCCACTTCTTTTCTAAATTTGAAGGTGGTAGTGTGATATTTGCTTCTGTAATTTGTCTATTTCTTCCACAACCTATAATAACCTGACAAAAATATATGATTTCTTAAAAGCAAGTATTATTAGGATCATATTTTAGAACAAGAGGGTCCCTATAATCTTTATTTTCTTTTTTTTACCCAGCATATTCCCCATCTATTTTGTCAGCAATGCTTGGATAACTTAATAATTAAACTAGGTTAGCTGGAACCCAATAAAATACAAGTCACAAAACAAGATTATGTTGAGGACTGCCCAGCTGTAACAGTTTATATTTCTTAGCAAGGGAAGAGCCACAGGTGGTACAATTGAATCTAGGACCATCTGATGTGTTTATAGAATCTGATTCCACCAGTGGTGTGTTGGTAAATGTTTAACAACCAGCTCTCGGAAAAGAAAAGAGCCCTGATTTATAGTGTTTGCTGATTTTCTCGGCACACTACTTCTACCACAGCCATTTTCGAGCTGTCAGTGTGGAGTCACTGAACTCAGAGTTGGAAAGAATGGGGCAATTGGCTCTCAGCACCCGATGGGTGCTGGCTCCATCACACCACTCGATAAAATGTATGCAAAATGAGGTCTTCTCACAGAACTGCTTAATGACACATTCATTATTTGATCTGATATAATGATTGACATACAGAAGAAAGGAATTGAATGACAATTCTTAATATTTAAACCCCTCATAAAACAATAAGGATGGCATTCCAAAACTTTTAGAAAACAAAAAGTTCAAGACAACAGCTTTGGCAAAATAGGTGGATGTTACCATTATTTTTTCTAGGTATTAGTTATCTAATGTAGTATTTTTATGAGTTCACATTCATCAGAAAACATAAAAATGTATTGTTCAGTATTGTTAGGGGTAAGTATGTTACAATGGCCATTTTTTTACTTAACTAAAGTTTGTCTCCCCAGTCAAAAATCTTTAAATATTATTCTTATCATAGTGCATTAAAGCTTTGGAAAAATATAGCAGTTTCCTAATGTGTTAAATAATACATAATGGATGCCATGAAATTCCTTCATGTTCTCGGAGGGCATTCAAGCCACTCTGGATGGGTCTGTGAACCACCGCAGTGCGCTGAGAAGCTATTTAAATAAATTGAGCTGTGGGAGTCCCCCTGCCCACTGTTGTGTTCCTGAGTATTTAGGTTGGCTTTTTCTATTGCTCCCGTCCTTTCATCCTCACTGCCTGCTGTGAGCTGTCACTTGCTGACTGAGTTAGGAAGGCCTCTGGCTATTTCACTGCCTTCTTCCCATTTCTAATTTGCTGCTTCTAACCTGCTGAGGGCTAGGAAACAAAGCAGCCAGCCCACCTTCTTGGCCTTATGTACAAAACAGACTCTGAGAGAGGGCCTGGAAAGCTCTCCTCTGGGTAAAGGGCAGCGATTCCAATTTATCGATTTTGACATCTGGTTTCCCTACAGAAACTTACTCTCTACATTTCCTAAAACAAGAAAAAAATACTAGTGAGGCCATGATCCCACATAATTGAACGTGGGGCTGAGATCTATATTGTCCATAAATTGACTGTGATACCACTGTTGTCTCTCATTACACCATGAAATATTGAGGGACTCTTCTCCTATCTCAGTACAACTCAAAGAGTAGACCTTCTCTATCAATTAGAGCTGGATTCCTGACATGAAATCTGCTACCTTCCCTCCTATTTGGAGTTCTCTCCTACCTCTGATTTGCCACCTACAGTTACACAGCAAAGACAATTCTGCTTAAAATTTTGAGGTCTTTCTATCCCAGCTGTTTTTTCCTCCTCTTAGTTAGACACAAGCCTACAATTCAACACATTGTAGTTAATGTGTATATCAAACTGTCTGTCACTCCCATCATGATGTAAACATTCTGTCACCCAGAAAGTACTCTGTGCCTCTTTCAACCAATTCCCACTTCTCACAGGAAATCACTGTTCTGACTTCCTACTACTGAGCTTTGTCTGATAACTTTAGTTTATCACGTGGTCTGGGAGATGTAGCCAACTTGTATGTATCATAGTTCTCCAATCTATAAAGATGCAGTAATTTGTATGCCCAATCTCCTGTTGATGGACATGTTTTTCATTTAGAACTATGAGAAGTAATACTCTATAAACATTCTCATATATATCTGTGTGAACTTAGGTTTTCTTTTCTTCTGGGCAAAAATCAGGGAGTGCAACTGCTGTCATAGAGTAGGTGAATATTGCTTTTCCTCAACATTTTGCCATGAAATTTTCAAGCATGTACACAAAAATAAGAAAGGAAATGACAATAAATGACTTTTTATTACAATAGCCACCATTTAAATTCTGCAAGTAGCACTTGCTAATTTTATTTTAAATATATGTATGTACATATATATTCCTGAATTCATCCATCTCACTTTCTTGATATATTTCAAAGTAAACTGCACACATTAGCATACTTTACCCCATCACGCATACCACTAACTAGAACTCAGTACTATATATGTCTATAGATTTTTAAGGTACAATTTGTACACATTGGTTCATATCTTTCACCCATTTAAAAAAAATTTTGTATTTTTATTATTGGGTTGCATAAGTTCTTTATACATTTTGTTTTTTGCTTTTGGTTTTTTGGGTTTTCTTTTGGCTTTTTTTTTTTTTATGTCTTTTTGAGACAGGGTCTCGCTATGCAATGCAATGCAGCCTCTAGAAGCCCAGGCTGGTCTTGAACTCACAATGGTGCCTATCTCTTTATATATTTTGTTAGACATACATATTTAAATTTTTTCTCCTAGTCTGTAGATTGCCTTTTCACTTTAAGTGTCTTTTGATGAGAAGAGTTTTTCACTTTCATGAAGTCTCGTTTATAAATTTTTACTTTTATTAGTATGTTTGCATTACATAATGACTACATTTGTCACAAAGAGTTGATACACGTACATAACATATCTTAATTCTCTTTATCATGCCAGACCACCACCATGCCCAGAGCAACAAGAAATACATTCGTATTCAGCAATGTTTAAGGGAGAGTGCTGTCAAGTGTAGCTTGGCTAGTTTGCTTGCTTTGTGTATATGTTCTAGACTAAAATTGTCACTTAGTCTCCTAGGAGCTATATATCTTTAACAATATTGTCATAATTTAGGACCTTAGGAAGTTGTATTATCTGAGAGTGATGATAATATACTATAAAATGTGATTAGCATGCAGAAGGGAGAGACAGAGGGAGAGAGACTACAATAAAAAAAAAAAAATGAACTTGTTTCTTGAGCAGAATCTGCAGGCTCCCTCACTAATAAACTATGATGTCTTAGTTATTTTTCTGGGCACTGAGACAAAATCCCCAAAACCCAAAGTTAAAGGAGGAAATGTTTATTTCAGCTCACAGTTTGTAGAACTTTCAGTCCATAGTCAGCTGGCTCCAAGGCAGGTGGCATGGCAGAGGGGCATGGCAGAGGAGAAACAGACTGTGGTAAGCCAGGGGACAGGCAGAAGGCTGCAAAGCAGCAAAGTAGGAAGCAGCAGCAACCACCCAAGCCTTGTATTTCATCCAGGCTACCTGCCCTTTGGATGGTTTCACCCACAGGGCGGAAGGGGGAGGAGGACTTAATCCTAGCATCACATACTTAATCCCAGCATCACACCATAGATCCAGCCACCTTGGGAAAGCCCAACCTATGACTGCATGAGGCTTTGAGGGAGGGGTCTAATTGCAAACCTTAACAAAAGATCTTCCGCTAAGATCCTCTCTCTCTCTCTCTCTCTCTCTCTCTCTCTCTCTCTCTCTCTCTCTCCCTCAAGTTTTCCCCATCTCCTTCTCCATCCCACAGGTCTGCCTTATCTGTCTTTTTCTCAAAAAGGTACAGTGGTTGCCCAGGTTAGGGCAGGAACAGTTGCTTCCTTATGCTTTGTCATTTAACACCAGTTGCAGAGAGCTCTGGAATTTGGTGTGTGGGTGCTCAAAACCCAGGTTTTTCACTTTTTAATTTTTTTACCCATAATCAAACTTCTTTTCCATAATTCTAGCTATCCTTAATATTTTTTTGAGACAGGATCTCACTGTATAATTTAGGCTGGCCTTGAGCTTACTATATAGTTCCGGCTGGTCTTGAACTCACGGCGGTCCTCCTGCCTCAGCTTCTCAAATGCTGGGATTACAGGTGTGTGCCACCTCACTGGACAATCCTTACTATGAATCTTACAAAGCAAACATAGTCACACCTAGTACAGCTCCTGCCAGGATTGGGTTTTGGCCTATAGAGCAACAGCTTGGTTCTTGATCCATTCTTCAGCCTCTTTAAACTATGACAGTGGGAGGTGTCATGTACATCTCTTCAGCCTTTGGTAGAAGAAAACCATTTCTACATATCCAGGCTGAATGTACATTGAAAGTCCTTGGACCTTGGTGTAGCTATGTCACTTTCATGCCCTGGGACTCCCGAAGCCTTGCCTTTGTCATGCTCCAGTTTACTCCCAGACTACATGACCTGTATAAATCAGTATGATTTGCCTAAAGTCAGATATCTGACTTTAATGTGTATTTCCATCCCTTTAAGAAATGGAGTTCACTGGGGTCAAATAATCTACACAAGAAGTTGTACGTTTTTTGCAGTTGTTTTGACTTCCTACCATCACCACTTTTGCTGAAATGCTTATCACTTTAATTTATGCAAGTTAGTAATTCTCACTTCACAACTGGTTGACTCTGAAAATGTGCACATTTAATTACACCAAAGTTAGTAAATAAAACAGACTTTTGCAGCAGAATTCCTGGGAAAATGTTTTAATCACTTAAAATATCATTAATTTTAAAACTAATTAGACTAAATAAGACTTGGCAAATTCCTACCCTTAAGACAAATTGTTCATATTTTTCTTAATTTGTTCGTGCTTGTTGCCATAGAAACAGTGAAGTCAAAACATACCAGCCGCTACATTGTTCAGCTCTTGACTTCCTACTATAGATTTGATTAAGTCATGTGGCCCACTCATTTTGAGAATCTGAGAACACAGCATTGTTTTTTTAGTAAAAACATGGTCAACCTTTAAACATAATCAATAAAGCATTGAGAATTTGATCTTACATGTGGTCATTTCCCTTTCTAGTGTGACAAAATAAGAAAAAGATAAGTCATTTACTTCAATTAGTAATTTATTGGCAAATATAATGCCTCTGATTCATTTCTCAAAGCAACAAGGCTTGATCTTGTAGAGGAGATGAAAAAAACCTACTTAGTGAGTGAGACAGGTGGCCTTTTAAACTAAAGCACCAAATGAGGCAATTTGGGGGCTTGCTTCCTTTGCAGATACACTGAATATTATTCTCCATCTTCCTGTCCTACAAAATACTTAGAACAATGACAAAATATACTTCTTTGTCAATGGGGTGTGCCTGAGGTCTTATAACTTTGCCTTTTTAAGACCCATTCATGACATGCTTTCTCATAAGAATGTTACTTTTATCCCCATTGGGGTTCATCTAGAAAGGTGGTGTGGTTATCACATTTATATTCTGTTTCTTTCCTCTAAAGTCTAGTAGAAAAGCATTCCTGTGTGTTTATCCAGTTCAAGTAGGACAGATGTTATGAAGGCCAGCAGAGGTAGGTTTTGCTTATATAAGGACCCCCCTCCCCTTCAGCATGTCATAAAGACATGTCGTACATTTCTCTAGTATTTTCAAACAAAACGAATTGTCAGAATCACCAGAAAATAGTCAGAGATCATCCTATTCCACTCACTAGCAATTACCAGTGAAAGAAAAGTGGTTATTATTTTTTTAATCTGCATTTTCTTTGTGGACGCATATAGAATTTAGAGGCTGACCAATAGGAATAATTTGGCTTTCTGGAAAAGGTTTTATTCAGTAATAGTTCAATCACGTAAGCAACTGAATAATTTCAATGTCTTGAATAAAAAAAAAATGTTCCTACTGCAGCAAACAAAGAAATTATTTCATTGCAAGTACAGAAAATACTAACTGTAGGTTTTCTTACTTGACTCAATGTGGAAAATATTTTAATAATAGTTTATTAATGTATTTCTTTCCAATAATTAAAATATGAATATTTAACCATATAATTACATTTCCTCTCAGTAGAGAGGTATATATGTGTATAATTTCTACATATTTCTTGAAGCATGGGACACTTAGAGATGCAGTCTCTTTCATAGCACTCAACTTGAAGCACATACCAGATGTCTGTGGGATGCATCCAGTCTGTGGTCACCCCGTAATGTAACGTGGAGATAGATGTGCACGTGGGGAAGGAAAAACTGTCTCACTGAATCCGCCTGTCATTGGTCTGTTCAAGAGCACAGGCATGGACCAGCCTCCTTTCCTTTTTTTTTTTTGGATTGGTGGTGGAGCTTGTGAGACTGTCCCTCTGCCTTCAGGCGGCACTGACCCTCCAAAGAGAGCCCGGACAGATAGGGAGTGTGTTTGAAAAGGAGTCCTCACATCCTTGCTTTAATGCCCTTCTACTCTACTCTAAAAGCAGTACTGTATTTTTTTAAGTGTTGGAACTGGCAGATCTGCAGGCCAGTGGCTACAGCTGAACAATCCTCTATTCAAATCAAACAGCCCAAACCCAGATTCAGTGGAAAGTTGGGATGAAGCTCACAGAGGGAGGCCTCTCTGCTCTTTACCACGCAGAGGGTGAAGGTATGTCAGGCGCCCCAAAGATTCCAGAGGGAAGAAGTCAGCAGAGTTCATATACAGCATCTATTATACCAGTTTCACAAGGAGGATATACAAACTGGAGGGAAGAAAAAGTTTACCTTACTTGGCTTCCTTTTGCTGGTGCCACCAGGGTCTGAGCCTCCACAAATCTCTCATAAGCATGAGGCCTTGCTCTCTCTTTCTCAATCATGCCAGATTTTGTAGCACCAACACTTCTAAGTAAACACCAGAATAAAATGCTCCTTATAAAGGAGTCAATGTAGGGCTGGAAAAACAAAGTGAAGGAGGATTTGCAAATTTGGCAAGGCAAGTTGCTGCAAGGTAAGAGGAGAAGGAAGAGAGAAAGAGGAGTGAAAAAGGAGAGTTGGAACCTGGTAATGAGTTTGTTTTCTGACAAATAGGATGTTTGGTTTCCTAGGACCTGGTACATTGCCTTTCCATCTTGTAAGTTACCTTCTTACAACAATGCAACAACACACACACATACAAACATACTCCACTCTTTTTTGGTGTTGTTATTGATTGTTTGGTTTGGTTTGGTTTGGTTGGTTTGATTGATTTTTTGAGACAGGATCTCACTATGTAGTTCAGACTGGCCTTGAACTTACTACTGTGAGGCATTGGCTGGCCTCAAACACCCAGCTTCCAGCAATACTATTGCCTCAGCCTCCAGGTGCTGGGATTACAAATGTGTGCCACCATGCCTGGCACAAACTCCACTCTTTATCAGTTCAGCTGTGTTGGTTTCTTAAAGTTGGCATAACAAGGACCCAAACACTAAGTATCTTACAACAGTGGAAATGTGTTGCCTTGCAGTTCTGGAGCCTAAAAGTCCAAAGTCAAGGCACTGAGAAATCAGGCCATGTCTGGCTGCTTTTGGAGAGAATCTTCCCTTATGTCTTTTAGCTTCTGGCGTTTGCCAACCAACCTTGGCATTCTTTGCCTTACAGATACATTGCTCCAATCACATGAACATCATCTCCCTCCTCTTTCCCTGGGTGCACTGTCAGAGTGCTCAAATTCCCCCTTAGTAAGGACACTAGTCATATTGATTTAGACCCATTTTAAACAACCTCATTGTAACTTCACTGCCTCTGTAACGATCCTATTTCAAAACAATATCACATTTCAAAATAATGAAAGACTAGAACTTAAATATCTTTTTTTGTATGATGCAGATCAAACCAGAGCAGACACTTGTGTAGAAGAACTTGCACTCTTCCCATTTCTCTGTGCTTACCACCTAACTGGAGTAGGAGGAAGAACCTCTCAAGAGAGATGAATCCATAAACCAGAGTCAATAAAATGAGGTCTGTTTCTGTACCACCAGAGGTGTACAGATAAAGATATCAGGGAGGTACAGAGCCCTCACCTCTTGAGAACTCACCCCCATTGTCTCTGGGATCTGCCAGGGACTGGTTCCAAGACCCCCTGAAGGTACTAATACCTTGGAATGCTCAAATCACTTATAAAAAGTGATAAATGTTTTGCATAGAATCCTGAAATCTTCCAATATAATTTAAATCATCCCTACATACTTGTAGTCCCTGCTATGATGTAAAGTTTATGTATAAATCATAACTATAGGGTATTGTTTAGGAAAGGAGAAAGGAAAAAAGTCTATAGATGTTTAATTGTTATGGTTTGGGGGATATTTTTGCAAGGGGGAACAATATAATACAGGACACATAGTTTATAAGATTATTTATAATAATTATCCAAAGAATGCTATACAAAAGAGTACAGGAAATCTGTCCACACACTAAAACCAAGGAAACTAGCTGAGGGCCTGGATCCCACAGAAATGTTCTGCATGAGTCCAGCTGAAGACCTAGAGCTCATAACAGTGCCTCCCACAAGTCCACCTGGAGGCTTAGAGCCCATAACAATATCACATGCAGGCCTGTTTCACAGATCTGCACTGGGAAGGCCCAAAGGTCAGTGGTGGAATCTAGAAAGTCTGTGCCAGCAGGATGAAGGATCTGTGCTAGCAGGCTGAGGGATCTGCACTAGAGCCAGGAAGCGATGCTCAGAAAAACCAGAGCTTCCCCAAAAGCCATCCTCAGCAACAGTGAGGTCCCAAGCTCCTCTGATGATCAAGATGGCCAAGTTCCCATCAGGGAAGCCAACGCAGCAAGCTTCTCCAGGAGACAGGCAGTGCACCATCTTCGCCTCTGGAGCCAAAAAGCAATGTGCAAGTGAGGACCAGAGCTGCCCCCAAATGAATCAAAGCTATTCTCAGTGCCAACAAGGTCCAAAGCGTCTCAAAGGATGAAAACAGCAGAGTTCATCAGGAAAGCCAGCACAACGAGCTCCTCCAACAGAACCAACAGCTCCTTACAGCTTCCACCAGCTCCCAACAGGCTTTTTCCTGCTTTCACCAGCCTCCTTCTCCTTCTCCAGTTCTGCCTCTTATGCTACTGGCAACAGTCCTCAGGTGGGCCTTGAACACCCAGCACCACACTTACTCACTTCAGCTGGGGCTTATAAGTTGACCACCAATGGTCAATCCACCACATCAGTGCAGACGAAATTTACTTTTCCAAATATTTCTTACTTGAGGTCAAGTGAATCTATAGATAAGGAACTTGGCAGAGAGGACCAAATGCACTCACCAGGTCTGTGCCAGGCACTTTCATAATTACCATGAGTCTAAAGAGCAGGATGACCCAGGTCCTTTTAACTTGGCTATTTCCACAAACCCTTACTAAGGACATTTGTCTGATAGGAGACTATGGACAGTTCCTAGAAGACAGTATCTCCTAGACCAAGTTCTTAATTTGTTAGAGAGGCCACATAATCTCTCCAGTGATCACAATTAGTTAGAGCCAGATCTATGACTAGAATCCAATTTTATTGACTACCACTCCACCAGACTTTATTTATGTGTTACATTCTTATTTCACTTTGATATTATATTTGCAAGATGGAAATAAGTTCAACTTTAACTCCAATCAGAGCAGAAAGGAGAGTTGGCAAACCCTACCCAGAACTCTCCCTAGGGTCTTGCTACTTCCTAGTTATATTCTCATGGGATAAAAACAGATTGCACATGGTAGGGAGTAGTCTCTATGAAAAAAAAGTCACTCTTTGTAGGGCCAGTGTAGAAGATGAGAATGCAGAGAGAAGTGAACACAGCCCTATCTTCAAAGTGTTCATAGATATATGGAAGATACAGAGATATAATTAATCTCACTCAAATGGAATAAGCATCACAAGTGCTCGAAAAAGTTAGAGATACCCAGAAGTTGAATGGGTCCCATTAACAAGTTTATAAGGTTTTATCAGTGGAGCAAATTAGTCCACTGATTGATCTAGGCTGAGACCCTCTGGCATGGAATCCAGTGTACTGGGGACTGATAGAAGTCATGATGATGGGTCCTTGAGACAAATAAGTCACGAACATCAAGAAATGAGAAAGCAAAGTCAGTGGGAGACAGTTTCTTAAGAATCTAGTATGCCACGCTAAATAATTTAGACTTTGCCTTATGACAATAAAAACTCAAAGTTGCTATTAATGGCATTTTTCTGTTAGGGAAAAGAGAGGTCGACCTGGGCTGAAAGAATCTCTGGAAGTACCAAGCCTCACCTTGCTCATGAATGCCTAATACTGGTGCAGGGTCTTCTCTGTGAAGTAACTGATGTCAGGTGGTATCTTGTGTTAGCTTTCTGTTGCAAGGACAAAATACCTGACACCTGTAATTTAAAGGAGGCTTTGAGTCATAGACTGAAAGATTTCACCCCATGATTGGTTGGCTCCAAAGCAGAAATGTCACTGTAGAGGGTGTGTTGGAGCAAAGCAGCTCACTTCATGGAGGCCAGGGAGCAGAGAGGCAGAGGGGAGCCAGAGAGAGGGGAAGGGATATTCCCTCCAAACACAGGGCCTGGCACCCTACTTCCTCCTGCCATGCCCCACCTCCTTACAGCACTCAGCTATGAATTCATCAATGGATTAATCTACTAACGAAGTTAGCACCCGTGATCCAATCGCTTCCCCAAAGCCCCACTCTGGTAAACACGTGAATCACATGGGGAATGTTTTTATCTAAATCATAGCACACCCCCAAGCCCCTTGGATTTCAGGTTATACTGAGGGCTTTAGAAAGCAGGAGCCCCGATCAAGGGCTAAATCGCCAGCTTACCTGTGGGAAAGTCTCGTTCTATGGGGGAGCAAGGCCCCTGGCACGCTGTGGGGAAACAGGCAACAGGGTCCCTCTGACATCTGAGGAACCCCTTTCCCTCTCTTGGTGCTTCCCAGGCTGTGTCATTAATTTCCAGGCCGTCTCCATAGCAAAGCACAAAAGGCGCGCTGGTATGTAGGGGAGTATTATCTGGGGGAGCCGTTTTGAGCTGTCGGTGTATTTTGTTTAGCTTTATACACAAGTAAGCACTAAGCAGTTAAGGATGCAGCTTTCCCCAAAGGTTAGAAGTGATAGGACCGTCTCTGTGCCTCTGTGGTCTGACCTTTCACAGGCTGCCCTGAAGGAGGGCAGGGTATTTATCCATATAAGTTGCACGTTCGTGTCCTAAAAGAAATTCTTTTGAGAAAAGAAATACTTCAAAGCATGCTTCGAGGGAACAACATTTCAATTTTTACAGTCCAAGTGCCAAGTAGTAAGAAAAGGGAAATTGATTCATTTCAAATTAATTTCATTTATTATAAGTTTCAGATATCAATCCAGAGGGTACCAAAAAATATATACGTACTTCAAAATAGGAAAAACTTGTATAAATATTTTAATACTAAATTTACTGAGAGATCATGAGAGTAATCCAAGTTACCTTTGGCCTCTATGGTTACGAGAGGGGCTCAAGGTGGTGGCCCTCAGCTTCCAGACATTTATTAGTACAGCGCACGCCTGTGTGGGTAACCTTAGCCACTGAGATTGCTGTGCCTGCATTTTCAGTTTCTTCTCTAAGGGCCGGCAGTACAGTGGGCTTTCTGTGATATACGACATTCTGTAGGGTCCCCTGTATGAGCATAACACCATCTGTTGAAAACACATCTTATTAGCTTTCTTTTCCTGAAGTGTGTATACATTTTTTGGTGGACTCTGTGCTTATATTCACGGTTTCAGTTAACATATCACACTTCAGTACTTAGTAATCTCTGAATAGGATAAGGAAGGAGACATTTCTCTAAAACTTTGTCCTTAAAAAAATAAATAAATAAAATTTTGTTCTGCCCTCCTTCACCCTCCCCTCTCCTTCCCTTTCCAACAAGCACAACTCACGAGGGGTCCTTGCTCCCCAGGCCCCACACTGTACAGCACTGGCGGTTCTGGATGTGCAGTACCTCGACTGAAAAAAAGGACCCAAAGCAAAGCTGGCATGTGCCCATTATCAATATTAAAAAAAAAGGAAACCAAAAGCCACTCACTCAGTTCGTGAGGAATTTTCTGATATATGTGATTTTTTTTCCTCCTAAAATACATGGCAGAAAACTCTTGTAGAGGAAGATAGAAAGGAGTGTGGCCTCTCTCCTCTGGTACTCGCCCCAGAGGGTAGCCTCCCAGGCGGCTCTGCAGGGTGGCCAAGAGGACCGGCTGTTACCTGCTGAATCACACTCCCCACATCCTGCTCGCTGTGGGGGGTGTCTACGCACTCAGTGTTGACCTCACTTGCTCAGAGGAGGATGAAGTCACCACCTGTGTGGGTTTCTGGGATGGCCAGAGTATGCTGTCCTCCAACAGAGTGGCTCCACCCGGGGAAGGTAGGGAGGCCACCCTTCCTGTGTACTTAACCTGCCACCGGGCATATCCTGAAAAGGACTTGAAGGTCCTTCACAGCTTTCGTCATAATTTCCATTCCCTTAGTATTGTTTAAAAAAAAAAAAAGAAGAAGAAGAACTTCATGCTTCTCTCTATATTAAACTTTGTTTTTGCAGGGAGATAGATGTTAGTGCCTAAATATTAAAAATCACAAAAATACAGTGAAAAGTAAAAACCCAATGACAATGGCTTTTACTGGAAAACATGGGTCAGGAAATCTGGATTACATGGGTTCACTTTTGAACCTGCTGTGGGCCCAGAGGAAGATCAGTTGCCTCTGGGAAATGTCTCTCTTCCTGGGGAACTGGCATCAGTGCAGGGGGAAGTGGCACTAGCCCAGGTGGTCACACACAGCTGGTATAGCAGTGAACTGTGGTATCACCTTGAATAATTAATCCCAAGCTGATTGGTTTGCCACAGCAGAGTTGTGAGCGTGGACGACTCTCTTACAGAAGATGGAAGACCCACGATAGGTGTGGCTGGCACCAACCAACAGGCTAGTTGCCTGGATGGAAAAAAAAGAAAAGAAGGAAGTCTCACTTTTGCTTCTTCAGACATCAGAAGAGGATATAAGGACAGAGATTACTGACTTCACAGCCACCACTGCCCTCTAGTTCCTGCAGTGGCCCATCCTACTGCAGGATACATCTTCACTTTTCTTACTTCTTTTTGCATTTCATCACTTTTTCTTCTTCTTCTTTTACTTTAAGTAAATGTTGCATTTTCAAGTTCATCAGCTGTCCCCTCCAATTCTTTAAACAGGACAGCAAGAGCCTGGAACCACTGCACACCGCACCGTCCCACAATAATAAGCCTACCTTGTGAATATATATATATATATATATATATATATATATATATGGATTTAACTGATGCAGTTTATATTCATAATGAAAAAGAGGCTAAATTTTTTTGGAGGTTTTTTTCTCTCTAGTGAGGATTGAACCTAGGGCCTTGCGCATGTTAGGCAAGCACTCTAGCACTGAGCTTCATCCCCAGGACTTAAAACATTTTTGGTAGCAAACACAGAAATGAATTGAGGAAAAGGCAGAGGTTGAAAGGACAAGAGACTCAGGATGTGGCCTGAAGAACAGCACGCATGATAAAAGCAACCGTGGCCCAGAGGCAACGGCAGGATGACACCCGTACAGTTCCTCCCAGCTTTGTCCAGAACCAGAAGAAACAGCCTGCTGCTGCTCCATCAAAGCTCAACAACAAACACGGTATTTGGGAATAAAAAGAACTTGTAAAAAAGCGTGCCCACCAGGATGGCATATTAGTGTCTCTTTTGAAGCCATACTGACACAGAACCATTCAAATAAATTGAATTTTCTCTCTCAGCAGATGTACTTGGTAAGAAGGCCCAGTCTGAAGCCCACAGTGACCCACAAGCCCCTTTAACTAAAGACATTAAGTATGTCGGATTCTCACCCCACCTGAGAGGTGATGAGCTCCGTTGTCTTCTGTGTTTCAGAGTGCTATGCATTAGTCCCTCACCTGCGCTCAGAGTAACGTGCACAGGTCAACAATGACACTACAGAGACTCAAATCAGCAACACTGACTGGGCACCTTTTAGGCTTCAGGCATCATGTTGGCAAAACAGGTAAGACAGGGGCCTTGTGCTCAGAGAGAAGCAGATGTGTAAATAAATCAATTACAAGGCAACATCCTTAGTGCCTTGACACACTACGGCCTGGGCAGGAAGGAGGAGGAAGTGATTAACTCCTTCTGAGAATTACAAAACTGGGGGGAGGGTTGCACTCCACAGATTCTTCAGTTATTTATAGAAGTGTTGTTTTAGAAAACTTGGACCCAGAGAGTTTCATGATCAAATAATTTAAACTGTAAGATTTATTAGTGCTACTTCCATCTTTTACTATTTTGAACACAAACATGTGTATATCTGTACACATATTTTACAGTTATCACTTTAATGATATAAGGTGCAGTTTGTCATCACCATTCCAGAAATATGGCAATGGAGATATGGAGAAATTAAGAAATGTGCCTAAGAAATACCTCTAAAGTATATGTAGCAAAGCCTATGCACATGTACCAGAAGATGCCCAGTAACATAATCATTAGATTTTTTTGTTTGTTTTCTAGTACTAGGGATTGAACCTAAGGCCGTTGCACTGAGTTGCATCCAAAACCTTTTTTTTTTTTAAATTTTGAGGCAGGCTCTCACTAAGTTCTTAAATTGCCCAGGATGGGCTCAAACTTGTGTTTTTCCTGCCTCAGCCTCCCAGAATGCTGGGATTATAGTCATGTACTGCCATGCTCAGCCAATAATGAGGTTAGCTAATAGTAATGTGTTATTAAAAAAAGTGCAAAAACAGAAGATGGCAACAGTTTCTCTAGTGGTAGTGTCTTGAATTATCTCATTTCCCAGAGGGAAAGAGGAAATAGGTAGAGAGAAAAGGGTATCTTTCTTGCACTATCAATTTCAGAAGAGATGTTAATAAACAGAGGTCGTGTGAATTCCGAATAGTCTTCTTCAAGATTAAACTCGAGGGGCAATCAATAAGTGCATTCATCTGTAAGATAAGACTGGTAGGTGTTTGGGAATAAACAAATGACACTTCACAGAGTTTTAAATGCTGAGTGTGACATAAGCTTTAGGAGTAGGACAATTTATTAAGGCTTAGATATAAGACTTCTCTGAATAGAAAAATAAGAACTGTCGGTACTTCATAGAAACATTCTTGAGGAAACTAAGGATAAAATTCCACCAAATCTTCAGGAATGAAACATTGCTAGTTCTAATAGGACAGCACCAGCTTGTTTTTATAAGTATGTTTTATTTAAGTTCATTCTCCAAATTTGGATCCAAATGTTGCATTTGGTTTTTTTTTTTTTTTTTCAGTGCTGCACTTTGAACCCAGGGCACTGTACACATTAGGCAAGCATTTTACCACTGAGCCACAAAGCCAGCAACATGAGTGTGTTATAAAGAGATATTTCAATATTATTAGCTCCCCGCTTATTGAAAACTTGAGACTTAAGAGCATTGGCTTTGGGATCAGATTTGTCCAGAGGGTGAAATCACAACTTGTAAGTCCATGATTTTGGACAATATACTTTCTGTCCATGGCCTTTTCTGTAAAATGGAGATAGTAAGACCAGCCTCCCCCAGAGACATGAAGATTTGATGCCTTGCACATTTAAAGCACTTAGCACAGTACCTAGAATATCATAAAGCTCCCCCCATTAGCTTCAGTAATAATTTTACTATACTACATATTCTTCTGAAAGCAGAGAGGAGAATAAGTTTGGTTCATTCTGGAAGGAGAAAGATTAAGTGCTCAGAAGAAAACTATATACGGTGCCCACTGGGCAGGCTGTAATTTTTTTGAGAAGAAAAACCGAAATAACAAATGTCGGCAGGAATATAAAGAAACTGGAACCTTCACACATTGCTGATAGGAATGTAAAATGATACAGCCACATTAAAAAACAGTTAGTCAAATCCTCACAGAGTTAATCATAGAGGACCAAATAATGCAATGCAGAAAGGAAAGCACATATCCACAGCAAAACTAGTGCAGGTATTTTTAAAGAATAATACTTCTAAAGAAAGATTCTTAACTGTTGGGGGCAAGGGGAAAGGAAGGAAAAGAAAAGGGAAAAAACTATACACAAGATAGTTAAGATAGTTGTACAGCTAGTTTCTCTTATTTCATTTAAAAGGAAGGTTGGTGCTAATACTGTTTGAACTATTGCACCATAGAAAAGTTATTGGAATCCTAGTGAGTTCATTCCAATCTACCACTATCAGTGTGGTGCATGGTGAGAATGAAAACATTAAGGCATATTTGTAGTTGCGGGAAGTCAAGGGGTCCTAAGTCCAGCTAGGGTGATGGTCAACCAGAACAAAAGCCTTGACCCAGGGTCAAACCCAGGCTTTATTAATTTGTGAAGCAGGGAGTGGCTCAGGGAAGACTGACTGTGAGAATGGTGGGGAGTACATGAGTGCTGTGACCTGGGCTAGGTAGGGGGCCTGAAATCACCTCTGCAATATGCAGAGAGAAGGGTATGCAGAACGAGTAGTCTGCGTACAATCAGAGGTAATATCTAATGTTTTGGGGTCGCTGCTTCAGCGCTGATGTGTAATCTTTTATGCCCTGGGAGGTCATAGCCTCCTATCTAGAGGCTCCATCCCAGCTGACAGCAGGGAGTACATGGCTGTCCCTCCCACCCAGCTCACACATGTTTCTTCAGAGCTACACAGTGGGGCAACACTGACCTGTCACCTTGTTTCAAAAACTTCACATCAGCACCTTGGCTAGACCAATTTGCATTGCTTAAAGCCAATTGAGAGGAAAAGGAAAAGTCCTAGCCAGCTTTGTACATATCAATACATGGAAATAGGGCCAGGTTTAGTCAAAATGGAGATAATTACTTTTCTTTCAAGGAGAGTTGATCAGATGGTCCTCCACATTGGACTATATTGAAGATAACAATATGCAATGTACTAATTATTGTTACTCTCTTAGCCTAATGTGAAACTTTGTTTTATTTTATTTCTATTTTTCTTCTCTTTAAAATAAAAAAGAAAGATTCTTTCAGTACAAAGAAACAAATGATAATAGTAAAAGTATTTTCTTTTTATTGAATGTTCAATTCTTTCAGGAACCATTTCTAGGAGTTAAGAAAAATAGAAAGAAAGCATTGTAAGACCCATGTTAACTGTTCTTTATTCAGTTAAAATTTAAAAAATTATTACATGTTACTAACAGTGTTATCCTTAATGCCAAAAAGTGGAAGCAACCCAAATGTTTATCAATTGATAAATAAACAAAAGATGGTGTCCAGTGCAGTGGAATATTATTTATCCATAAATGGAACAAAGGACTGATCTATGGCACGACACACGTAAACCATGAAAATATCATCTAAGTCATAGAAGGCTGCATTGACAGGAATTCTCCAGAATGAGAAAGTCCAGAGAGGCTGAAAGTGGTGATTATCAGAGCCCAACAGCAAGGGGCAAAACGAAGTGACTGCTGAGGAGCATGGGGTTTGTTCAGCGCTGACAGAAATGTTTTAGAATTAGGTAATGGTGATGGTTGCTCAAAAATGTAGATGCACTGAAGGCCACTGCATTTCTGCTGTAAAATGAATTTTCTTTTATGTCAATTATTCCTCAATTTAAAGAAATAAGATGAGGTTTCAAAGGTGAGTAAGACTAAAGCAGGCAAGGCTAGGGGAATAGGGAACCTAGGCTGAGGGATCCATTCAGGTCAAAGTGCAAAACCAGTATCATCCAAGATTTGTCCAAAACTTAGTGAGAATCTGTTGAAGGCAGAACCCTAGCGCTGCATTCCTCAAGCTGCAGTCAGTGGATTATGAGTTGTGTGTTACCTTCTGTGACCATATAAATAAAGGAAGAAACCGTCACAGCCTGGCGTTGCGTGGTCAGTGGACTCTTCCTCTTGGACGAGGCCATGCAGGGCCTGTGGGGAGTTGCACATTGCCCAAGTTGCACACTAGCCATGCACAGTAAGACCACACAGGGGGCCTTGACAGACCAGAAATGAAAGCAACCAGTCCCTTGTATCGTTTGAGAAGCATTGTCACAGCAAATCCCCCACAGGGAGCAGAGAGCTGGAGAAGCAGGTTAGGAACAGAGTGTAAAGAGCCTTATAGTAAACTAGGTTCAGTTGTGTCCATGCTGCTTTAACTAGGTTTTGCCCACTTAAGCACAACAATTATGAATTATGACCCGCCTAAATATCAATCACCTTTTACAGTAGTAGAGAAAACAAAGTAATCGGAAAATTTCAAGAAAAAGAAAATGGTTAAAAGCATATAAACTCTGGGAGATGGGTAAGGGAATATCTCTTGCATCTAGAAATCTGAAAAAATCATCTGAAATAATCAGAGGTTCATATGACACACCAACCAACACTGAAGTTTTATTTATGTCTATTAAGAAACATCAGAATCAGCAATTCTGGAAAGGAAACAGCTGAGAGCTGAGTTAATGGCAGAGACAA
Organism: Chinchilla lanigera; assembly: GCF_000276665.1. NCBI lineage: Eukaryota > Metazoa > Chordata > Mammalia > Rodentia > Chinchillidae > Chinchilla > Chinchilla lanigera. The sequence goes on from NW_004955420.1 coordinate 2,046,363, forward strand.
TTAGGACAGGCGGGAGAGCAAATGAACTCGCACAGCCCACACTCAGCCACGAAGGGAAAGAGAAAAGCAGCCAGCATCCTATGTGGGAAAACCCTCAGCCTTGGAAGAAGGTCCCTGTACTGAGTCCAGATATTGTTATGCCTGCACGGGGGGAATGAAGAAAGGAAGGAAACCAAGGTATTGACAGGAAAACCAGCTTCCACCTTCTCATATGTCTAGGATGTCACTATGAAGCAACCGCAATACTTGCCCTGTTTTCACATGCTGACACGTTCCTCCCCCACACAAGGCCGTTTCTTAATGTCTTAGTGCAGTTAAAGTCGACGAGATCGTGTTTCAGAATCTGGGGCAGCGCTAATGTAAATGCTTGTTTGTCCACGTTCACGCAGAATGAAGAAGTTCATGCTCTGCTCAAGTCAAGCAATGTGTCGTGTCATGTTGCCAAAGAGTTGCATCATTTCTAAACTTTCTGGAAGACTGGATGGGAGGGAGGTCATCTGTGTTTATTCTGTGAAGCCTGGCCTACCAGGAAATGTGTGGGTACAAGAGATATTTTGGGCCCATGAGACTCTCACTTAAGATGCTTAATCCAGCAGCATGTGCTATAAGCTTCAGTTTCTAACTAAATCTCTGAAAAGAGTGGCAAGTTGTGAAGTCTGTGAGGTTTTCTGGCTGCACTAACAGAGCCACGTACAGAGACTTGTTGCCAAACAGAGACTAGAACCAGATGACAAAACACACACCATGTATTGGCTTTTCTGTAAAATAGTCATTACAAACCTGATCCAGTGATACTCATTTCTAAAGAAATTCCATAACCACTCGCCAATCCATATTAATTAAGGCTGTAAATTGGCCTTCAAAGAAGATTTTTTGAACAAAATTTTTCATGTCAAATTTCTTTAAGGATATAACGGAATTGCATCAACAAGGAAGAAAAAACTGTTTTAAAGAAGCGACTTATATTATGCAGTCTGACAGACAGGGTCAGTAATGGCCCACAGGACCCCTTCTCAGGCCATCTTACATACCTTTTATTTTGATCTTCACATCATGCATAGTCTAGAAGATAAGGATAATCTTACGGAGGGGAAACTGCTCTTCCCTGTCCATGTGACTCCGGTGGGAATGCAAAGGAAAACATCACTCATACCTAGCCCTCCAGCACGCGCACACGCACACACGCACACACCACCGTCCAACCCCAATCACACAAGCAAGCATGGAGCGAAGCCCACAAGAGGAGAGAGCAAAGTTAACCAGCAGAGGAAGACAATACTGAGATGGAAACGGGCCAGCGCCACCCTGGAAGCCCAGAGCTGAGCCACACATGACCTCTGCCGTTTAAGCTATTTCAGTTGCTCCTGTTACTTCTGACCAAAATAATCCTAACCCTCTCAGTCCAGAATTTTTGTCTCCCTAGTAGACAACAGTACTCTCCTCACACTACTCCAAGGAAGGTTGTTCCAGAACACTGCAGCAGGAAGTACAGTTTACAGGGCTGCTCCCCAGAGTGCAGTCCTGCTGACTTGAGCCGCATGTGCGTGGACCTGGAGTTGCTCTGACCTCCTTGCACTGTGGTACAAGGGAGGGTCGCAGATTCTCCTTGTCACACTCGTCAGCACCATCCATCTCTCCACACACCTTCTGGGCCTTGATAAAGCGGCTTTTAGAGTTTCCTGCCGGCACCGAGGTGCTAGATGGGTGCTCATGCCCTCAGCACTGCCATGTCTCAGAAGCACATCTAAAAAGAAAATTCCTCCCTATTCTCCCTTCCGTGAATCATCACAGTTCAGGCACCTTCCTCCCTGGGGAGAACCCTTTCACCACAAGCCCCAAGTGGAATGAGGCTTTTCTGTGGTGGGAGTCAGTCAGCTTGGCATCCATTCCCTGTGGGTGGGGTGGGGTTGATCAAGGTTCCCAATTTCCACTTTGGGAACCCCCTCAGACGCTCTCTGGTGACAAGACCACTACCTACAGCAGGTGGAAGCCAATTCTTTACCCTAGTTCCCGGCTTCATCATTTTTGCCCCTAGAAACCATTGTATTTCCCTTTTCTTAAGGCTGCCAGCTCACCTCACAGAAACCCACTCTAAGGGGCATGTGCTTTGGTCATTTTGTTTCCTAAGGCAGTTTCTGCCTTTAACCTGCCCTCTCCTCATGCATTGGGCTTGAAAATACATCTTTCCTGTCTTCATTTAGTACAACAGTAATTCAGAAAATGTAGTGCCTCTTAAAAAATATTTTAAGTCTTGGAAGCAGGATTTAAATTTCTTTACATGTGGGAGTTTGCACCCTGCCAAGCCTAGATTCTCTTCTTCCTGCTTACAGATGCACCTCGGTGATTCACTGTGCACACCTCCAAGGTTCTTAAGACTTTACCAACAAAAGGGGGAAGGGGCCTTGTCTGGTGTAAACATTCTCAATAAAAAGTGCAAGACAAACTTCTTTGCCAAGCCTCTAATCAGAAACAAACCAAAACAACCCACATAAAATAAAACAACAGATTGACAATGAGAATATAAAAAACTCAACTGAACTAAAGAGCACGCCGAGAGTGACCATAAAGAAAAGTCGTTGTGGGAAAGCAGCAGAGGCTTTGTCGTTTCACACTCTTCCAGGGATCAGGCAGTAAATTCCTCACAACGTCTCAGCACTCCTGCCTCTCCCCTGTTCTGCATCAGTTGTTTATCAAGGCATCACTTCTATTTCTACCATTCATTCATTAAATACATATTTACTGAGTACCTACTGTGTTCCAGGAACCACTGTATGAAGCAGAAAAATGGCAAGGGAGAGAGACAGGGTCCCTGCTTTCAGGGACATTATAATCTAGAAGGGGAAAATATTATAAACACGTGAACAAGGTAATTTCAAACAGTGAGAGTGCCACAAAGACAATAAATCTGGATTATCTGATGTCATCAATCTAACATTTTAAAATTTCCCCGTGCTACTGCTGTACTTGTGGTCCTCAGGCCTTTTAAGTTGGATGGTTATAATCACCTCCCACTGATCTTGCCATCTCTTGCCTTTCCTCACAGAGTAAGAACCCCCAAGCTGTTTGATGCAGAGCTATTCATGTACCAGTTGGTTCAAAGGTCACAAAATCTGCCAAAGCACTGGCCACATGAAACACCAACTCCTCCCCACCACAGTAAGCACTCGTGTTATGGCTCTAAGCTCCCCTTCCAGGACCATCCCCCCCCACTCGGCTCCCCTCATGCGCACTGTGTTTTGGCCGAACAGCGTAAGCCATGAGGCCTGTCTCCCTTCCCACCCTTCCAATCGTGCAGCCCTGTGTGGCTCACCGCAGAGGTCATCTCTCACTGAAGCCGCTATAACACACTCTTCTTCCTTCTCCCTCCCAAACGCAAAAATAACCTCTACTTCTTGGAGCCCCCAAAGTTCTTTTTTTGTGTTTGTCTACTGGGCTTTTTCTTATTTTTTTTGGAGTCACTGCTGCCTACTGCTTGTAAGAACAAGAATAGAGGCTGCATAATTTCTATATTTCTGCTGTATGTCCTGTGCTTGGCAAATAGTAGCTGTTTTGGTGATATTTATTGTAAAACCTACTTAGAATAAATTGAGTGTCTAGCAGTTACTTTTGATGATATGAATTATCACTGTCCATACCTAAAGTTCCTCAAAATTGAGGATAGCAGATCATTTTGCTAGAAGTGAGTCTTATAATGACGGTTCTTAATGTGTCTTGTGGGCTGAGTGTTTGCATTCCCTCCTATGTCTATGTGGAAGTCCTGGCCCAGAATGTGACACTATTAGGAAACGGGGCCTTTGAGAGGTGAGGAGGCGGAGCCCTCATGAATGGGATTACTGCCATTGTAATGGGACCCAGTAGCGCTTTCTTAGTATCTTTGTGCCACGTGAGAATACAACAAGGCAGCAGTCTGCAACCCAGAAGAGAGTTCCCACCAGAACACAACCATGCTGGCATCCTGATCTTGGTTTGCACACACTACAACTGTGAAAAATAAACTCTCACTGTGTATAAGCCACTCTGTCTGTGATATGTTGTTACAGTAGCCTGAACAGACTAAGACAGTCTTTTCTAACAAACACCTGAAAATGTGGAAAAAAAAGCTTTGGAACTGGGTAATAAGTAGAAGTTAGAAGAGTTTGTTTTGAGGTATGTGGGAGAAAATAATCCAGAGTGCTATGAATGGAATTTTAAATGTGATCCTAAAACTATGTGCAGAGATACCTTTGTTGGATTGGTATCCCAAGCTAGGAAAAGAACAAGAACTAATATTATTGAGCATTTACTATGTGTCAGATATTGTACCCAACACTTCTCATGTATTATCTCATCCAAGCAAGATCACTGACCTGATGAAAAGTAGACATCTCAGTCTACAAATTTACCTTTCAAACTTTAGAAAAATTTCATCTAACAAACTGTGTATTGCTTGTTCATTTTTTTGTAAATTATTCATCTTCTACCATCTTCTTTCCTAAATAGAGTAGAGATTGTTATAGTTTGTGTCTAGATGTCCCCAAAGCCACATGTGTTCACAGGTAGGGCTTTTCAGAGGTGGCTGGATCTGGAGTGTGTGATGCTGGGATTAAGGTTTGTGATTGGTTTGTTTTTGTTTTTGTTTTTGTTTTGGTGTTTGTTTGGTTGGGTTTTTTGGTTTGTGATTGCTAAATTGATCCATTGATTGGTTTAGTTTAGTTCTGATTAGGATTAAGGATGCCCCACCCTGGGCGTGACTGCTACCTGCCCTAGGATGGGTAGCCTAGATAATAGATAAGGGACAGAAAGAGGGTCACTTGCTGCTTGCCACTTGCTGCCTTCTGCCTGCCCTGCTTTGTCATGAACTGTTTCTCTTCTGGGATGCCCCTCTGCCATGATTCCCTGCCTTGGAGCCAGCTGACTATGAACTGAAACCTCTACAAACTGAGCCAAATAAACTTTTCCTCCTCTAACTTGGGGTATTGGAAATTTTGTCTCAGTAACAAGAAAAGTAACAAATACAAAGATCTTTCTTTTTTTTTTTCTACATCTGTATTCCCAGCATCAAAATCAATGCTGAGGAGCCAGAGTAGATATTGAAAAATATCTAAGGATTGGATAGTTTAACCTCAACATTTTCTTTTCCTATCCCTGCAAATTCTATCCTAGTGGTCTTGCAAGTGAAGCTCTGAGAACACAATGACCACTTCAAACATTTGCATGTGAAGTTCACATTCTTCTTTGCTGTAAATAAAACTCAAACCTTTCTCCCCTGTGACTCTGCTTCACAGGTGTACATCCTGAGAACTAGAAACATCTGGGTGAAGAGGGAGGAAAAAACTCTGCAGCGTTCCAACTCCACAAACTGCATTTTAAAAGACAAAATAAGAGAAAACTTCAGGAACAGCCAAAGCCTTTTGCAAAAGTAACTCCCTTGTGAAATGATGGAAAAATTTGGAACCAAGGTTTCCCTAGGGCTGGAAGTGTTACTGGCCTCAAGGACTGAACCAATATCGCTACTCCAGAGAGTGTGGGTTCCAAGCTCAGTGCCTGCCAAGGCCAGGATTCCTCCTCCCCAAGTTTGAAGAGAAACCAGATAAAAAGTAAACCTGCTTGGGAGCAGAGGTGCAGTGGAAAGTACATGTGGCTGCGACAAAGGCAAGTCATTTCTATTTATTTTTAAATACCAGGTTGCCCTTGCGTCGGCGTTCCTGACATTCTTGCATAATACTGTTTCTGTAACTAGTGTATGGGTATTATAGCAACTGTGCACGTTCTTCTTCAGTAAATAGGGCAGATGAGGGGCAAGATCATTGAAAAGATGTTGTTTTTTAAATTTACAACACAAAATAATAAGCTTGTTTGTCTCAAGATAGCCAGCTAAATAAACATAAAAAAAATCTAAATAGTCCTGAAGCTTAGCTTAGCAAACGGCTGCATTTTAAGAGTGTTTTCTCCTCTTATGTGTGAGTATTTTATATGTTTTCCAGTTCTTCATGATAATAAAACTAGAAAGCAGTTATTTTTCCTTTCCTGGCCCAGGTTTGGTTTTCATACCGTCTCTGAAATGGCACCACCAAGGTCAGCAAGGACTTAGCTCTAAGTGGCAGATGCTTTCCTCTTGCCAGAGAGATAAAGGGTGAGGATAAAGGAACATCTGGTTTTCTGGCTCCAACACTTTGTGGAAGGAGGAAAGACACTTTGATTCTTTATCCCCTTTAAATTCATCTCTTATCTCACTAACATTCCCCTCATCTAAAGCTCACATTCAACGGGTATTTATGTGTTCATCATAGACCATCTATGTGAAACATAAAATAGAGTCATTCCTTCATTTACGAAGTATTTACTGAGCTCCCAATTTGCACCACGGACTGTTCCAGAGTCTGGGTTTAAAGCCACAAATACGACAGAGTTTCTTTCCAAAAGGCTCCTAAAATCTAAGGATGAATGGACAATGAAAGCATGATGGGTGTTATAATAGAGGCAAACCATGGTAGCACCACAGAAAGGGAATGCAACATCTAACTCTGAGTACGGAGACTGTAAAAGGCTTCATGACAGAAGTAGTGAATTAGATAACTTGAAAAGACAGGAAAAACAGGTAAAAGCTTGTGTAAAAGTCCAGAGGCAAGACACAAGAAACAACTCTGTGAATAGTTTCATGTGGTTGAAGGGTAAGTTGTGGGTGTTGGTGGTAAAACACAGGCTGGGAGAAACCAGACCATGAAAGAGAAAACAGAGAAGGTTCTGAGAACAAAAGAAGGTCTGTGGACCTTCAGCAGGAGTAAGAGAAGGGGCAAGATTAGAAGTTCAGGAAGGCCACTCTGAATTTAATGTGAAGACTGGAATCAAAGGGGCATGTTTCAAGGCCTGTGGTGACCGGAAGAGAAAAAGCCACCCAAACTGAGCTACATAATGACAGTGTGAGTAGAGGTGAGCCCCAGCAGAGAAACATTTAGGGAGGCAGAGGCTTCGGGTGCTGGTTCTGAGTGCACATGGAGGTCAGAGCAGGGGAAGAGATGGGAAGAGGCCCAGGAAAGGGTTTAGAGGGGAAAATAAGAGAAGAGTTCCTTGTTTCTCAGTTGAGTCGAGCTATCTGTAAAGTGTCTGGGTTCAGTAGACAGGAAGTTGTTGGAAATACTAGTCTGAAGCTCAGGAGAGCCTCTGGGCCATCAGCATGGTTTCAAGTGTCATGGCACTTCAAGTGCCATGGCAGGTAACTACCCAGGGAAAGGGGTGAGCTCACCGAGGAAGTGTGCACCATGGGAAAGAGGACCATGCTCAGAGTCTTGAGGACACTGAGTTACACCCGAGGGCAGAGGGAAGGTTGTCCAAAAAAGGGAGACTGAGAAGTAGTGGCAGAGATGGAGGAACACTAGGTGACTGGGGCTTAACAGAGGGCAAGTAAAGACAGCCCTCCGGGCAGGCAGGAACAGTGAACAGTGTCAAATACTGAAAGCTTAAGTCAAGTAAGAAAAGAGAAGAGTTCACTAGATTTAGCATCACTGGGGTAGGGGTTATGACCCAGATGAAAGCAGCTGCTGAAAACAGGTGAGAGAGGAGGCAGACTGGAGTCAGTCCAAAGGGAAGGGAGGTGAGGACACCATAGGGAATGGGAACAGTTATTTCAAGAACTTGGTCTGTGAAAGAAGGATGAGGTGCAAGAGGGAAGGCAAGGCTTGGAGGAAGGAGTTTTTTTGAAGGTGAAGGACACCTGAGGACATTGAAATGGGAAGAACCTAGCAAAAATGCTGGACTATAGAAGAGAGAGATCATTGTTGGAGGAAAGTTCCTGAGGAGACCCAAAGTGATGAGTGCAAAGGCACAGGGGAGAAGCTAATCCTGGAGGAAGGTAGCACAAGAATAGAGACTGGGCTGACAGGAAACTGTATGTACTCTCATCTGGGTCTTCTATTTTCTTGTGAAGCTGTAGCCAAGGTCACCTGAAGGTAAGAATGAGACTGCAGTGCAAATGGAAGAAGTAGATGGCTTGAGATCAGTGGAGGGAAAGCCTGTGGTACATGTTGTGGAGGCTGCCAGGAGAGAGGTTAATGGTGAGAGATGAAACAGAGCTGCAGACAGTGTTGATAGGTGATAGGAGAGTGAGTTTAGAGCATAGTACACCCTTCTGGAAAGTCAAATGGTTTTCTCTAGCTATACTTTCCAGCCCATACACATGAAGAAGGTAGATATTTGTGGGCAGAAAGTTTTACCTGAAGTGTTTTGTTTTGCTTTGCTGTTTTGTTTTTGTTTTGAGACAGGGTTTGTTATTAGTGCAAGCGGGCCCTGAACTTATGGTGCTATTCCTGCCTCTGCCTCCCGAGTGCTGGGATTACAGGTGTGCGCCACCACACCCAACTCTTACCTGAAGTTTTGATGGAAAAATAATTTGAGAAAGCTGTAAAAGATCACCAAGCTCAGGAGCATACCAGCCATCAGGGATACGCAGAACAAGTTCAGAGAAAGGTGTAGGACAGGGGCATTTCTGTAAAAAAATGGAGACACTCAGAAGGAGGATGGCAATGGGAGCTTGGGTTGAAGGAAAAGGATCTAGAACAGAGAAGAAATGGGAGGAAATAATAGTCTCAAGACACTCAAACTTTGGCCAGTGATGGGGGGGTGGGCAACAAGATAGAAGGCATACATAGATGTTCCCCAAACAAAGTTCAGTATTCACCTTGCAGTTAGGAAAACTCTGGCCTCTGTGAAGGTACAAGCCAGGCCTTACACTGATTGTCTCTTGTTTAAGGGAATTCTGGCCCATTTCTGGACCCAGAACACCAGCCTGTTCCAAGGCCCTTCTGTTGGAAAGCTTATGCCTCCAAGGTCTGGAATACTTGAGTTTCTCCGGAAAGAGTAAGCCTACATGTGGTTCAAAGGTGTCTTGTTTTTCTGCCTTATTTATGTAACCTTTCTATTTGCAAATCCTGTGAGGTAAGTAATATTACCTCCCATTCACAGTGAGGATTAAGGTGGATTATCAAATGGACAGGCTTGGGATCTAGTCAGTGGATTAGTAAAGTACACTTCTGAGTTTATCTAGGTGAGTCTAGAGTAATAAATTTGAGTTCCATACCTGGTCTCTCATATCTTCCTCTCTGGCACTGTTTCCAAGTTCTGTGTCCCAGCACCCATGAACTAAGCAACTTTACTCTGCAATGACTTCCCACCATGTTGTTTCTGCCTTGGACCAGCAGACCATGGACTGTATCCTCTGAAACCAGGGGATAAATAAACCTCTCCTTGTTTATATTTTGAGCACAGGTATTTGGTCCAACAACAGAAAAGTTGACTAATACACACAGATTCAATTAGTTTCATAACTTTCTCCAGGTTGTTAGCAAACAAAAGGTAGAAGTGGAACAAAGAATACACTTCCTCATTACTCTACAGCTCTCCATTCATAGGACTGTCCATTGCTCAGTTAATTCAAAGCCCCTGAGAGGTAATAGTGCCACAGTTTTAATATTTTTGAAAACAACAATCTGATATTTTTTATTCAGGTTAATGCTCAAAATCTGGCTTATCCTGACTGATATGCTAGATAAAGCAAGTTATTTGGGGTCACTTTGATTTCCATAGTGATTAAAGTAGTAATGGCATTTAGTAGGTGAAATTCAGGAACATTAAAATATCTATCAAGGGGCTGGGGATTTAGCTCAGCAGCACAGCGCCTGCCTGGCAAGTGCAAGGTCATGAGTTCAACTCCCAGTACTGGAAAAAAATCAAAACCAAAATATATATATATATATCTATCAATGCCTAAGACAGTCTTACCCAACAAAGAAAAGTGCTGCCCAAATGTCAGTTCAGTTCCTATTAAGAAACACTAGTAGAACAATGCAATAGACAGTCTACAAGGCGACTCCCTAAATCCTCATATCTAGGAATTTACACTCCTGTGGAGTCCTCCCACAGTGTACTAAGGTTGATCTGGTTGACCACTAGGATTTATAGAAGTAATAATGAATTGCATCTAAGATTACTTTATAAAAGATTGCACCTTCTGTCTTGATCACTGTCTCACTTCTGCCAATCACTCGACGTGGTGGAAACCATGTTATGAGCAGCCCTGTAAAAAGCTGCTGAGGAGCTGAAGCACCCTGCCAACAGCTGTGTGTGTGTGTGTGTGTGTGTGTGTGTGTGTGTGTGTGTGTGTGTGTGAGAGCTACAAAATGAATCCTCCAGACTCAGTCATGTCTTCAGAAACAATGGTCCTGGGCAGCAGTTTGACAGCAACCTCAGGAGAGGCTCTTAGCAGCCAAGTTCCTCCTGGGTTCCCAACCGTCAGAAGCTGTGGGAGATTAGAAATGTTTTAAGTTGCTAAGTTTGGGGGGCAATTCCTTATATAGCAATAGAAGGTTAGTGTAAACAGTGAAGCCAAGGCTTAGCTTAACCTGCCTGTCTTTATCTGTCTCTCTATCTTAGGTCACAGCAATTCTCGTCCTGATAGCAGGCTTTGTAGACTCAGTCCATGCAGATCTAATGTGCATCACGGGAACCATAACAGGATATGACACAGCCAAAGTTTGTGCCTACCTAAGAAGAAAGGGGAAGCAGGAGCTCTTTGGGGAAGTGACAAAAAAGATAAGGGAAAGAGAAGAAAAGGGAACATTCAGATATTTGGGTCCTAGGTTCTGCCTATGGGCCCATTGGACATGATTGTGCAGTTTGTTGTGTATGTGTGTACTTGGCCAAAGAGTCAAGAGGAGATGGACAGCCAGGCTACCTTCCACCCACCAAGGTTTGCAGTGTAGATCCAGGTTATATCTTCCTGAGAGGTGTCACTTTCTCATTTTCATGATGGATCTGTGTCAGTTTTCTGGAGTTTCCATAACAAAGCAGCACAAATTGGTGGCTTAACACAAGAGAAATTTATTCTCCTACAGTTCTGCAAGATAGAAACCTAAAATGTAGGTATTGGTAAGACCACGCTCCTCTGAGACTCTAGGTAGAATACTTTTTTGCCTCTTCCTAGTCCAATAATGGCATTCATCCTTGGTGTTACTTGGCTTGAATCTGCCACCACTCCAATTCCTGTTGTCACACAGTTGTGTCCCCTGTGTCTCTGTTCTAATATAACCATCTTCCATTTTCTTTAAGGACAGCAGTCATATTAGATTAGGAGACCAATCTACTCTAGTAAGACCCTATGCTAACTAATTATGTCTACAGTGGCACTAATCCCAAATAACATCATCTCACTTTACCTTAAAGACAAAAATATAGTCTTTCTGAAATAAGTCAGCAGATATCAATATCGTCAAATTGCTCTTCATGCTAACTCTTTAGAGATGGAAGGAGGTGTGATAAAGGGCCAAAGAGCAACACAAGAAAAATAAATAAATTCATGAATGTACAAAAATCTACAAAGACCCCCCCCATAAGAGGGAAAGGCCATTTCCCTTCTATCATAATCTATTCACAGCAAGGTGATAGAAAACACAGGATTTGGAATCACAATAGGGGTGTGAAATCCATTTTTGCCCTTTATTACCTTTGTGATCTTGTAGGAGTTACTGAACTTCTCTGAATCTTAGCTTTCTCATCCACAAGATGGAAATTACAATATTAAAACTATGTGCATCAGAGTTTTGGTAAGAGTTCAGTGAAAAACATGATACACATTATTTGTGAGAACTGTCCAAAACCACCACTGATACTGCACAGGAAGTAATATAGTGTCGTACAGCTCACACATAAAGCAAAAAATAATTCTTCCACAGTAAAACAAAAGCTTCAGAGAATGCAATTCGTAGAACCAGCATCCAAATGGGGCACAAACTAGCAACACAGCAGCTGCTCCCAGCTAACAAGTTAATAGAAATGACTCTGTGTTTTCAGTAACAAAGTCCGGCAGCAAACTCCAACACCTTAGGGACAGATGACAAGACAGAATACAGACCAGACCCCCACCAGCTGAGGCTTATCAATGGTACCTTAATAAGAAGAAACTGAAGAGTGATAACAAAAGTTCCTAAATGAGAAGTAACTGAAGAGTGATAACAGAAGTTTGGTTACAAAACCCTATTATTTTCAGACCTATTACTGTCAGTGCAATCCACAGACCAGCTAGCAGCATCACTGGAGAGAAACTTGTTGGAAATGCAGTATGGCGAGCACTGCCTCAGCCATGGTGACCCAGAACCCCTGTTTCCACAGCAGCCGAGGGGAATCACATGTACATTATCCTTACACAGGCTTTGCTCTGGGGTTGACTGAACAGAGGTGCACAGAAGGTGAAGTGTATGTCCCTCTCAACATGTGCTGTTCAATGTTCTTAGATCTCTGATTAAAGAACACTTCTAGATATTAATATGCAGACAGATCTCATCCAGGCACTCTCTACCTGATCCTTACTCTTGTGATCCTGATGCACAGATGAGCAGAAACAGATCAGCAGCACCCTTTGGAATGAAAATCTCTCTGGGTCAGAGCATGCGGCATTCTACAAGAACACCTATTAAGTTCCCTGGTAAGAATTCAATACTTGTATATTGAAGAGTCACCCAACAATCAGCTATTTTACATCTACCATGTACAGGGCTTTATTCTTAATAAATTATTGTAACCAAACCTAGAATAAATAATCTTTTTTCAACTTCAACTCAGCAAAAATATCAGGATCTACATGTATCTGAAAAGCTTTTAAAACAAGAAAATTTTAAGAATTTTATTCCTTATTCTCCTGCTTTTCAATATATTAGCAGAAAAATGAAATGTTCATAGAGCAAATATTAGATATTGTAAAATATGTGCTTGAGTATACTTTCTGGTTAGTTCATGTGCACACCCTGGGATAAGGAAAGGAAGGAAAGAATACAAAATAAGGAAGACTAAAACATGGGTCCTGGTAAGATCAAAGAAAGCAGATAAAGGATAAGGCTCTGAGAGATAAACAGAGTTAATGTGTGAAGCAATGGTATGTGAAGTATCAGGCAAGTCAGAGTTGCTTCTGCCACATACACCCAGTATTTAAATGGTTCCACATCAGTTCATTTGAGTTCATGGTAAGAGATCACCTTCCTTTCAAAATTCTGTAACATAACCATCTACGGCTGTTCCATTCTATTAAATACTGCTGGCTCTAAAATGGAGGGGACAGCAGCAGTCTTTCTGTGTTTAGAGGTACTTGAGTACAGCATCATTTCTAATTATAAGGGGAAGACTTGTTAATTATAGACAGGGACAGTTTGTGAGTTTTTAATATTTACTGTGCCCCAGGAAATTTGCTGTAAGGACCTTGCTATCTAATCATCAGTCATCACAACAATGATATAATCAAACAATATATGCACACTAAACCCCTGGACTAGTAGTCATCTATTCTTTTCAAAAAGATATTCAATAATACAGGTGACATCTCCACAAATTAAATTGCTTTCATTGAGAACCTAAAATTTATTTTAATAGATGTCTTAGTTACTTTTCTCATTGCTGAGACAAAATACTTGAAACCCACAAGTTACAAGAGAGAAGGTTTATTTTAGCTCACAGTTTGTAGAGGTTTCAGTCCATAGTCAGCTCGTTCCAAGGCAGAGAAACATGGCAGAGGGGCACTGAAGAGAAAAACATTTCATCATGTGCAGGCAGAGGCAGCAAGCAACATCAGAAGCAGCAGCCGCAAGCCTCCCTTTCCCTTTTATCCCACCTAGGTTACAAACCTTTTGGGTGGTGATACCCACACCGAGGGTGGGCCTTCCCATTATCCACATTCAAACCTATGCTAATGCCAATCAGTGGACTAATACTGTACCACACAACCTGAATCCTAGTAACAGAAACCCTAGATCCAGACAAGTCCAAAATCCCCACCTATGCACATGTGAGAGTTTGGGAGGACATCTAGATACAAACCATAACAACAGAGGACTACATCAAACTGTGTGGAAAACAGTGGAACCCAGTGGTTTTATTTATAAATGTGAAAAAAAAAGTTGAAAAAAATAACTTTTTTGTTTTAATTTTTAAGGTAGAAATTCTGATGGGCTTGGATAGTCTCAAGGCTTACTTTACCAGGAGGATGAAGTGACATACAGAATAGCAGAACGTTGCCTCAAGTGCATCCAGCTTACTGAGCATGCATTCTAACAGCAATGGGCAAGAAGCAAAGAGATTGGCAAATTCACAAATAATAGCAATTTGATATTTCCCATGGAAGTTATTGTAGAAATGCCAAATATCTTGTTTATGATAAACCAAGAACTGAAATGTTCATTACCATGTTCACCACCACAGAGAAAAAACAGACTGAAAGGCTTTCACATTTTTGATAAAATAGACAAAAGGGAAACAGTCATTAATCTTGCTGAAGCTCTGTAATGCAAAATTATTTAGGTGGCTTGGAAAGGAAATAAAATATGTTATAGAAAACAGAAAACATCACTGTTAGAGAGATTGCCTGCTTTTTAAAAAATGAGTCTGTGATTCTACAGTAATGACATAAAGGCTGAAGTGTTATTTCCTTTTCCTTATTACATTCAGCTGCCACTGAAACTAAAGTAATGGAAAAGTTATATTTGTATGTGTAAAGTAACTACAAATTATCCATTCATCACAAAACATTTTATCCCTTATCTATTTAGATATAATTGTAGCCTTGCTTTCTTACATTTTAGAGAAGAGGATGTGGATTAATAAAAATCCCAGTTAAGTAAAAAATTTTTTGATTAGTCTTGGTCTTATTCAGTCCCTTAGTCTTTAATCCTATACTGGGCAAAAGGCATGTGTCCCAGTAACATAAATTTTCTTTCCCAAAATTAGCAGGCATGATAAATAACTAAAGTCTCCACTGTTTGTACAATCTTTTGGTGTTGTCACTCAGTAAAAGTTTTGTGTAATACACTTGCAGATGTGCTGAATCTAGATAGATTAGTAAAATATTAGATAACATAGTTTGGCTCTAATTATGCTTTTAAAATATTATATATATACATATATATACACACATATTTTACCCATGTGTGCTATATGTGTAAATAATTTCTACTTCATTGTAAACTCCCTGTGGGTAGGGATGGAGTTTGTCTTGTTATTATTACCTTTTTATTCCATGAACATGAAATAGATCCTAGTATTTAGTAAACAAGTGATATATCTACTTAATCATCAAATAATATTTACTGAATACCTACTATGTTTCATGCACGGTTTCTACATACTAGAAAAATAGAATTTGAAAATGAAGGAAATGCCGGGCATGGTGGCACATGCCTGTAATCCCAGCACTTGGGAGGCTGAAGAAGGAGGATCATTGCAAGTTCGAGACCAGCCTGGGCTGCAAAGTGAGCTCAAGGCCAGCCTGAACTGCAGAGAGAGACCCTGTCTCAAAAAAAGACAAAAAAAAGAAAGAAAATGAAGGAGAAAAAGTTTGTGCTCTCATGGTGTTATACTAGAGAATAACAAGTAAATAAACAAACAAAAATGGGTCTGGGATTTAGCTCAGTGGCACAGCACCTGCCTGGCAAGCACGGGGTCCTGAGTTCCACCCACAGTACCAATAATAATAATAATAATAATAATGATAAGCAAAAACACATAGTATATATTTTGCAAAAAAATAAAGATAAGTAAGAAAAGAACAGCGGTGAGTGGGGAATACAATGGTGTACAGCGTGTAGTGGGAGCAGTATGTGCCATCCTCATCCCCCTTTAGGATGAGGTCCTCTTCCTCAGCTACTGTGAATTTATCTGCTGAGGGCTCACAGCTGAGTCCTCTCCAGAACTCACTCCTAGAAGGAGAGCACTGCCTGCACCAAAGTTTTCCTTGCTGAAGGCAGCCTACGTCCAACAACTGGTCCATCCTGTGCTATAATTCGCTTGTTACAACTGGGGCAAGTCTGAAGGTCAGCTCAGACCCTGTTGTAATCACATCAACATTAACTTTGTATCTCAAGCTTGATTCCCTGATCTTCAACTATCACAGATGTTGGTCCAAAACACGCTCTCTGATAGGTCTCCTGATGCAAATACCAGTCTCTGAGTGAGCAAAGGAGAGACTGGTGTTTGGAATGTATTCTAAGCAGAATATATGATTCCAGGGTCCAAGGAAGAAGGGGAGTTGAGATGTGAATTTGGGAATCATAATGACAGTCAAAACCTAAATCACTCAGGGAGTAAAAAGATTAACAGGTGTCCAAAAGTGAGTTTTGGAGCCCTGCAACATTTGGAAATCAGAAAGAGTGGGAAAAATAAACAAGGATTTTAAGAAGTGGCCATTAAGGTAGTGGAACCATGTCCCAGTAACTAAGAAGAAAAAGTGCTCCGAGGAGGGAAGAAACTGGTTCAAATGCTGTGGGCGAGTCCAGTTAATGAAAACTGGGATCCGAGATTAGATTTGGCTGAATGGAGGTCACTGGTGACCAGAGCAGTATCAGCAGAAGAATGAGGAAAAGAGCACTAATTGTTTGGATGAATACAGCTCATTTGAGGTCACAAGTTTTTTAAATGCCTGAGAGCAAGAGATATCTGTACTTGTGTAGCAGATTATGCCTCCTCCAAGTCAGTATACTTCAGTTTGTTAGTTGTCTAAGTAATAGTTCATGTTGCAGATCTGGTTGCTCCTGTCTCTTAGAAAGAGCTGGTCACTCTGATGCATAGCTGGCCACTATGATGCACATTGTATAAGCCAATCCCCAACTGACAAGCCATTCGGCCTCTCTACTTCCTGCTTGCTTATCCAATATAAGACCTAGACCACCAGAGATCAGGGTCTGATATTTGGGGAGTGATCCTGACCAGAGCCCATCAACACAGATAAATCTGCCTCCAAATCCTGGGTGTTGTTTCGGTGTTTCTGCTTGGCGCGGCAATTCCATGTTTGAGAAGGTACTTAATCTCTATTTTCTGTGCCTAAAACACTATTTGGCATATAAGTGTTTCTAATGAACATTTTTGAGTGAATGAATGAATTATATGATGCCACTGGAAGTATCACTGACCTAACAGTATTGAATTTTAAACAGAAAAAGAAAGCTGCACATCTGTAATCCTGGCACTTGGGAGGCTAAGGCAAGAGTATCACCATGAATTTGAGGCCAGTCTGGGCTACACAGTGAGTTCAAGATCAGCCTGAACTACATAGCAAGATCCTGTCTCAGAAAACAAAACAAACGCAAAAAAAAGGAAAAGAGAGTACAATTATCTTCTGTAATTAAAATAACTTTTTACCATCCAGCAATCCATGGCTCAAGATTACCACACAGTTGAGCTAGAACCAAAACTCAAATTTCTGAGGTTGAGTTCCTTATTTTATTTGCTATAATTTGGTATATGAAACATTTGCTTTATATAATTATGACCCTAAAGTACCTTCACTTCAAAGTGGAGAAAAACTGAAAAACTTTTCATGATGTTAAAATAGCTATTAACCTAATGCCTCTCCATACATTGTTACATGATACCTTCTGATTAAAATTTTTACCTTTGTGTGTGTGTGCGTGTGTGTGTGTGTGTGTGTGTTTCTGGGGATTGACCCCAAGGCTTGCCCATGCTAGGCAAATTTTCTACCATTGTTCTATACTTGCCCCTAGAATTTTCCTTTTTAATTACATGTTTTCGTTGGTAAAATACTAAAAAGTTAACACTGTGTAGAGTTTTGACGTTACTTCAAGTAACTCTGAAATAGAGTAGCACAGAATTTAGGTTCTATTCTTCTCATTCCAAGCACAAATTTAACTTGCTTAATTTTTTCCGTGAATCTTTAATATAACAATAACCTTTAATATAACAATAAACTTTATATTGGTTTATTGAAAGGAAAAATTAATGCTTAATTGTTTGGTCAGTCTTGCATACCTATATCTGGTAATTTGAGCAACTACTTTGACAATAACAATATGTATTATAACAACCATTATTCATTTCCTATCACCTTGCTTTGAAATTCTGTATCATTTTTGTTGTTTTGTTTTTGCCCTTTTTTTCTCTTTAAAATAAAGTTTTTAAAAAACAATAAACTTTAAAGTTCTTTCATGTATATGGTGGTTTTTCTTTTGCAGGGGAGCTGGGATTACACATACAATTTTGTGCATGCTAAACACAAGCTTTACCAACTCATGGTGATTTTCTTGAAAAATCATTTTAGACAATGCAGTTTGAACTGAGATGAATTTATGTTGTGTTAATCACTTGTATTCAAAAGGGTCTAGTTTATTTTCAAAGAATCTAAGAATTTAACATCAAAAACCAGACAGTAAAAAATGTAGTATTGTGAAATCTTCTAATTTATTTTATGGAAAGAGATTTTTAATGTCATACTCAGATAAGTCAACTTGTGGGTAATATCACTGAGGCCAGCCTTTGGCAGAAACTTCAAAAAACAACTGTCAAGAGCAGAAAAATAGAGACTAGATTAATAATTTTATTCTGATAAATTCCACTAATCAATACTACTGATGCAGATGCCAAAATCAAAAGTGTAATTTACTCGTCTCATTAACTAATTTTTTTCTGGCAGTTTCAGATAGCCTAAGAGAAAACCAGAGATGTCAACAGTATTCAGCTTGGTCATGGAGAAAATGAGCAAGCATGAAGTAAGCCTCTTTATTTTTAGTCTACACAAACCAAGTTGAAGAGAAAGGAAGCCATTATGTAGATCATTCATGCTTAAGACTGGCTATGCAACAAAAACATAAATTTAAAAATGACTCAATGTATTTCCAGTATATTTGAGTATAGTTTAAATAAAAAGATTCATTTTTAACCTGATACTAGAATAGATTTAGGCAAAAATCATCAAAGGATATAAAACCCACAGGAGAAAAATTAGTTGGGGAGTGGGGTATTCATCCTGTTCTCCAGAAGCATCCCATAGGTTTCTTATTAATTACAAAAGAAAATGGTAGAAAGATGGGGCTGGGGCTGTGGCTCAGTGGTAGAATTCTTGCCTTGCATACACAAGGCCCTGGGTTTGATCCCCCAGCACCACGAGAGAGAGAGAGAGAGAGAGAGAGAGAGAGAGAGAGAGAGAGAGAATGGAAAGATACAATAGACACAGATATGTGTGTGCACACACCTGTACATTAATGCACATGTATGTGTAAATACAGTAAATAACCTTTTTCTTTCCACACTTCTCTGGAACTTGGTTTTTACATGCAGCAATACCTAGCAGAATTTTTAAATCAAATGGTATATTTGTAACTCCCACCTCGTAACCATTTAAATGATTGGACAACCTTTCCACAGTTATGGACATAACATGACTTGTTCATTCATGTGCTTCACTGATGCACATGCGCTTTCTTTCTCTAATTTGCCACCTCTGTGGACAATGCTGTAAAATAATTACCCTTCCTTGATACCTAATGGGAAGTGAAATAAAGCAGACACAAAATGTTAAATATCACGTGATATCTCTTATATGAGAAGCCCAAAGTACAAATAATGTAAAGAGCAAAGTAAAGACAGATAATAGGAACAAGAAGGTAGAGCTTTTGCGGGTGGAAAAAGAAGCTAGGAATGGAGGGGGAGAAGCTAGAGAGAAAGGGAGGGAGAAGTAAAAAAAGATTAAGATGTAATATGTACATGTACCAACTCCTCATGATGAAAGCATTCATTATGTATCCCAAACATTAAGTTTAAAATTAATTAAAATGTAAAAATAAAAAGCATCCTGTACATACAACATACATTCCCTAATTTCAGCCAAATTAATATCTAAAAATAGGCAAAATGTGTGCATATCTATTATATTAATGCACATTACAAGATTGCCCTTTATATGAGGTGATTTTAGTCCACAGTTTCCGTACAAGATGTATAAGATGATTCTTCTCAAATCTTATTCCCAGCAACAATAGGTATTATTATGCTGCAGTTTTCCCACTTTGATGCAATGGAAAATGATACTCCATGGTGCTTTAATTTGCATTCTTTCATCATGCATCAGTTTATACACTTAAAAATACATTTATTGATTATTTGTCTTTGCTTTTTATATTTTTTATATTTCTCTATTTAATCATTTGCCATTTCTATATTAATGTCTAAGACTAAACTGTATTATAAGAAATATTTTGTCTTCTCCTAAAAATTTTCTTCATATAAATATGTGTGTTTGTATTTATATAGAGAAGAATGACTTAAGGACTATTTAGTTAAGATGATTTCCATACCCATAAGAAATATTTTAAAGTTTTTTTAATAAATTCTTTACATTTCTTATCACTTTAGAATTTTATTTTATTTTATTTTTGAGACAGGATCCTACTTTGCAATCCAGGCTGGTCTTGAACTTGCTATATAGAGCAGCCAGGCCTCAAACCTGCAATCTTTCATCTCAGCCTCTCAAGATCTGGGATTACAGGCATGTGCCACCAAACCTGTCTCCCCTGTCAAATTTATTTCTATACTTTTTGATTTTTCAAAATATTCATCTATTTAGTTGCAGTACTGAAGACTGAACTCAGGTCTTCACACTGAGCTATATCCCCAGCACATTTTTGTGGTTTTTCGTTTGTTTGTTTTTGTTTTTCTTTTTTGAGACAGTGTCTTGCAATGTTGCTAAATTGCCCATGTTAGGCTCACACTTGCTATCCTTCTGCCTCAGCCTCCCAGAGTGCTAGGATTATAGACATGTGTCACCATGTCTGGTTTGGTTTTTAATTGTTTTGATAGCTTTATTGAAGAATAATATACGTACCTATTTCAGGCTCTGGCAATGACTGGTCTACTTTCTGACTATAGATTAGCCATTTCTAAATATTTTATATAAATGGAATCTAGCATGTGGTACTTGGTGTCCAGTTTAGCTTTATTTTCTCAACTCAGGCTTTTTGAGGTTATATTAGTTTTCTGAGGCAATCACAACAAATTACACAAATTGGGTGGTTTAAAACAACAGAAATTGATTGTGTCACAACTCTGGAAGCCAGAGTCCAAAACCAGGCAGTTAGTAAGGGTGCCCCTGGGGGAGCCTTTTGGGGGAATCTTTCCTTGCCCCTTCAGGCTGCCTACAATCTTCAGCATTCTTGGCTTAGGGCTGGATCACTCCAATCTCTCCTATCAAGACCACATGGCCTTTTCCTATGTGTACCTTTGTCTTTTCCTCCACTGTCTTTCAAACCTCTTTATGTTTTCTTCATGTAAGGATTCTAACCACTGGATTTAAGACCCACTCTGATAGTCGAGACTAATTTCTTCATTTAAAAATCCTTAACAAAATTACATTTGCAATTACAATTTTTCCAAACAAAGCAACATTCACAAACAGGCTCCAGAAATTAAGGCATGGATAATATTGGGGGGGGCTACCATTCCACCCACTACAGCAGTTCTTCCAAGATGTAGAATATATCCATGGTTCATTGCTTTGTAATGCCAAGTCACATTCTTTTTTGTGGATATATCATAGTATATGCACTTTTAAATTCACGGAAAATTGGGTTTTGGCTATTATGAAGAATGCTGCTATGAACACACACACGCAAGTTTTTGTGTGGACATGTATTTAGCTCTTTTGGATATGTACCTAGGAATGGAGTTTTGGGGTCATATAATTACTAATTGTTCAGCTTTGAAGAAGGTTGAATTCTCTTCAAATGGTTTTATGAAGTGATTGCATCATTGCATTTCTGAGAGCTCCAGTTTCTCCATATCTTTTCAGACATTTTTGTATTGTCTGTCTGTCTTTTTAAAAAAAAAAAAAAAACAATCATTCTGGTGAAATTGATATGGTGTGTACTTAGCCTGAGGGGCTAATACCTTACAGCCATAAGCTTACTACAAACCACATCTTTGTTTCTAAATACATTTTCTTTTACAGTGAACAAAGTATCCTTAGAGAGATATCTGACTTCAAGGCCAGAACAGGGAAAGTAAAGGATAAGTCTGGAACATTTGTGACAAAAAATGAAGATATAAACACAGAAAGATAGGTATCTACTAAAATGACATAGAAACAAAACTTGAGAGGCACTCAATAGCCAAAATATGAGATAATTTAATCATCAAAATAAATAATAATAAGGAAAGATTGTAACCCATTGAAAAAATAAGAATCCCTTAGTCTGTACTGATATAAATAAATAAACCAGAAATTTCTTCCAAATAATAAAATACCAACCACCAAAGTCATGAAAAATTAGAGAATCGCAAATCTCTATTTAACAACCACCAACAAATAGTTACTGTGGGCAAGAAAAAAAAAATCATAAGAAACAAGTAAGTGAAGGTGGGTCAGTGAACAAGATATTTACTAGTATTAAAGTATCATTCTATAAAAATAGTTATTAATTACAGCGGGAAAAGGGAAACTCAAGAGTGGAGAAAGCCATCAAGTATCACTTTAAGTAAAGGAGAAATCTTCCCAGCCATAGGGCAAATCAACACCTCGTTCCACCCAAGGAAATGCAGTATCACATATTGTTTCTGCACAGTTTCTACCAAAGGTATGTCATCTTAATGTCACTGGGAAGGCACCTTGGACATGCCCAAATTGGAGGATTCCATCAAGTGGTCTGGGATCTTTTAAAATGCTAAAATGATGAAAGTCAAGAAAAAGCTGGGCAACTACTCCAAAAATAGGTGCAACACATCATAGATTGTATTCTTTTCCTATTAATGACATTACTGGGAAGATTGGCAAAACTTGAATAGTGTTATATACAAATGACATCACTGGGAGAATTGGCAAAACTTGAATAGTGTTATTGAGTGAAGGGTGCATGCAAGTACTTCATATGCTTCCCATTTTGTTCTATAAATTTGACATGATTCCAAATTAAGAAGAATTATAATTATGTGGTTATCTTTAGCCATCAGAGAAATGAAAATCAAAACTGCACTGAGATTCCATTTCACCCCAACCCAAATGACTATCATTAAGACAAAAAAATGCTGATGCTGATGCTGATGCAGTGGAAAAGGAATCATTCTGCACTGTTGGCAGTGATATAAATTAGTACAGCCACTGTGGAAAATCAGTTATGGGGTTTCCTCAAAAAACTAAAAATAGAACTGATCATAACGCAGCACTACTACTCCTCAGTATATACCCAAAGAAATCAAAGTCAGCATGCAACAGAGATACCTGCATTCACATATTTATCCTGGCACAGTAGCCAAGCTACAAATCAGCCTAGATGCCCATCAGTAGATGAATGACTAAAGAAAATGTGGTATATATACACAGTGGAGTATTATTCAGACATAAAGAAGAACAAAACCAGTTCATCTGCAGAAAAATGGATGGAACTAGAGATCATGAGGTTAAGGAAAATAAACCATAAGATTAAATAGCACATGTTTTTTCTTATATGCGGAATCTAGGAGAGAAAAGACAACATTAAAGTACAGGGGGATCATTAGGACTGGGGAAGGGGTGTGGGTGATATAGAGGGTGGATACGATCAATATAAGTAATATTTATTTCTAAAAATGTCCCAAAGAAACTCATTATTTCATTTAAGTAACATGTGCTAATAATTACAATTGTAAAATGTTAAGTGGAAAAAGTTATGTTATTAAGAGTTCCCAAGAGTGACTACACTATTGGAATAAAACTTACTTGATCACAGGAATTATTTTACACTCTTTACTAGGTATTAGTATCTAAATTTGTCTAATTTCATTAAAATCGGGATTTCAAATTTATTATACAGAGGCAAAAAGAATTGTTTCTTTCCTTTTCTTTGGTATCTGTTTTTACACATTGTTTCTCATTCATAATCTTGTATATTTGTACTCTTGTTTTTCTTGATCCCAAATAAAAATAGTTTCTCCTTTTGTGAGCTTTATATTTTGAGCTTTAGATCCCACCATCTTTTGTTTTAATTTCCCATTTTATGTTTCTTAATTTTTCCTAATTTTATTTTTTGTTATTTTTCTATTTTTTGTTACCTATTATGAACTTTCTATATGTTAACATCTTTATCATTTAATGATAAAAGAATTAAAGGTTTTTTCCTATGAATGTAGCACTTACCATATGCAATACTCTTTGGTAAGAAACATTTTCATTGCTTTCTGCATAATCTAAAAATTTTTCATTGCTTTGTTTGATTGTTGTTAAAATAGTTCTTTGGGTTTGGAGGTTATCCAAATATGTATTTTCTAAATTTTAATATAACTAAGATTTTTTTCTACCCATTTCATATATTTCTAAATTTATTAGAATGAGAAATCATAGTGAAATACTCTTTAAGAAAAAACACATGATGGAATATAGAAAACAATCAAGGTTAAGGAGCTTATATTTCTCTTTGAACCTCTGTGGAGCTGATTCTCATTTGCTGAGATAGTTGTGTCTTTTAAAGTCAGCACAACCCTGAGTTACTGAATACTGAATCTTTGCTTAAAGGGAAAATACAGGGTAAGGTTCCTGTGTACCTCAGGTTACATTTTCACCAACTAATTGTTATGTGCATTTCTATGTGCAGAAACCTTATTTCATATAAATTAGAAATCCATTAACACTGACTCCAGGACCAACAGCTCCAAAGCTTATGCCTGAACAAAGCTTGTCTAACACGTGTATTCTGTAGCCTCTTTGGGCCTGGGGCACTCAGCAGTACTTTGGCACTGCTTTGGGGACCATTTTAAACCAAAATCAGCAACAAAAAGCACAAAAATGCAGAAAATATGGCACCAAATAGATGCAAAAAGGACACTTGTTTATAGCAGGAGAACTGAAACAGGAAGGCGACGTCCCCTTGTTTGATCTCAGCTGGGAATGTGCAAATTTTTTGCTACTCTAAGTGTCTCAAATGACTGCAAAAGTGTCTCAAATTTGACCTGAAAGTATAAGGGGGACAAATTGGGAAGGAAGGGGACTCATGAGAGGAGGAGAAGGTATTAGGGAAAACAAGCTGAAACAAAGCACTACATATGCATGTGATGAAAATGTCACAGAGAAATCCGCTAATCTGTACAATTAATACGAGTTAATAATTATAAAAAGTGTCTCAAATATTGGATTAATGATTATAAATAAATTTTAGCAAGGGAACAAACTGGCAAATAATGAGGACTATCTGTATCCATATAAAACAAGCTTTATGACTATACTACTTAATTCTTTATATATATAGTATGTATATATATATATATATATGTGTGTGTGTATGTATATATGTATGTGTCTATCTGTTAGAACTGACCAATTCTGATATTCAGGATTTTTACTAAAATATTACTTTTAATCATTACATTTTTTAAGAATTTCTTTCATGTTATTTTGTTATGTGGTACTGGGATTGAACCTAGGATCTTGGACATACTCGGCAAGTACTCTACCAATTGAGCTACATTCCCAAACCTATTAATAGCTTTTAAATTTGTTTAGGTGCTATACTTTTTTATGCACACAAGGCAATAACTTTCACTTTATTGATAAATTAAGCTTTTATCATTACCATAATGTCCTTCTTTTCTCGGTTTAGAGATTTTTAAACTTAAATTACAAGTTCTGTGTTAATATCACCACACTCTGCAATTTCTTGTCATTTTAAATTTTATTAATTACTGCTCTTTTCCACCTCTCATATGAAATCAGATGCTTCTCTTTTGTTACAAGAAAATGATATACCATCTTTCCCCCCACTGAGAAGTTTCATTTCTCTAATGTGCTTCTCCACCCATAACACTGGGCTTGAAGAAGACATTTATTGCAATTTCCTCCTCTTCTTTCTAAGAAACCAAGTCTTCAGAGTATTTTTTGTTTCCTTCTGTCTCAGGCTTTTCTTTTACCAAAGTTGTCGGTTTTGCTGAGGTAGACTAGTTCTTAAAATGCAAAACTATTATTAGGACTTTCCTTTTAGCCTGCGTCTCTACTCCCGGAGTCTTACTCAGTGCGTGCATTACATGGTCTAGTGTGCTGTCGTCCCCTTGTCTTCAGCTGGTTATCAGGGTTCATTGGTCCCTATGGCTTCTCTTTTCCACTAGTCTATCCCATTTCCTTGTCTTTTTTATAAAATATTTTCCTATTATTTTTCCCAGATTCATAACGTGAATTCATAACTACTCCAAATCATTGCATATCTCTAAATGCAGTGCCATTCTTTCACTCTGACAAGAAAAGATATATCGAAGTTGAAAATGTATTCCACTGTCATCCAGCTGCCAGTGTTGCAAAGGAGAATTGCAGTGCCAGCCTGATTTCTCTTCCTTCCTAAGTAACTTACAAGCTTCTACACAGAAGGAATAAGATTTTGATCTCTCTCTTTGCCCTTCAAAAGTTTTATATGTGTAAAATGTGAATAGCCATGTCTGTATATATGTAATCTTTTCTTATCATTCCTGCCTGAAGCTTCATACCCTTCCCCTACTCCAGGTCATCTTGTTTGGTTGGTTCATTTTGTTTGTTTTTGCTTCAGTTTCTCACTTGTATGCATCATGGGTTTTATTTTCCCCCTCTTGGAATTCTCATCATTATTCATTCCCGTGTTCATTCACATTCATTCCCAAGCTCTCTTAAATCTTGCCCCTCTTTCTCTGTCTCCTGATTTGCTCTGTGGTTATTGTCGTTCTGAGCTTTGAAATATTTCTTGATCCAGTTTCCAGGCTAGATCTCAGCAGTAATGATTATCTTTATTAGTGGAATTTTAAATTTTAAAAAAAAATTTTTTTTGCTTTTTAACCCAGAAAGTCTCCTTGTTTTGCCCTTTCATCACCTTAGTTACTTCTAGCATCTTTCCTATTCAAGTTTATGTTCTGGTCGCTTGGTCTTCTGTGATCTGTTCATCAAGGATTGGCTCCTGCTCCTGGCATATCTCAGATGACAGCAGTGCAAGGAAAGCCTCCTGCCCAGGGTCTCTGCCTGTCGTACTCACGTGGTGACATCAGCGTTTATGACACTGTGCTTAATATGTGAATTAATATTTCTAATTGTTTTTTGGAGAAAGCAAAGGACAGCTACAAGTTTTGCTAAATAATATTCCTACCTACATCTCCCTAGGAATATTGAGTACTGTAGCCTCTTAGAAGTACTGGGCCCTTAAAGAAAATATATATTCTTATTTTTTCTTTTCTCATTTTTAAACTTTTACTTTGTTATAGAAGTGAAAGTCATACAACATAAAATGAACCATTTATAAATGAACAGTTCAGTGGCATCTAGCACATTCATATTGCTAAGCGATCACCACGTCTGCCATGCTCCAAAACATTATCACCCCTAATAAGATCCCATCCTCATTCAGCAGTTAGGCTCCATTACTCCCTTACCCCAGTACTTGGCAACTTCCAAACTATCTTCATTCTCTGTGGATTTACCTATTCTGCATTTTCCATAGAAATGGAATGATATGTGACTCTTTGCAGCTGGCTTCTTTCACTTAGCATGTTTTCAAGGTCCATCTACGTTGTAGCAGGTATCAGTCCTTCATTCCATTGTGTGTATATAGTTGGCCCTCTGTAACTGTGTACTGCACCTCTGCAACTGTGTGTTCCACCTTTGCAGATTCAATCAGCAGCAGGTCAAAAAATATTTTAAAATAATACAGAAAACTCCAAAAGTAAAACCAGAATTTGCCATGTACCACGTACTACGTGGAATTTACACAACCAAAGTGAGGTTTGGGCATTGTATCAGGTATTTAAAGTAATCTAGAGATTGTTTATTCAGGAAATGTATGTAAATTCTATACAAATACTACATCATTTTACGTATGAGAATTATCCATGGATTTTGAAATAGATGGAGGACCCTGAGACGAATCCCCACATGGATAATAAAGGATGACTGTGTGCTACAGTATGTTTATCCTTTCTACAGTGTTGGGAATTTGGGTTATTTCCAACTTTGGGGTTATTGTGGATAATGCTGCTCTGAAAATTTGTGTACAAATATTTGTTTAAGGGGCTGGGGATTTAGCTCAGCGGCAAAAGCGCCTGCCTGGCAAGCGCAAGGTCGTGAGTTCGGTTCCCGGTACCGGAGAAAAACCAAAAAAAAAAAAAAAAAAAATCAAATATTTGTTTAAGTATCTGTTTTCAGTATTTGGGGGTATGTATCGATGAATGAAATTACTGGGTCATTTTAATTCTACATTTAACTGTTTGAGGAGATCTATTTCATTCTAATTTTTGTTTAACCGGCATATGACTTGAACCTCTGTTTATTCCTATTAGACCAGCAAATCAACCAGGAGTAATATAGGATTATAAGGAAGTATTGCTACACACATCTCACAACACTTCAGCTCACGAAGCATTTTTCTTTCTTCATTTTCCCTAAAACTACCTAATAAAGAACTAATGATCTCAAGAAATGTGGCTGATTTGGAATATATATTATCCAGATCTTTGGATATAAAACTGAGGAACTTGTTAAAAACCAATGAGGGATTGACAAACACTCAGAATACAAATTCTAGCATTGTTTTAATTATTGAATATTGCCTTGAGGGAAAATGAAGGAGTAGATTGTATAAGGAAATGTATACAATCTACATCAAAAGTTAAAATATAATGCTTGAAGTCTAGATGGTAGCAACTGAACTCAAATCCACACTCTCTGAAATCAAAACATAAGAATTTTCCAGAACATCATTTTTAAGGGAAAAACCATTTTTATATGTTTTCAATACTTTTGCAATGTGTCTGAGAATTACACACACACACTAATATGTACACATCCGTGACTTATTTTTAAGAAGAGCTCATTATCCTAAAGACAATTTGGTTTATTTTAGAGTATCACTATTTGAAATGGTCGGGTTTTCTTTTTTTTTTTTGGTTGTTTTGAACGACAAGGAAAAAGACAATTCTGAGAGTTGTAAAAAGTACATCAGGTGAAACTCAAGGGATATAACCATCCAATTATGAATTTCCTGAATATGCAACTCAACCAGCAGCAACTGGACTTGATTAGTACAGTGGGCCTCGCCTCCAGCTGTTCTAAAAAAAAAAAATCAGTGAAGGATTTCTAAGCACATTTTCCTTTGGACTGATTTTATACCTTAACAATGCAAATAGTGCAATGTTGCTCTTTTTAAAAAAAACTGGTGATAGATTGTCTGAAAAGAAGCAAGAGTTTCTAACTGCAAAAGAACTAGTTTATGGATTACATACTTTTACTTGAGGTGAGTGTGTTTGAATCTGTGTAAGAAAATAAAAACTGCAAATGTATCTCACATGTGGGACCAACACTGAAAACGTGTGCTTTAGAGGCAACTGTAAAATCTCTGGCACATGGGCCAATGACTGTGTTGTGTGAGTACTGCACAGATGTAATCTATGTGGTAAGTTTCATGGACTGAGAAAATGTCAGTGTTATTGGCTGAGGCTTGGCAAACAGGAACCCATTTGTTTAGAAAAAATTTGCATGGCCAGAAACAATGTGAAAAATGTCCTGTCCAGTTTGTCAGCGTGTGAGCATAGCAGAAACCACACCACTCCCATCAACTCAAGGACGGGGGGAGGAAATTTCTTTTGCTGTTTCCCAGTTTATACTTATAGAAGAAGGATTTATTCCTTAAGAGAAGATAATTTATGCATAATACACCATATCCTTTATCAAATCAAGAATCTCAAATGGACACTTGATAAGTCAGAGATCCAAAACACTCTGGCAATGTGATGCACTAAAGAAAAACCTAAAAATCTATAGACTTTATTATCATTGTGTTTGGGTCACTTTAAAATTACTGTTAGCTATGGATTTTTGAGTTTCAAAAGTAATTATTGAATACCTTCACTAAGTGCATAGTGGTGTACAAGGGGAAACAGGAAGAGAGGAAGGACCACCTTCTCAAAAAGATGCTGTCTTCAACTTTATTTTTAAAGTTTTTCACAACCTGACCTCTAATGTTTCAGTAACCTCTTTTACACTGCTTCTATGTATTTTCACTGACCTTATGTGCCATATCAATTTAATGTTTTTAAAATTTGGGGAAGGTTAGGCTGGTGATACAGCTTAGTGGTACAAGCGCCTGCCTGGCAAGCACAAGGTCCTGAGTTTGATTCCTGGTACCACCCCCTCAAAAAAAGAAACCAAAATTTGGGGGAGATGAATTTATTTCTACCTATGAAGGATTAACTGCTACAAGACACTGCCTCCTCATAATAAACAACTAGAAAAATGAGGCAAGCCATAACAATTTTCAGACATTAATCAAAAGCAGTGTAGAACTAGATGCCTGAGAGAATCCATCCTTTTGAATATCCTAGATCACTACCTTGAGGAAGTTTCAAAAGTACAGGACAGAGAAAAGGAACTTAGCATCTTTTCAAGCTGAGGAATGGAGATCTGTTTGTGTAGACAAAGGTAATTTATACTTTTAAGGCAGATCCAAGAAAAAGAGAGAGCTAAGCAGAAAAAAGAGGTCCAGAAGTCTGCAGGGGAGGCCCCTTGAGCTCTTCCCGAATACCAAGCTGTGTCTACATAAGTGAAACTCCTTTCTGATAGACAAGCAAATCTTCCAAGTAGAGACTAACTACTAAGAAGCTGTAAAATGTGCCAGTTCTAGAAATGAGATGGGATCAACATATTTTAATTTCCTCCATCCAGAATGGGGAAAACTGGTAGAATTCTTAGTCATTCTGTGGGGACCTTGAGGGTTATTGCTTAGAAAGGAGATTAAATTTGCGCCATAATTAATGTTATTCTAAAAGCTCAGGAAAAAAGCTTTAAAACAAACCTCAGGAAAGATAAAAAGTAACGAGCAAAAATTAACTTCCCACCTCACCCCCAAAGCCTAATATTCTTTAAAAGAATACAACAAAATCCAGTACTAGCCAGTGTAAAATTCACACCCATGTACCAATTTAAAAATATCATAAATGAAGAAATAGATATGATTCAAACTGGAAAATGAAACCAGATTGAGAAATGACAGAGATAATAGAACTAGCACATGTGCCAAAATAGCTACCTTGAATTCCCATTGTATGCTCAAAGATACAGAGCAACATAAATGTAAAGAAAGAAAAATATTAAAAAGTAAGATAAAAGTTCTTCAGGTAAAATAAAATATTCACTAAATGAGACTTAACAACAGATCAGATACTACAAAAAAAAAAAAAAAGATTAGTACACTGATGTCAACCCCAGAAACAACACAACATGAAACACAGAGACAAAAAGAAAAAATGAACAGAGACTTCTTGTGTTTGGGGAGATATATATATATATATATATAAATGTGGTAGCTAGTTGTGGTGTCAATTTGAATAAAAAATGCCTGGCAGATTGGTTCCAGCACAGTTCTGGGTGTGTTTGGAAGACTGACTTACTGAAGACGGAAGACCACCCTGGGTGTGGATGGCACCAACCAATAGGCTTGTAGTGAACAAAAAGGGAAAGGAAGTTTCACTTCTGCTTCTTGTGAGAGCCCCAGTCTTCACTATTGCCTTTGGACATCCATCTCCAGGCTTCTGAAGGTGAATCCAGCCTTCCGATGCAGACCTGTCGGCTTCCTTCACACAGGACTCTGCACCAAGCACGATGCCTTCAACTTTTGACTGGATTCTCCAGCTCTGCAGCTCAGAGACCGCCCTTTTGTGTTCTTCTACCCTTGGCCCCATAGGCAGCCATTGTAAGCCTACTTTGTAAATCTTTTATATATTGTATAACACACACATATTTTATAATAAATCTGTTCTAGTAGTGAACCCTAAGTGATACAAGTGGAATCCCCAAAAAGCAAAAAGATCAGAAAGAAAAGTAAAATTAGAAATATTGACTACAATTTTTCCAAATTTGATTAAAACTATAAATCAAAATATCTAGAAAGTTCAATAACCCCGAGGAGACATTTAAGAATTCACCAAAGAACAATAGAATCCAATTACAGAAAAACAGCGATTTTTTAAAAAACTAAAAATCTAGCAGAGAAAAAGGATTACATCACATAGAGAGAAACAAAAATAAAAAGGAAAACAACAGTCAGGTATGATGGCGCACGCCTGCAATCCCAGCACTCAGAAGGCTCAATTAGAGGGTCACCATGAGTTTGAGGCTAGCTTGGATTACATAGTGAAATTCTGTCTCGAAAGAAAGAAAGAAAGAAGGAGATTCTTTTGGATGAAATGATTCTTTTTATTTTTAAAAGACATCTGTGTTTTAATTTTTTCTAAAGATTATTAGCACATGTTTGCAGTACGTAATGATTACATTCATTGTAGGGAGTTGGTACATCCCATAACACATTTTAATTCTTTTTACTTCCTCTCCTCCCTCTGTTTCTATATCCCCTTTTCATGTGCAAAAGATCTTTCCCTTTGCTTTTTAGATTATTTACACTTTGGCTATCTCATATTAGAAAAACCATGCAATATGTAAACTTGGATATGTGATTTATTTCATTTAAGAATATGATCTCTGAGTACATCCATTTTTCTACACATTACCCAAATTTATCCTCTTGATGGCAGAAAAATAAATATATATATGAAACATTTTCTTTATTCACCTGTTGATAGATAGGCTGTTTCTAAAATTTAGCTGTCATGAGCTGTGTGGCTATAAACATAATTATGCATGTGTCACTGTAATATAAAGAGTAGAAATTATCAGGATAAAAAGGTAAAATTGAACTGATACATACACATCATAGAATCATATTTGGCTATGAAAAGGAATAAAATTCCAACACATGCTACAACACAGATGAACCTTGAAAACACTATGCTAAATGAAATAAGCCAGATACAAAAGAACAAATATTCCACTTACTAGCGGTACCTAGAATTGGCAAAGTCATAGACATAAGAATAGAAGTTATTGGGGCTCAGATGGGAGATTCTAAAGTTATGGCTTGGTAGGTACTAAGTTTCTGTTAGGGATGATAAAAGTTCTGGAAGTAGATAGTGGTGATGGTATATATCTAATGCTACTGAACAATATATACAAACATTATTAAAATGGGAAATTTTGTGTTATATATTCATTCATGTGCTGAATAAGGTTTTGGTCAATAGTGGACAATTCGTATGACGGTGACTCTGAAAGATTATAGTACCTACTTACATCACAGTTCAAGAGTCCCATTTTAATAGATGATAGAACAAGTGGACATAAAGAATATAACATGTGAACAATGTAATGTCCAGTTTAAACTCCATGAAACAAGAACAAAATATACATTCTCTTCAAGTGTCAATGGACCATGTACAACAATAGATTATATTCTGAGTCTTAAAGGAAGTCTGAGTAAGATTTATAGCATGAATAATACACAGTATACATTCTAAAGCACAACAAAATTAAATTAGAAACCAACAGAAAATATTTTTTAAAAAATTCTCCCCTAAATATTTAGAAATTAACCAACATATTTTGTAATGACTCAAAGAATAAATCACAAAATAAACTGAATATGTTTTAACTGAATAAAAATAAAAACACAATATGTTGAAAATGTAGCCGGGTATGGTTGTGCATGCCTGTAATCCCAGCACTTAGGAGGCTGAGGCAGGAGGATCACCATGACTTCGAGGCCAACCTGAGCTACATACAGAGTTCAAGGTCAGTCTGAATTACACAGCAAGACCCAGTCTCAAAAAAACCAAAAACAGAAAATTTATTAGGCCAGCTAAAACAGTATGCAAAGGGACATTTATAGCTTTAAAATGGTAAATATCCTTTGTTTCTCTTTTTTTTTAATGAAAAATAAAACAAATCAAATATTCTGAGATTGAACTTCAAGAAAAAGAAGTAATTAAGCATATAACAAGCAGAAATAAGGTATGATAATGCTAGGAGTGGAAATGAATAATAATATGTGGAAATAAGGTAATGATAATGCTAGGAGTGGAAATGAATAATAGACATCAAAGACTCATAAACTATTTCTTGAAAAGAGCATCCATAAAATCCTATAGCTAGGATTAGTGGGGAAAAGTTCAATGCCTGTCGCTTATAACTGGGTTAAAAAAAAAAAAAAAAAAAAAAGGATGCTTACTTGCTTCACTTCAACAGTGTTTTGGAGGTCCTAATTGTAGAAGGAAGCAAGAAAAGTAAATAGAAGGCACACATTTCAAAGGAAGAAGTAAGCCAATATTTATTCACAGAGAACATAAGCATGTACATGGAAAATGTTAAAAATCTCCAAAACTATCAGATTTAGTAAAATTAATCATCATACTAGCAGCAAACAGCTGGAGATTAAAAATTTGAAATAACACTTACAACATTACAACAGCAGCAAAATCATAACAGAGTGCCAGGCACGGTGGTACATGCTGTACGCCCATCTACCCAGGAGGCTGAGGCAGGAGGATGGCAAGTTTGAGGCCAGCCTGGCAACTTAGACCCTGACTCAATACAAAATAAACAGCCAGGCATGGTGGCACATGCCTGTAATCCCAGCACTTGGGAGGCTGAGGCAGGAGGATCATTGCAAGTTGGAGACCAGCCTGGGCTACAAAGTGAGCTCAAGCCTAGCCTGAACTGCATAGTGAAACACTGTCTCAAAGAGACACACACAAAAAAAAGATAAAATAAAAAGAGCCAGCAGAGTACCTCAGTGCTCTCTGGATTCAACACCCAGATCTGACACATCTATCTATCTATCTATCTATCTATCTATCATTTATCTGTCAGTGTGTCTATCTATCTACATATCTATCTATCTATCATTTATCTGTCGGTCTGTCTATCTAGCTACATATCTATCTATCCTAAGGACAAATATATCTTAAAAATAATATATATAAACTATATATAACATATAAATATATATCAAGGACAATTTTATATGTAATTTAATATATATTTATGTATATATATTTTAAGGATATATCTTACAAAAATTCACTAGACCTATGGTAAAATTTACTAAGTCTATTCATTAAAAACTATAAAAGGCTATTAAAAATTAAAGACATCTATAATTAAAGAGATATAGTATATTCAGTGTTGTTTAAACCTGTCAATTTTCTTTAAATTTACCTATAGACAAGAGAAATTAAAATAAATGCCCACTTGGTTTTTGACAAAGGTTTCAAGGTAATTCAATAATAAAATGATTGTATTTGCAACAAATGGTGGAACAATTGGATTTTCATTTGCAAATATATGAATTTCAACCTTTACCTTATACCATATTTAAAACTTAATCTCAAGTGGATCTAAACCTAAGTGTCAGAGCTAAACTAATAAGAGGAATTGTATTGGGGTTGGGCATGATGGCACATGCCTGTAATACCAGCTCTAGAGAGGCAGGAGGATCACTGCAGATTTGAGGCCAGCAGTGGCTACATCTTGAGTTCACGGCCAGCCTGCACCACATAGTGAGACCCTGTCACCAAACAAAGCAAAACAAAAGTTCTAGAATAACTGTGACCCGCAATTAGGTAAAATTGTTTTAGATGAGATGTAAAAAGCATAAACCTCAAAAGAAAGAACTTCTTAAATTGAATTTCACCAAGATTAAAAAATTTTCTCTCAGAATGATACTACTATTTAAGAAAATAAAATAGAAATTATCGATTTAGAGAAAATGTTTAGAAAATGTAATCCCGATAAAGGATTTCTATCCAGAAAATAGAATGTTACAATGTGTAAAAGAAGACAGACTCGAGAAAAAAAAAAAAAAAAAAAAAACATCTCCGGGGCTAGGGATTTAGCTCAGCGGCACAGCGCCTGCCTGGCAAGTGCAGGGTCGTGAGTTCGATTCCCGGTAGTGGAAAACAAACAAGCAAACAAAAAAAAAAAAAGCTCACAAAACATCAGCAAAACTGGGCATGGTGGTGCATGCCTGTAATCCCAGTACTTGGGAGGGGAAGGCAGAAGGATCACCACAAGCCAACCTTTGCTACATAGTGAGTTCAAGGCCAGCCTGAACTACAATGTGATATTCTGTCTCAAAAAACAAATGAAACCACATCAGCAAAAGATTTGAAAAGACACTGAGCCACAGATGTCTGAATAACAAAGACATCAAGCAATGCTCAGCATCCAAAGTCACTAATCGTTAAAGAAGTGCAAGTGATATACTACCAAATATGCCTGTGAAAACGGCTACAATTTATATACATATATTATATAGAGATTGTTTCAGAGACTTTACCTTTCAAAAATTTTTTATTCTTTAATTTATTTTTATTGCTACATGTTTGAAGTACATAATTTCATGGTGGGAAATTGATACATGTATATCACACATCTTTATTCTTATCTTTATGGCCTTCCTTTCCCCTCTCTCCTCCCTCCCTCTATCTCTTGGTCCACAAGGGCTGAAGTTTAGAACACTTACAATGCTAAATGTTGGCAAGATATGGGGCAACTAGAAATCTCATACATTGCCAGTGGGAATGTAAAATAGAACACCCATTTTGGCAAAGGACATGATAATTTCTTTAAAAATTAAACATACACTTACCACATAACCTAGCAACATTCCTCATGAGTATTTGTCCAAGATAATAGATGTCAGGAGTGATGGGACATGATATAATTCCAGCACTCAGGAAACTGAGACAGGAGGCTCTCTAGTTCAAGGCCAAATGAGGCTATTTGGTGAGCTTAGAGTCAGCATGGGCCACATAACAAAATTTTGACTCAAAAAAAAAAAAAAAAAAAAAAGACGTACAAATTTTATACAATGGGATGGATACTGTTGAACAGTAAATAGAAAAGAACAAATGACACATATCATAACAATGATGAATCTCAAAAACATCGTCCTGAGTTAAACAAACCAAACACGAAATGTCAGATTACATTTAAATGAAATTCTAGAAAAAGCCAAAGAACTCTAGAAAGTCCCAAATCATCTGGGTGGTTGTCTAGGACTGGGGATGGGTGTGCATGGTCAGAGTGCAGCAAAAGAAAATGTCCTAGTGATAGAAGTGTGCTGTCTCCAGTAGTTCGTCACCTGAGTGTATTCACATGTCAAAACTCACAAGAAAACGTACCCTCAAAATAGATGCATTTTTATTGTGAGTACACTGTACCTCAATAACAGTGATTTTTTCTTTAATGGAGAAAGGCAGAACTTTTGAAGCATGTGCTTTGAACTGCTCCCACCCCTCACCCCCTCTCTCTGTTTCTCTGTTGACTTCTCCTCCCCTGGCCCTACCCCATCCCTGCCTCTGCTCTCAGCCACAACCTTCTTTCATTCGCCGGCTCTCCAAATATTTGGAGAGGTCTCTATCAGTGCTGGCCTTCACCTACCCACCCTCACCAAAGCCTCCCCTCCTCCAGGTTAAACATTGCCATCTCCTAGCCATCCGCACTCGATGTTACTCGCACTCTTGATAAAAGTGGGGCTGGGAATGCTATGAGGTTTGTGCAGGGAGGCAAGACCCGAGAGGGTTGTGCATCCTCCAGACCTAGGGAGGGTCTCAAAGGGTCCGGGCGAGTGAAACAAAAGCATCAGTGTTCAGAGGTGAAGTGCAGGCTACACGGGCCATAGTAAAAATGCTGTTCTTTCCGGATTGGGCTTTGGAAAAGTGATACGATCTACACTGAGTCAGTCTCCTGCTCTATGCCCTAAGAATCCTTGGTTAAATTCATCCTTTGTCACACTCATCAACTCCAACATCCTCAACTCAATTTGTCTTTTTGGATTTCTTGCATTCTTCAAAATATGGTGTCTACAATAGCTTTAACCTTTTGTCTTATCTGCTGTGCTCTCTTCTTTTTACAAGTTATCCTTTTTTGGGCTGGGAATATAGCTCAGTGGCACAGCACTTGCCTTGTAAGCATGAGGTCATGAGTTTGATTCCCAATACCACAAAAAAAAATAAAAGAAAAATTAAGGTTATCCTTTTTTTAAAGTGTATTGGTACAATTTAGATATACATTTTGATCACATTCATCATAGGGAACTTGTACCTGCACATGAGATATCTTGGTACCTCTTTTTTTTCTCCCATTCCCCTCCCTACTCCCTACCTCCCTCAAAACTCTCTTCCCCTCCTTTTTTTTTTTTTTTTTGGACCAGAAATTGAACTCAGGACTTTGCACTTTCCAGACAGGTCTTTGTGCCACTGAGTTATATCCCCAGCCTTTCCCCTCCTTATTTACAAAGCTTTATTTCCATTTTATCCTTCTTTTCTCATATTTTTTTCTTTTCCCTTCCTTTCTTTCCCCCTCCTCCCTCCCTAGTTCCCCTTTCCTTTTGAGCAAATTACAATTTATCCTGACCTCCACTGGATATTACTTTGCTTAGTCTCAACAAGTTACCCAACTTCTTTTCCTCAGTTTTTTCACCTGTAAAATAAGGATAGTAATTGGAATAGTTTCAAGGGTTGCTGGGATGATTTAATGTACTAAAATATGTGTAATGTCTTAAAGATTTCCTGGTACAGAGTAAGTTTGCTGAAGCATTTCTTGTTACTATTCACTAAAGAAGACAGGGAAAAATCTTACAGACTTCCATATAGAATTAGTAAATTCTTTGAAAAGACAAGGAAAAATATTCTAGGAGTGAAACTTCCCTTTATAACATTAGAAAGTAGAAGGCAGGGAAATACATTTTCAATCTAAAAACGTTTTGCCAAATTGCTATTATATTTACTCATCAGGGTGAAAGAAAGATGTTGTGTGTAACCTACATTGCTCAGCACACAGTAAACGTTCCAGGAAGGGTTTTCTGTCTTCTTTTATGCGTGCCCATGATCTGGGTCTTCTAATCTACCTTCCTGGATTACTATCTTCGCCTTGCATTCCACACATGCCATGCACATCCACTCATCAGCCTCTCCTCCTCTAACCCATTTCCTACTTCACACTGCAATTACTCTAGCCCCAGGAAGCCAGGAAAAGTTTCACCCCTCATCTAAAGTAACGGATATATTTATATCAGCTTTTCCAGCTTTGTTTTAGGTATCAACAGATTTCAATTAGGGAAGCAGAAAAAAGACACATTTTGGCTTACTTCAAATCATAGGAAATACATGAATTCTGGAAAATAGGAAAATCAGAAAATAGTTTGTGTGTTTCATCAGGAAATCTCCCTGTTTTCATTTAGTTTTGAATCTTAACTATTTTAAACAAAGAAAGTTCATTATTTCATGATCGGTATTAGTTTTCTAGTTGTTATCCAATTTGCTGATTCAGTTGACATTATTTTTTTTAAAAAAAATTAGTACATGTTTGCAATCCATGATAGTTACATTCATCTTAGAGAGCAGGTACCTATACTTAATATATTTTTCAAATGGCATTAGTTTTTAAACACATTGCTTCATTATTGCCAAATTTGAGATTGTTTACAAAAAAAGCAAGTTAATTTTTTTGAGGAGGATAAAAGGGTTAAAAATTATCTAAAGCATATTTACCAAGAGTTGTATGTCTGAGTTTTTATTCAGAGAGATTTAAGGGGGAAAATAATACTTAAGTTTCTGGTTCACTTATGCTTGGATCGTCAAAGTGTTTTCTAAAAGCTATTTGATGATCTACTAGCTTTTAATTCCTTAGAACTGTGAAATGTCTCTTCATTTTGTGGGCTGTGTCAGTCATGTATGTGCCTTGTCTTACCCACACTTACCAAGTTGGACTTTTGTTTCTAAAGCCCACTCTTTCCTCTGCTTTCTTTTTTTTTTTTTTTTTTTTTTTTTTTGGTTTTTCTCCCGGACCCGGAACCGAACTCACGACCTTGCGCTTGCCAGGCAGGCGCTTTTTGCCGCTGAGCTAAATCTCCAGCCCCCACTCTGTGTCCTTATACGGCCACTTTTTCCTGCTTGGCACTTTCTTAGACAACTTCATGGTTAATTTCTTGATTTCCCTTTTTAAAAAAATCATCTTTTCAAGGTAGCTTACTCTGACCACTCCATTTAAAATTAAAAACTAAGATTTAACCTGTATCAGTACACACAAGTAATCATGTATTTCAGCTCTAAAATACCTTAGTCAATTAAAACTTGGAATCAAAAAATATTAAAAGGCTTTTGAAGTACTTCTAATGCAGAGTTCTCATTTTACAGAAGAACCCTAGAGAACTTAAGTGGTTCCCCTCAAATCACATAACAAATTAAATTCAGAGACAGTTCTACCTAATAGACAT
This sequence comes from Chinchilla lanigera, assembly GCF_000276665.1. Lineage (NCBI taxonomy): Eukaryota > Metazoa > Chordata > Mammalia > Rodentia > Chinchillidae > Chinchilla > Chinchilla lanigera. The sequence continues at coordinate 2,086,232 of NW_004955420.1, forward strand.
CTGACACATGTGAAGCTGTTGCCTCCAGCTGAACTCCTAATCCCGCTCCTCCTGCAGCTCCCATGTCTTGGTTAATGGCAGCACCGCCCTTCCAAGTCTTAGGTCTCTGGAATCATCCTACCTCCCTTTCTTTCGTGCACTCACATCTAATATGTCAACAGATCCTGTTTGCTCTAAAGATACAGAAACTATCACTTCTGCCACCTCTCCATCTACCCTACCTGTTTAAGCCATCACCATCTCACACGTATTACTGTGATAGTCTCCCTACTTCTGCTCTTGCCCTGACAGTCCGTTGTCAAGCGGTAAGCAGGGTGATCACTTAATCGTTTTTGTGGTACTAGGAATAGAACCCGAGGCTTCACACATGTCTGGCAAGTGCTCTACCACTGAGCTACCCAGCTCAGAGTGACCACTTTAAACCTAAGTCAGTTCATGCCATTCTTGAGCTGTCTCAAAGACTGCACAGCTCCCCATTTCACTCAGGTAATTGCCTCCAGAGCCCTTACCATCTGACATCTCAATTTCCCTCTGTCCCTGTCTTCTATTCTATCCCTTGGTCTCTTCCTGAACTCTAAATACAGTGATCTTCTTGCTATTCCCTGAGAAAATTAAGCACATGCCCACCTTATGGTCTTTACTGACTTCTCTGTCTACAGTGCTCCTCCAACAGATATCCTCAAGGTAATATCACCTGTTTTGTTCAAAAGATATCTTCTCAGTGAATCTACACTGATCATATTGACAATTGCAAACTGTCCAAATATCTCAGTGACACATGATCTGTCTTCCTCTGTTCTATTTTTCTTTGTCTTTAGAATATATCACCCTCTAGGACACTATTTATTATATTTGTGATTTATTGTTCATCTCTTTCCTGTTACAATGTAAGCTTCATAAGGGCAAGAATCTTTGTCATTGGACCCCCAGTACCTACAGTAGTGCCTGGCAAAAAGTAGGCACTTGATAAATATTTGCTGTTTCAAAGTAGGCACTTGAAAGACAGGAAGAGAGAGAGAAAAGAAAGAGATATAGTTCTCTAGACACATATTCATCGTTTTGTGTTGCCTACATTAAGTGGCTACAACTAATATCACAGGTGGGGAAAAAAAACCTTAACAGTCTAAAAACCAGGCAGACACTGGCAAAACTAGGAATTAGCAAAGTGTTGTTCATCCCCGCCACCTCCTTCTGTACTCTCTTCATCAGGCAAGACTCCAGCTCTAGTTCTTGTACTCTAGTTGGAATTTTCCTAGAGAAGCTCTTAATTAACCTAAATTGCACAGATGTTCCCCTTACAGTTTTGCTTCCCAATGTGTTACACTATCCTAGGTTATTTACATTTTTAAAAGCAAGAAGAGGAAAACATTTAGGCCAAAGCAAGGTCTTTATTAGTGAAATTCCAGGCAGTATGGTATGCAGTTGGTGGGAGAAGTCTCAGTTGCCTAAGCTAAGTATCCATTTACTCTGTGTTTGATTAGTCCAGTAGTGTAGATTTGCTAGAGTAATTTTAAATAGATGTGATAGGGGCTGAGGATACAGCTCAGTGGCACAGAGCCTGCCTGGCAAGCACAAGGTCCTGAGTTTGAGTCCTGATACCTAAATAAATAAATAGATAAATAGATATGGAATAAATTGAAGTAAGAATTACAGAACACATGCAAAATGAAAATCACTCCCAACCCCACATATGATAAAGTCAGTAATATGGTATAGAAAGATATATTCAGTAAAAGGTTTGTGGAATTCAACAAAATTTAGTTTGGAATAAACACTTAATATTTAAAAAGATAAAATTATATCACAAATAATCAGATAATTTTAAGCAAAAACAATCTCCCTTGCATTATGTACTTGTCTATACACTGCAGAGCAAAAAAGGAGATCAGGTCAATTTAAACACAGGTAGCTAAGACAGAGAAGATACCAAACATGCAAATGCCTTAAGAAAAAAATTATTTTTGACTGTGGCATTAGGAAAGAGAAACATTCCAAGAGGTGATTGCTTTCAGTGGGGGGATGAGACAACCTTGGGAAGGGATGAGAAATTAACGTCATTTGTAGTCTAAGAATAAATACAATATGATCTCACTTGTGTAATATGGATTAAATATTAAATAATATTTTCCACACACAAAGAATTTCTGGAAGCTTACATGAAAAGATTAATATGGTCACTTTTGAGGAGAAGATACAGACATTTGGGTAGGATAAGGAAAACCACACACATTTAATAGACACCTCTCTACTTTTGAATTATGGCTCTAAGTATGTATTATTCCATAGAAAAAAGCTTGAAAATTTTAAAGGGCAATGTTAATAAAGAGCTTAGAAAAGTTACAGTTACGTCTTGGTACTACTTCAAATCATATTTAATAATTAAAAATAGCATTTCAGTAGTTTATATAACTTTCTATATCAAATTTAAATTTAACCTTTAACTCGTCTAACATATATAATGTCAATTGGATACATGCTAATCTTTTGAATATACATACAATAGTTCAATCCATTTAGATTTCTTTAATGATTTTAAAGCAAGATGATAGGCATTAGTCTTCTTGTTCATGAATTTTAGATGGTAAACAAGGTTAAATGAAGAATACTGTACAAGGGGTTAACCATGGCAACAAGTACTTCAATTCTATTCACCATCTGTGATTTGATAGGCTTCGTGCTAGGACAGAGGTGTCCTCTACCACTGGAGAGCTCGGCGTTGTGAGAGAGATTGCAGAACACACACAGTTCACGATGGGGTGTGGCATGTGCAAGAGAAGATGGACAAAGTATAAAAGTAGCACAGAATAAGGAAGGATTACACTTGTAATCTGGGCAGCTCTGGGAAGATGTCACAGAGGAGAGCTGTGAAGGATGAATAGGAGATTACTGCTGGAAAAAAGCCTGTAGTGAGGAAGGGCATGGGAGGCAGGAACACCTCAGAAGATCAGAGCACCATTTGTTAGGCTGGAGCTGAGGGCAAGGGGAGTGGTGCAAGCCAGAGAAGTTGGACAAACTGGAACATGGTGAGATTTGGCTCCAGGCTATGGAAATTGAGCCATAAGAATATATCCTTTCTGCTTTACTACTGACATCTCCACAGGGTGCCTGACACAGGATAGGAAGAAAATCAGTACATGAGACTAAGATGGGGAAAGAAAAGAAAGAAAGTTGGGGAGAAAACCAGGAGACTGTGTAGTGTAGATACAGCCAAAGCAGAAGAGCTTTCAATGAGAGGCTGTGGATAGATGCAGTGAAAGCAGCAGTTTGTATACCCCACAACATGACGGGTGTTTGTGAGTGTGAGAGAAATAGATTTGTTAAATGCAAATATATAAAATATCCCACAATTTTTATAATTTTATATATTTTGCTATTCCCTTATATTTTAATAAATCCAAATCCTCAATAGATGAAAACATTTCCACAATGATTGCATTTCTACCGTCAGATGGTACAAGTCTGGAGCTGACCCTGAGGGAGAGGCTGTGCCATGAGTGGATGGGGAAACCACCACACCAAAAAGGCTCTCCTTCCCCTCTCCGCCACCACCCTCTCCATTTTTGCCACTTACCTCATGATCTAAGCACTGCACAAACATAATAATTTCATGGCTCTCCCTCACACGACTTCTACCAAGAATCTTCCTTGAAAGATGCCACTTGGGAAGAATTTTGCAGGAAGCCATCTATTTTTCCTGTTTTCCCTTGGCTATGGCTCTGTTGCTTAAACATCTCCTGACCTCTAAGAGGCCTTTGCAGGGAGTCAGAGACCATTACCATCCTGTGGTCAGAGCAGAGCCTGATTGCAGCAAATTGAGGATGAGGGATGATTGCGATCCCAGACTGCTGTGCTGAAGCACATTCTTTGGTCTAAGAGAAAATGACATTCTCTTTAAAGAGAGAGAGAAAAAATAATCAGAGAATATTTTAGTTTGGCTCTCTCACATGGAAAATGTTCCTGTATTATAACAATAGATATCTTTGCGCCTTTCTTTTCTCACCACTATCTCATTCCACACTTTCCCCTTTATCTCTATTCGCGCAATACCTTTACCTGATGTCTCTTGTTACCAAACATCCACCCCTCTCTTCTGGGAATACTTGGTAGACTTCCTTTGTGAAGACTACTCCCTTGTTGCTTGTGATGGTTTGAGCAAGATCGACTCCACTCTGAGCAGGAGAAATGAGCCTAAGTCAGTTTAACAGAATCACTATGCTATATCCATTTACCCAAGCCACTATACTTGGTGCAGGGACTGAAATGTGAACCCATCAGAGTCAATGAGCGACTAGGATACATTTGCTAGTACTTCTGGGAGACAAGCACTTCCTTGCTTTCTCTCAGGGTGTATCAGAACAGATTCTCTGTTCTCTCGGACCATACGATATGAAAGTAGGAGGTCTGGCATTGCTGTGAGCATTCTGCTGTCAGGAGGGGAATAGTTAGAGAAGGAAGCTAACACTATACTATCTCTAATGCTTTTTACTGTAGGTTTGGTATGATGGGCTTTTTATGTCAACATCAGTGGTTACAGGTTGCCCAAATACTTGGTCAACACCACTGTGGGTGTGTCCATGAGGGTGTTTTTAGGTCTAGACTAAGTAAAGCAGATTGCCCTCTCTAGAATGAGTGGTCCTCATCCAATCAGCTAAAGGCTTGATTAGAATGAAAAGGCTGACCCTCCTGAGAGGAAGAGGGAATGGCTACTACCTGATTCCTTGAGCTGACATTGGTATTTGCCTGCCCTCAGATTTAAACTGAAGCATCAGTTTTCTTGGGTCTCAAACTTGCTGCTTTTGTATTTAAAAACACTCCTGGTTCTCAGGCCTTTGAACTTAGGCTGTCCCATCATCTCCAGCTTTCTGACTGCACATAGGACTTCCTCCCCAGCCCTCATACTCATGTGAACCAGTTTCTTATGACAAATTCCCAGTGTGGCACCCCCACCCAAAGGGGTATGGCCTTCCCATGTCCAGCTGAGGACTAACCCTGCATTGTCTGAAGAAATGGCAGTGGCCTCCTCTGAGGTGTTTATCAAGCAAAACAATGCTTATCCTCTTCAGGGCCCACTCCTCCCATTCTTTGCTTCTAGACCTATCACCAGACTCAAGTCCCAGCGCGCTCCTAAACACTGTAAAATAAATGCCCCTGAACCCAAAGTGCGCTTCCTTCCTGCTCATAAAGGATCAAACAAATTGAGGACAGGTTATTGGGCCAAAGAAAAAGACTTGGTAAGCCAGAAAAGCTGAAAAGATGATGGACTAGTGTTCTAAAATACTATCTTTTTTATTTTTTATTTTTTGAGAGGGGGTCTCACTGTGTAATTCAGGCTGGCCTTGAATTCACTATACACCCCAGGCTGGCCTCAAACTCATGGTGATCCTCCAGCCTTGACCTCCCCATTGCTGGGATAACAGGCATGAACGACTACACCCAGGTCACTAATAAACTTTCTAAAGTAAACACGGGATTTAAGCTTTTTAAAATGTACAGTAGTTTTATCTTTAGAAGGAAATGATTGATGAAACCTGGTAGCTGGTAGTCTGTTGATTTGCACTGGTCTTGGAGGAGTGAGATTAAGGAAGTTTCAGGTAAATCAACCTCATGCTGCTTGTTTAGATGATTAATGCGGCCTGCGCGCTCAGGGTGGCACAGGCTTTTTCTAGCAAAGGTTAACTAAGACAGGGAGGCTGTGAGGCTGAGTTTTCTTTGCACAGCTACAGAACTACATGAGCTTTGCTACTGAGATATGAAATAATTGTAGAAGGAGTATACATTGGATTAGGATGAATTTATTGATATGTGTTCACTAAGCAGAGATTCTATATTTAATATTCTTGCTCAAGGAGTTAGAAAGGACTGAAGTATCAGTTGGCTGAATCATGAATCAAAGGTAGCCACAGTGAGCCAATTGGAAATGTCCATCTCCCTTGGTGTAATAATGTCTGGCAAGGGAGTGAAAATCTTAGAGAGATTGTAATGTTTGAATAGAGTTTGTGCATTTGTTCGTGACAGAGTCTCACTGTGCAGTTCAGGCTGGCCTTGAACTCACTATGTAGCCCAGACTGGCTTCAAACTTCTGGTGATTCTCCTGCTTCAGCCACCTGAGTGCTAGGATTATAGAGATGTGCCAACACGTTTGAATAGATTTTACATGCAAAACCTATTCATCCACATTGGGAGTGTCCAGAAGATATGCCTTTCATCAATTTCTCTGAGAAACAAACTTATGAAAAATAAATAACATCTTTGAAGGGTGGTAGGCCAACTTTAAAATGAGAACCACAGTCATTTAATTAGAAAATTTAAACATAATCCCATGGTGAGAGGAGCCAAATGCCAAAGGCAAAGTGGACATAGTTATTGTCATGGACAAATTCAGTCAGCAACTGTAATAGTCTGTAACTGCAGACCTCTGATGTTCACTAGTCAAGCATGCTGCTCCTAGAAGTGAAATAGATAGGAAGACTAGTGAATTCTCATGTGTTCTGTATGAACAAAAAACTTACGGGCCAAGTGAACTAAAGTCTAACTAAAGTCACAAAGACAGATGGATCCTTAGCCAATTTCCAGACTCGAGTCAGTTTACAGATCCAGATGCAGTTTCATAAACTCTCCAGAAGAGCAGGTTTGGTGCTCCCAGAGAGGCCCGTAAACACTACTGTAAATGTATACTGTTTCCTTTTTCCACTGCTTGCCCTAGAGGGACCTTTGGCCTTTGACCAGGATAACTGAGCATTGAGAGAAAAGGATTAACAAAACTTTGTGGAGGACTAATGGACACTGAACTGACACTTATTCCAGGAGACCCAAGGACACCATGGCTTTCCAGTCAGAATAGGGGCTTATGGGGTCAGGAGGTCCATGGAGTTTTAGCTCATGTCCATCTCACGGTGGATTCAGTGGACCATTCATTCAATTAGAGAGATCCGTATCCTGCAAGAATGAGCCTGCCCTGGTCACCCTACTGGACTCAGTTATCCACTGGGTGCACCCTGGAGGAAATGAGGCCACTAAGAATGCGGTGGAGATCCAGAGGAATGGTAGCTGGGGTTGTCTGTCAGCTATGCTCCCTGCAGTGGGACATCTGAGGCTTCCCTTGTCATGTCATTTATCTCTTTGTGAATGTAAACACTAAGGTGGGGGGCTGCTCATTACAACTAGTTTTATATGGGGAAGAGTCAAAAGCTATGTAGATGAAATAACTTGAAGGTCACACAAAACCCCTCGTGTTCTTACTCTCTAATATTCTGCCACAAAACCTGCATTATCAATCATTATTTCCTCGGACCAAAACTCAGAAGATACATAAGTATTCATAGGAAAAGTTGGCATTTAGGGTATCCCTAGGTATATACATTTTCTGCTCAGAGAGTGCTCTGTGCTAACCTTCACATAACTTGTGTCCCAACTCATGTGTTTATTAATTCACTTTGCTATCATTCTTACCAGATTTCTAGAGGATAGGAGTTGTATTTCTTTCCCAGAGACATTAAGCTTTTCACCAAGGTAAGTGCACTGGGGAGAAAGGAACCAGACTTTTAGGGATTATTAGATGCTGGTGTTGTGGGGGATTTGGTTCTATTACATATCTGATCATAGCACATAGTGAGTTCTAAAGAAATGATGGTTGAGTGAAATGACTGAATGTGTTTTTATTATTGCTTGATTGCAGTGCTGGGGATTGAACCTAGGGCCTTCTCACTGAGCTACATCTCCAGCCCTTTTGTTTATTATGAGACAGGTTCTCGCTATATTGCCAAGTAGCCCAGGCTGAGTCTGAACTTGTGATCCTTCTTCCTCAGCCTCCCAAAGTGCTGAGATTACATGTGCCACCATGCCTGGTTTGAATTGTGTTAACTAGAGAGTTAATTTTTTAAGAGATTCACAAGAAATGTGATTTACTGCAGGTAAATTTAAAGTTAGGGCTAAAAGGGGACCTTGTGATTAGGTAGAGGAAATGGATCAGTATCTTGAAGCCCGTACAAAAGGAGGGGAACCCTAATTACTACATGATAATATCCCTTGGTGTGAGTGTTGTGCAGTGAGCAATTAACTGCCATGATGCCGTGCTTTAGCCATTTCTCTCAATCTCTCCCCTGAAGCTCTATTAGAGGTCAAAATAACCTGTCAACTCAGTAATTCTAATAAAAATAGGAAAAGCAGCATAATAGAAAAGGCACAGGACAGATTAATTGTCTTTGACCATGCAACTGATTGCTTTGGTATCTACCAGTGCTAGAGCATGTGTAGACAGATAGATTCCTTAAGGAAAAAACTTCCTTGCCCTCAAATTATTGCTTTGGAGAAAAAAGACATGCCTATGCAGTACAGGGCAGACAGTACTGTCTAGAGTGATAATACTCAGGTTCAGTTAGATATCTAATCACTCGGGTGATGTAAATTCTGGTCTTAGTTCTCATAGGTTGGTTTTAAAGTCATGCCCTATGTTAAATATTTTCACTATCCTTCTTGCCTGCTTTCACATTTTAGCTCTTCTCTTCTTGAGCTGTCACTCAGCTTCTTCAAGTTACCTGTTTTCCCATCTATAACATGAGGGCAATGATGATGATAACCCTACCTTTACAAGGATAAAGATAAGAAAAATAAATGAGGTTGTAAAAGAATTACAAACATTAGCAGTTATTCTTTACAGTACTCATTATTGAAGTACTCCTATCGACAGGGTTGAGGGCTTACTGGGCTGGAGGAAAGTACTGATTCATAGTCATTTTCAGAACTGTCTCCCTAAAGCTAGGGTCTTGATAAAATATGAGTTGTGATGGATCTAACCAGATTTCCGCACAGCTCCTATCCTGTTCACAGTCTTCCCATGTGCCTCATGTACAAGAGGCTGATGTTCATGTATTGCTGTTTTCACTCACGTATTTAGCATCCTTGATCAACAAGAGTGCCAGCATTGTTAGGAACGAGAGAGAATAGTAAAAAATAGACAAATGTATACAATGCCCTTTTGTTTATTTGAAGTCTTAAGATGCTGCCTCGTAACAATAGAGATAATAATTTTTAGATGGGCATTGTATCTATTTTATGAATCGTGTCACAGAGTTGGACAGATCTATGTTGTTCTGCTTTCAGAAATATCAGAATTGCCAAATTTTTATTTATTTTCCCAAATACGTAGACTCCAATTTCAAATACCATATATAAATGAAGAAAATATATAAACTGTCCTCCCCTTGACTAAAAATAAAAATCTCACAGTAAATTAATCCAATTTCCAATTTGGTGGCTCAATAAATATTTATTGCACATCTGTTATTTGCAAGGCAGTGCTAAGTATTTTAGGATAAACTAAGACCAATTGTGCTTTCCATCTAATTGTCTTACAGTACATGTAATTGTGAATTTTATATGTCAGCTTGGCTGTGCCTTAAAACCAACACATTTAGCCAAACACTAGGTTAGATGTTGCTCTGATGGTTCTCCTTTCTTTTTTGTTTTTATTTTTTTGTAAGATTAACATTAAAGCTGGGTGTAATAATACTCACCTGTAATCCCAGCACTCGGGAGGCAGAGGCAGGCCAGCCTGAACTGCATAGCAAGGACTTATCTCAAAAAAAAGACAAACAAACAAGCAAACAAAAAACAGTAAAATCAGTAGACTTTGTTCTGAGTAAAGCAAATCCTTCTGTGTAATGCAAGTAGGTATCATCCAATCAGTTGGAGGGGTTAGGAGAAAAAAAGAGTGATACCTTCCCACAAAGAGAGAATTCTGCCTTCTGACTGCCTTGGAACCCAAGCTACGACTCTTGTCTGGGTCTGCAGCTTGCCACCAAGGCCTGCAAGCTGTGTGAGTCCTGTTAATTCCTTAAAAATTTCTCCCTCTTTTCCTCCCTCTCTCCCTCTCTCTTCTTTCTCTTCCCTCTCTCTTTCTCTGAATATCTATAAAGTAACTAAAATGTATTTTAATAAGAATACTCAGTGTGTTCTTTAATCTTTTATATACAAACTAAACAATTTTTAAAATGGTTACAGTTAGTTTTATTTGTATTATTATGGTTCAAGAATGCTAAACCCTGATTAGCATAAACTGTTTCATTCTAACCCTGATTTTTTTCTCACAACAGATCTACTCTGAATGAGTTCCTGTCACTTGAAGTCAAAATAGTGCTAAATAATATAACTATCTCTCATAAGAATAGAACAACATACACTAAAACAGAGATAAAGTAAGTTTATTAAAATAAAAATATGATGAATAAGAATTATGCAATTGGGCTGGGGATTTAGCTAAGTGGCACAGCGTTTGCCTGGTAAGTGTGAAGTCATGAGTTCAATTCTCGGTATCCAAAAAAAAAAAAAAAAGAATCATGCAGTAAAAAGGAAGAAAAAATGGTCTTAGAGAAATACTAGGCTAAGGATATTTGCTATAATTGGGAATAAAAGTTTTCTCTGTCTTTCTTAGAAGCTCATTAAAAAAAAGAAGAAGAATCAAATAAGTCACTTTATTCCTGTTAAATAAAGGAAATGTATCACTCATTTCATCAAGAAACATGGAACTTTTGCTTGAACTAACATCTGAGGAATAAAAGAAAGTCATTATGGATTTTTATGTAAGGATCACTGAAAGAAAAAAGAACAAATGTACAAATATTTGCTGAATTTATATTATGCACTGCCATTAATGGCCCTATTAAAGAATAAACTTTCTTTGCTTTATGGGCATTACTGGTAGTTCATAAGTAACACAAAAAATATAGTTATATATTGAGTGTAATATTTCAATAATATCAATAATAAATCAATCATTTAAACTTTAATGCCATAATTCCATGACTGAAAGTTCAAAGTGGCCCCATTGACAGATTGACTATAGATTTTATATATTAGCTGAATGCATGACCATCTTGTCATAGGGTTGACCTAGTAGGTGCCATATGTAATTCAGATACAAGATGTGGGACAATGTTTTCTTTCTGAAAAAAATCTTCCTCATCTTCATCATATTGTAGAACTACTAAAATCTTCCAGTCTAACCTACCAGTGTAGAGATCCCATGTACAGTTCTACAACTGTTGAGCACTCATCAGTCTGGAGGAAAAGAATCACCAAGAGCCACCTATACTCAATATATATCAAGTTTATCTTACTGATGAAATTACTAAATTAGTAGAGCTGTCTAGAGACAAATATTGTAGTATTTGGATGGACAAGGTATGGATACGTTTGGGCTATCAAAAATGCTAGCTAATTAATCTGTAGAGCTCCAGAAAGTTTTGAGGTAAATGACTTCAGATGTTGCAGGTTTATGTATCCAGACACATCCGAAAAGGCTCCGGAGACTCAAAGACATACAGTTATTTTCCCCAAATTGCTCAGCATGTCACAGCAACAGATGAGAATGGGGACGGCTCACCAGTGGCCTTTCAACCAGTTTTTACTGTAACTAAGGTCAAAACATAAGTGGTAATTCCCAGGAAGTTCCTTTGCTCATTCTAGGGATTTTTGCTGGCGAATGAACATGGGTCCCAGGTTGGGGTGGAATGTCTGAGTGCATCTGGAAGGTTGGTAGGGAAGTCCTTGAGAACAAGGAAAAAGATTTTAACCCCTGAGGAACTAATTGTGCCAGGAATCTGGTCTGGTAACCCTTTCTATCATGGGATCAGCCGTGGATTCACGGGCTTGGAAGGGAGGTATGACTGCCGGTATGCATCACTTGGTTCTTCACCCAGAAGGCCTCCAGGGGACTTGTGTCTGTATTCCGAGGACAGCGAGCCACAAATAAAAATTAGGAAAGTAGAGGCTGGGGATTTAGCTCAGCAGCACAGCGCCTGCCTGTCAAGAGCAAGGTCGTGAGTTCGATTCCTGGTACCAGAAAAAAAAAAAAAAAAAAAGGAAAGTAACATCTTGGCATTATTTTATTTCAGTCTTTCTCTCATTTCCAAAAATGAATCTGTGAGTGTTTGTGAGTTGTGTCAGAATATCCCTCATGTTCTCATTGCTCTTCATCTTTGCTCCATCCCCATATTCCGGCTGCTACCATCTCTAACCTGGTCCACCCGGAGGCCTCTCTGCTCCCAGGCTTGTCTGCCCAGGGTTCATACTCCAGCACAGCAATCTTTCACAGAAGCAAATCCGAGCATGTACCTTCCCTTTCTCTGCTGCACGTTAGCTTTCTGAACATACCCAAACCCCATACTGTGTCTGGTGTCTAATGCTGTGTGATTGGCCTGTCCATTAGCTAGTGGTCCATTAGCTCCTGCCACTCAAAGTTCAAGTCACTGGTCTTTCAAGATGTCTAACACCCAAGCTCTACAGTTTTGGCATATACATCCTTTCTGCAGAGAGACTTTCCTATCTAGGTAGCCTCCTGCGCTCTCCTCCCCGGCTTTCAGAGTACCCCGATTCCTTCCTTTGCAGTACCTTTTCAACATGGATTTACACATCTGCTTATTTATTCTCTCTCTACAAACACAAAACTGAGTGATATGGATAAACAGTCCACATCCACAAAGTAGTTTGTGGTGTGTAGTAGGTGCTCAGTAAATATCTCTGCAATGATTTAAGGTACAAGACGACATATTGAGAGCAAGCGCTCTCTGGATGGTGCCCAGTATTAGAGTATATCACACTCATGTGCGTGCGCACACAAACACACACAGCAGTGGAGTGCTAAATCTGTTGGGTGGTACTGGCCTTGTGAGGAAGAATTACAGTAACCCCTCTGGCTGCATTAAAGTTATTCCATACAGTTTCTCAGGCTTCTGTAAGCTAAAAATCTTTCATATAAACACAAGGAATACTTCTAGAAAGACGTGGAAAATACTTTTACTACTTTCAAAATGAGAAGTCCTACAATAATGGTGGTTGCCAGAGTAAGAAAAAATATGTTTATTATGCAACGGCAAACAGAAACACCAAAATAACACCCAGAATTTGGAGGCAGATTTATTTATGTTGACAGGCACTGATCAGGATCACGCCCGGAATATCAGGCCCTGATCTCTGGTGGTCTAGAGCTTGTATGGGACAAGCAAGCAGGAAGTACGGAGGCAGAATGGCTTGTCATCTGGGGATCGGTTCTTACAATAAGCATCACAGTGACAAGCTATGCATCACAGTGACCAACCCTTTCTTAGAAACAAAAGTAATAGGAATTGTAACCAGAACTATTACCTGGGCAACTAACAAAGTATGCTGAAGTATACTGGCTGAGGGGAGGGCATCTTTTGCTATAATTAGTGCTAATGTTATTAAAATTTAGGAATGTAAACATTATGTACTACAAACATGTAATAAATAAATAATTTGAAAAAAATGGTACTCTTAGGACTGAGGAGCAATATGGTGGTGCTAACTGACATATCCTCAATTTCTAATACTGTTCGTTAGCCAACAATTTAGAATTCTATTTTTGCTGAATTGATTACTGTGTTATAAAATCTTTTGTGACTAATTTATATATATATATGTTATAAAATGAACTGTATCTGGCAATATAGCTTTTAAGATCAATTTCTGATAAATTTTAAAAACCAGAGCATCTGTAGCTTTCAAAAACATATTTAACTCCCTAACTAATGGTATCTGAGACATAAAAACTCTATATGAATACCAAAGATGTTTCTAAGAACTATGACAAATATGATCATTATGTAAAAGTTGAGAAACAATTTAAAATATAATATCTGCTGGGCATGGTGGCACATGCCTATAATCTCAGCACTCAGGAGGCTGAGGCAGGAGGATTGTTGCAAGTTTGAGGCAAGCCTGGGCTACATAAGTGAGTTCAAGGCCAGCCTGAACTGCATAGTGAGACCCTATCTCAAAAAGATGAATATATATACATATATATATATGTATATATATCCTATCCTTCACAAACCAGAATGTTGCCCAGTTGTCTTGCAATTCGGTTTACTATTTTCAATTTAATGCTCTCTGGTCAAATCGCAGAATCCTTCCCTGACCAAAATGATTTCTCTCTGCCCAGTTGCCTGCACTAAACGCACTTCTTTGCTTCATTTGTGTGCGAAGAGCACTGCTTTGGACTGAATTTATGTGCCCCTCCCCCACTCATACATGGAAATTCCAACCTCCAACACGAGGGGATGGGGGAGCTTCTGCAAGGCAATTGGATCCTGAAGGTGAAGCCCTCATGAATGAGATTGGTGACCGTAACTTGGACAAGCAAGGGATTATTCTGTCTCTTTTTGCCCTCTGCCTGGTGAAGACACAACCAGAAGACAACCATCTGCAAACCAGGAAGTCCTTACCCTAAATTGGATCTGTTAGTACCTTGAGTATGCTGTTCTCACCCTCCAGGACTGTGAGAAATAAATTTCTATTGTTTAAACCAACCAGTCATAGAATTTTGCTACATAATCTCAAACTAAAACAGACATATTTCTTCACATATATATTTCTACAGAATATATTTATATCCAGGGCAAATTTAAAATTCGTTAGAGGGGAACAGTTATTTTGCGCACCTATTGGGAAGACACGTCGATATCATTCAGAAGTCTTGAACTCTCAGGGGAAGAAAATGATCAAAGGAGCAAAATTGAGTAGAAGACTGGCAAGAATGGTGACAATCACTACGAAGAAGGGACTATCAGGCCCAATTTGCTCCCATAATGGTATGGTGCAGGTAAGTCAGTGGGATGGACAGACTCATAACTTCTGAAATAATTTGTTTTGAGATACTGGTGAGTGAATGTAGGGTCTTTGTGTTGAACTATTGCTCCAGCCCTTTTTTATTTTTTTATTTTGAGACAGGGTCTTGCTAAATCTATAAAATTGTACAGGCTAAAATTGAACTTTTAATCCTTCCTCTATTTCCCAGATTGCTAGGATTTTAGGCATTGTAAACCAATCATGTGCCAGCATGCCTAGCTTGTTTTTTAAATAACTATGCCTCACAAGAAAAATTTCTAGTGGTATCTCCTTGGCTTTACTTTGTTTTGTGTGTTAATGATTTGGATAGCAACATGAAAAGTATATTGACATCAGTGTCACAAAACTGGAAAAAGTTGTGCTAGTTGACTACTTGTGTCCACTTGAGTAAGAAACACCCAACTAAACTGGATGGGCATAATTCTGAGTGTGGCTGAGAGGATTTATTGAAGACAGATCTGTTCTAGGGCTGCTTGTCACCTGAATGGTATAAAGGGGAAGCAAAGGAGGAAGGATCACTTCTGTTTCTTTGGAGGAGCTCCAGTCTTCACCTTTGCCTTGGATGTCATCTCCTGGCTTCCAGCGCAGACCCTTCAGCCTTCCAGCGCAGGTCCTTCTATAGGGACTCACAAGGGGCACTATATTGAGCTCCTGGCAGACCCTCTGCACTCTTCCACACCTGACTCTGTGGGTGGCTATTGTAAGCCAATCTTGTAAATTTTTGTATATTTGTATATCTTGCATTAACTTTTTCTTTAGTAAGCACTCATTGATATAGTTGTTCATCAATAGAATCAAAGTCCAAAAAGTCTAAGTAGGCTGAAATGTGAGAATAAAGTTGACAAATGAAATTTAATAAAATTAAGCATTTAATTAAATAGGTAGTATTAACTAAGATTAGATCAAATGTATACCAAATGCATGCCCAGCTTGACAACTGTTCATGGAAGCAGCAGCATAAATTAATAGGATGAGGAAGCTGCTAAGAAAATTAGCACAATATTAGAACACAATGATGTGAGTGTTTTGTCCAAATTGAGGCAGGAATGAGTGCTACCCTTGGTGTTACTGGATACCCAAATTTCAGAGTGTTAAACAAGTACGCATCCAGAGGTGGTAGGAAGAAAGGATAGTGAGAGATCCTTGTAGAGTTCTGCATGTCAGAGACTTTTGTCCAGGAAGAGAAACTTCAGGGACAAGGGACAGACATGGTCAATTCATTGGAAGGGAAGTCATGTGGAAGGTAAATGTTGCTGCCTTTCTGCCTCCAGAGAACAGAGACAGGACTAGGGGGAAGTTTCCAACAGGCAGTCTCAGAAGACTTGGTTGAAAACAAGTATGAATCATAAAAGCTGCCCTGGTAAGATATATTTTTCCTTTCCCTGTGGAGTCTGGGCTGAGGCTGGGTACCCAGTTATTGTGGACATACAAGCAAGGATGCTGCTTCAGGAGGGACAGTGTGAGCCTACCAACTCTGAGATTTCGTGAGCCTTGATATCCTTTGGCTCTGCCTAAATACTTGAGATCACTGTGGGGCAGATCTTGCTTGAATGTGTTTTGTTTGTTTTTGTTTTAAACACTGAACTAAAATTTATCCTTGTCTTGACTTGAACAGTGGAACAGAAGGTGAAATCACAGCTTTGACTGGTTAAATTTTTCTGAAGGAATGTGTATCACTGACACTGCGTGTTGCTCTTAGACTGCATGATTGACTGGGCTGGCATCTTTCACTTAGTGCTCGGGTGAATACCGAACATTCAAGACAGGATGAATTGGCTTTTTGTGAATGTCACATTGAAGCTGGTATCAGATCTGGTTTGTGATATTAATAAGAAGCAGATGCAAAGAGTTAATGCCCTCTCTGAAAGGTCAAGATTAGTTTTTAAGCTTAGAGGCAAGCCTGAGCCTGCCTATGTGGCAACCTCAGCTCTCCACAGAATAAGGATATTGAGAATGAAGCAACTGGGTCTTGTAGATGTTATGTGTACCTAGTCCTAGTGATCTTTGAGAAAGGGGCTCACATGTAAGCATTGAAGGCTGAAAATGTTCAGGAGTTGGAGTTCTTTTTAAAGTTAGTTTTATTTATTTATTTTTTGTCTTTTTGCGGCAGGGTCTCGTTATGCAGTTCAGGCTAATCTTGAGCTCACTTTTGTAGCTCAGGCTGGTCTCAAACTCACAGTGATCCTCCTTCCTCAGCCTCCTGAGTGCTGGGATTACAAGCATGCGCCATCATGCCTGGCTTACTTAGTTTTAATACTTTCCCATCTGTTAATGTTGCATTTGTTTTATTACAATATGAATTATATGACTGAATCTTTTTAAATATATCATTCAAACTGCATTGCATAGGTGATGAAAGGAGTTACAAATTTTTATATTTTGTTATACACCTTGACTTCTCGGCATCATCATTTGGATGATAATTTTTGGATTTAAGAAAATTCTAAATAGCTTTTATGTTGGTCTTTTTGAGACAGGGTTTCACTATGCAGTTCTGGCTGGCCTCCAACTCTTGGCGATCCTCCTGCCTCAGCCTTCTGAGTGCTAGGATTATAGGCATGCACCATTATGCCCAGCTCTAAATAGCTTTCGGAGCAAAGTCTTAGCCATAAAAACCGGAAGTATGGTTCCAGAATGTGAGACCCAGGGCAGCAGGTGACTTGGGGTGTCAACACCAGAGGGTAGATCTCATTGCCTTGGATTGAGGCCCTTCCCTTCATTTCTGGAAACATGACTTTGATTTAAGTCTTCACATCCCAACTGGGTTCAGAGCATGGTTCTTTGATATGAGCCTTGCCCTGCTTCTCGCTCCCACAGTGATCAACCTTGAAACCTCTTTCAGTCACTTCCTGCCTCAGCAACCCCACAATGTTTCCCGCTGTATGAAATCTAAATCCCTCAGTAGTTGAAAGCCCCTCTAGCGAAAGTTCCACTTTTTCCTTCCAAGCATCCAATTTTCTGTTCTATTAATTCCTCCAGCAAAGACAACTTCATTTATTCACTTATTCATTCATCTAAAGAAGACTCAGTGTTTATTCACTGAGAACCAAGTGCTTGGGTTTTTAATCCTTGTAACAACCTTAGCCAGAAAGAAATAGTGTGTAATTTAACAAATAAAAAACTCAGGTTCAGAGAACTTTAGTAACTTGCCCAGAATCACTGACTTTTGTCTGATTATAATTTCCTTGTTCTTCACACTCTATCACAGTTCCTGTCATTTACAAACCTTTACTATGCGTCTTCTCTGTCCTAAACTGGCTTTAGGGTTAGAAATGACTAGAATGAAACACTGAGATCATACATGGGGCATGTGCTTTAAATTATAAAGGGATTTGTATACATGGATTCTTCTTAATCAGAATAAATCTAGTCAGTTGGAAGAAACACGCAGAAATGTTTCTGTCCTCTGAATTTCTCTTGTCTACTCCTACTTTCTTTGCCAAAGTTGCTCTTTATCACTTGAATTTAGCCTTACACACCCTGAAATTTGTTTCAAATTCTCCCTCATACTTTACTCAACAAACAAAACAGAATACCATACTCAAAGCACAGGGCTAGGTGGATCTTGAGGCTACAAAACTCAACAGGCATGGTGGTGCACACCTATAATCCCGGCACTCAGGAGGCTGAGGCAGGAGGATCGCCAAGAGTTTGAGGCCCGCCTGGGCTATTTAGTGAGTTCAAGGACAGACTGAACTTCACAGCAAGACCTTGTCTCAAAAAAATACAAATAAACACACAAAAAAATGAACAAAACACAGTCAAGTGGAAGAGGTAAGCAATAACCTCAGAACAATGTAAGAACTGATTAGAGTTATGAGATCGAGGGAATAGAGATATGGCCAACAGAGAGGGAGGGAGAGAATTATTTTACCTGGGAGCTCAAGAATGAATTAATGATCTTAACTCGGGAAGAGGAAGAAGTATGTCTTGTCAGAGGGAAGGCATGCAGAAGACGGTGAGAGGAGTCTCTGGGAGCCATGAGAGCTCAGCTGAACTGAAAGGCAAGACTGGGGAAAGCTGGAGAGGCGGCCCCGGGAGAGGGCATTTGGGCCCAAGTGGAAAGTGCGGCTGTGCCAGGACTAGCTTTTGAAATACGGTCTGCGGGCACTGGGGACCCACTGCAGCGCTATGGTCCAGGATTAGAACCATGTTTTAGAAAAGATGGCTGCAAGAGCCCCTCTGGGGATATTGACCACAAAGTAACTAGTGGGGACGGTTCCATTTGCCTGTAATCTCCACAAAACAACTGCAAGTTACCAGGAGGTCATTTTTAGGTCTCCACACCCTGGGCTTTCACGGCCTACTACCTACTGCTCACGTCTTTTAGGTCAGCGAGAACATGCTGTCTCTGGTCACTTCTGAGAGCTCCTTTGCGTTTAACAGCGGAGGCTCCCCGCGCCATCCGGAATGCCTGGCAGCCACGGAGGGCCGGGGCCTCTCCGGGCACACTGCTGCTGTCTCCGGAACCCCGGCCCAGTGTGAGAGGTGGGATGGCAGCGTGGGTTATCCTCAGCGAGCCCGGGCAACAGAAACACATTGCCCTTGATGTGATTAATGTAATCTCAACACTGAGCCGGTGAGTTCCATCGCGGCTCTGGGTTTGGCAGACAGGTAAGATTTGCCTGCAGGGCTGCACACCGGGTCCTGAAGGGGGAAATCGACATTTCAATTTTCGGGTCATAAAATCTGCTAGTGCTGTATTAGCTGCGGGAACAAAACGCCGTGGGAAATGAAGTAGTGACACAGTAACTCACAAGGTCGCAGTGGTGACTAACAACGGAAAAAGGGAACTGTATGTGCAAATGGAAAAAAGAAAATGAGCAAACATTGCGTCCGTGCCGGGTTCGGCGGTCGCAGGTCGGCGGCGCTCTCTCTCCCGGCTCCGGCCGGCTCCGTCTGGCGGACCGAGGGGCGCCGCGGGCGGCCGCTCCGGAGCCTGCGCGAGTGGTGCGGGTCTACTCGGCGGTTTACGGCAGGGGGCGGGTCCCCGATCCCCATGTGGTCCCGACATCATTGACATGGCGGAATCCCCCATCAAACCCTCCTGGTAGTTATTTGAGCGGCGGCGGCCGGCGGCGGCGGAGGAGGCGGAGAGCGGCGGCGGCGGCAG